>NC_140967.1:15974289-16134289 GCF_056783735.1 Eptatretus burgeri
TCGTCAGATGTTGTCCATTCCCACGTCATGGAAACTCAAGTAAATTACCACTCCTAACTCGTCACACGGAACTGCTGCCTCGTGAGAAGTCCGATTTCATGGAATCGTGATGCTCGCTCATTGGTGTACACCGCCAGTGATAGGTTATTTATAACTGCGTACACACGTTGATCACACTGCAGGCAGGACAATGGCGACTAAGCGTAAGCTTACAACTAAAACCTACCAAGAAAAATACGACATTATCCAGTTTTGTGAGGAAAATCCACTGATGAAGAAAACAGACATAGCTGAGTAGTTGGACATCAAACAGCAGACATTGAACGATATCTTGAAGAATAAGGGCAAGATATTTGGACAAGTGGAGAAGATCATGAGGCCGGTGGGAAGTGTGAAATGCGTGAAATGTGTGTCCTTTGAAGATGTCGATGACGTGCCTATCATCTGGTTTCGGCAAATGTCGGCTCAGCCAAATATTCGGATTTGGCCGATTCGGTTGATTCGGCCAAATATTCGGCCGATACTGTCTTTTGGTGGAGGATTGCCCAGCCAACATCATGGAATACAATGACCGGTTTGAATCCTTTCTCATGCACCAGATGCCCAAGAGTTTGAGGCAGTCAAACATTACGGATTACTTCGCGAAGCAGTAAAGGATCGATCGAGCTTAGTGTTGAAGTCCGATCATGGTTTTATCTTGGCTTGTTTTGTACATTACCGCACTCACTTACACATAGGCATTGAGTGGTAATCATCACCACGATGACTGTGTGTCATGTAATTTGTCACCATACCATCACTGATGGTATACGAGTTGTCTTTCAGAGTTGTTCATTATCTTTACTTTTGATAAACTGATTCATGAATTCCATCTTTGCTTGATCACTTTCCATCTCACCAACTCACCCTCACCTATGCCCCGAGGATTGTGTTTTCCTTTTGGTACAATAGCCGGCTCTCACACATATGTGTCCAGGCCATGCGCGACTTCATCCTTCACCCCACAGTCATCATGAATGTTCGCATACGCGTAAGTCGTCACATTTCTAAGTCGTCACTTTTTTCTCGGTCCCGATGGTGACGACTTTCGCCTCGTCTACTGTAAATATATATATATATATATATATATATATATATATATATATATATATATATATATATACATATATATATACATATATATATAGGGTGTTATACCAGCCTGGTGTTGGCGCAGTGGTTAGGGCAGCGGCTTGGGATCCAAGCGGTCCTGAGTTCAAGCCCCGTTGCGCCACTGAATTAATACACCAGGGGGTTGACTCAGCCTGTCATCCTTCCGAGGTCGGCGAAATGAGTACCAGTGTACTGGGCCGGTGTATGCCCCGGTTAAAATAGGTGTACCATATCCCTGTGTTGTAAGAGGCGACCAGGGTTGCGTCAGGAAGGGCATCCGGTGTAAAACATGTGCCAAATCACTATGCGGATCATACGGATGATCCGCTGTGGCGACCCCGAACGGGAGCAGCCGAAAGAAGAAGAAGAAGAAGAAGAAGAAGAAGATATATATATATATATATATATATATATATATGAACTCACACATACATATATATATATATATATATATATATATATATATATATATATATATATATATATATATATATATATTCTAATATATATATATTCTAATATATATATATTCTAATATATATATATATTCTAATATATATATATATATATTCTAATATATAAAGCTCTTTCTAACCACTGATTTACTGACTCACATTAAAGATCGGTGCTTTCCGCATGATGTAGAAAGTTGAAAAATTGTGTGCCAATGGACATCACCACTCTGATACAGGATAGTCTGCTTACACAATGTGTCAGCTCACCCCGTTAGTAATATAGTAAGCTCTTTCTAACCAGTGACTCACTGACTGATATTGAAGATCGGTACCTTCCGGTTGATGTAGAAAGTTGCAATTTTGTGTGTGGATGGACATCGAAGCCAATACTCTGGAGAAAAACAACACAGAACCATCAGAGAGCATCCGTAAATGAAAATATACAGTCCTGTATATGACACAAGTGAAAATCCCCCTCGCAGACAATGCATAATCAATCCTGTGTGAGATTGCTGGTACAAGTTTTGAACATCTTGTCGAGGTATATTCACCATTCCTCAATGGGAAAGGCTTCAACTTCCTTGAGGGACATTGGTTGGGGAAATGTGCTCCTGAGCTTGTCCTCGGCAATTGATCACAAGGACTGAATAATATTTAAATCTGGTGATGGACCATGCCAGGAAAATGTTTTACTTCTCCTGTTCTTCCAACAAGGATTTAATGCAGTATTTACAGTCATGTGTATTGGAACATTATAACCTTGGAAGATAGCACCTCCTCCAGGAAACAAGATTTATATCATCGCAAGCAACTGGTTACTATAATGATGGCTTCAGAGTTATTAGCAGTTCCTCTGCCATGCACAGTGTTGTAATAATCGGCGATAACAATTTCCGTGAGATTGTTGCCCAACCCGAGCAGAGCTTCTTCCAAGCTTGACTGCTGGTCGAAGGTAGTTGGGGGTTGTTGGCATCCTTAGGCTGTTTCCAAATGTACAATCCACCATTTGTTGTAAATATGGTGAAGGAGGACTCATCTGAACATATTACATTTCTCCACTTGTCCAAAGTCCAGTCCTTGTGTTCCATCCCTTCCATGCACCTCGTTTTACAGGATAACGCATTTATTTTCATAATCAAAGCTTTGCCTATATGGCAACCCTGTCATGAAAATCCATTTTGTGCAACTCACGACGAGTTGTTTTAATTGGAATTGTTTGGGTTAAGTGTGTCTTCAGTTCTGCAGCAATTTTTGCACCTCCCGATTATCCATCTTACACTTCTGACCACTGCGAGACTTGTTTGGAAATGTTTCTCTTTTTTCCACACTATCAATACTCTGGAGACTGGTCCTCTCAATACTTTAAGAAGTTTTGAGGTTTTGTTGACAGAACACCCAGCCCTGCGAAGACCAATCATTTGTCTCCTTTCAAAGTCAGACAGTTCTCTCATTTTGGCAAATTATATCCCGAAAAGAATGAAGATATATATATATATATATATATATATATATATATATATATATATATATATATATAATATATATATATATATATATATAAGAATATATAATATATATATATATATATATATATATATATATATATATATATATATATTCATATATATATATATATATATATATATATATATATATATATATATATATATATATATATATATATATATATATATATATATATATATATGAAGATAATATTATAATAATATATATATATATATATATATATATATATATATATATATATATATATATATGTATATATAATGAAAAGAATGAAGAATCTAAGCAGCCCGAAAAGAATGAAGGGCATATATTATTAAAAATTTTAAATATTTGTTACAATAATAAACATTATTACAGGGAATAATCCCCGCAGAAACACCTAAAAAAAAAAAAAATAAATAGTAGTCTATTGTGTGTGTGTGTGTGTGTGTGTGTGTGTGTGTGTGTGTGTGTGTGTGTGTGTGTGTGTGTGTGTGTATGTATATATATATATGTATATATATATATATATATATATATATATATATATATATATATATATATATATATATATATATATATGCCCAATAGCCAAGGGGACTGCTTAAGCAGCACCAAGCTCTGCACAGAGTATGGTCCCAATCTCCTCCTCTCCTCTGCATATACAGTATGTGGTGAGTAGGATGGATGAGGTATGCAATTTGGTCTCTAAGCTGTCTAGCCTGGGTTAAAATCCCGATCCTACTATAAAGTGCCATCCCGGTGTTTCACAGGTGGGGTGATCAATGTGTGCGTCGTCCTTCGGATTGGTATTTAATTGGGCATCCTATCTACCAGCATTAACTGGTGGACATTAAAGATCCCACGGTGTCCTTTGAGAAGAGTAGACGAGCCATTGCCGGCACCCTGAAACAAATTCCTGCACAATCTACTGCAAGGAAAGCAATGGCAAACCACCCCATATAACCGTTACCAGGAAAATGCTTTGGCAGCACCGACACCCTGTAACAGAGTATGAAGTATAGAATTGGAGCAATATTTAATAATTTCCCATCATACCATCAGCCACTGTGGTGCAGATGTCAAGGATGCTGATCATATAACCAGGACCGAGGAGGTTATTGGTATCGGAGTGGAGGAGGGTTCGGAGAGGTCATTATGATCTCAGCTTACTCTACACTTATCTTATGTGCTAACATTGTTATATATATATTTTTGTCCTCCCCAGATACATTGGAAAATATCCAATCCCTGAGTTAGGACAAGTCATGCATTGCACAAGCGATGATACAAGGAAAAGTACATATTTGGTCCCTTGCATATACTCCCATTCCCCACATTCATGTTTTCACGACTCTCGGACATTCTTCTGCCTGTTCAGCAAATGTGAGACATTGATAGCTGTTAGAGGGCTGTGGGAAAGAAAAAAACAAATTACTGCTTGTACAACGGCGAGGAAAATCATTTCAGTAAAATAAATAAATAATGCGTAAGGAGTTTCCTCCCACATAAACCGCACAGTCTCTTAGCATGACACCGGTTGCCTGTAACATACTCTAGTTCAGTTTGAAAAGATTCACCGCATTTGGTTCAACAGAAAATTTTCATCAAAACTAATTACTTTTCCCTTTAATATTCAAGAATATTGGAAGGGTATAAAGGACAAGGCTTTGAGACCGGTGGAAATGCAAACAGTAGCACCTGGAATCCCTGGAATTGGAGCAAATGAAGCATTATTGGGCCACATCTCATTTAGACATGTAAAATATATAGAAATGGACTTAAATGGAAAGGAAAGTTTCATTAACATTCCATAATGATTTTCAACCTTGCCAGCAGATTTTCTCGCGTCACGTGCGATCCTTCCGCCTCTCAGGCAGAGACATCAAGGAAAGCAATTAGTAATTGAAGATATCATATGGTTGTAATATCCTTTTCAAAGGAGGTTTCTTGCATACGGTTGTGCGAAGCGATCAGACTCTGAATGACCACCCGCCATTGCCAAATGTTGGGAAAAATAAATATACCTGGCCCAAAAACAGGTGCCTGCTGGGAATGCACTGCTATGGAAAAGCACAAAATATGGAGCACATCTGACTGTTTGGAAAAAAAGATTCCCTTGCACGAATCGAGGGCGTCAACATGTGAAGTCAGGTATGGCAAAGAAGAAGGAGAAGAAGAGTTTGTTGATGTGGAAGATCGCAGAAGCTGAAGGCTTTGATGGCAAGCCCGGCAGCATCTGTGGCATAACAAAGCGTGCTTGGAAAAGCCAACAATGTTTTCACTTTGAATTGCTCCTTTATCGATTTATTTTTCTTTTTCCACGAGATCTCTCTCAAAACAAAATATCATTTTATTCCACCGGGGTTACAAGTGACTCGGTCACATCACTAAAACAATCGTGGTAATTGGATGGGCCAGTGGAATGTGAACTGTGATGACAAGTTGGAGGTTGATGGAGGTTGATGGATGGGATAGGTGAAGGATTAGGATTCTGATTCTCATTCTGATGTACCATACTAAGTTACAGAGCGTCAGTGTTGCCGAAGCGTTTCTTGGCAAGGATTATAGGCTACTGGGTGGTTGGCCATTGCTTTCCCAGCAGTAGTTAAGACAAGGATTTGGAATTTGTTGAGGGTGCCGGCGATGGCTCGCCTACTCTTCGCGAAGGACACCGTGGAATCTATGACGTCCTCACCGACTAACGCCGGTGGATGACTCCAGGTGAACATCCATCCGAGGGACGGCACATGAATTGATGAATCACCCTGCCTGTGAAACACCAGGACGACAGTTTACAACTGCGTTAAGATTTGAACACAGGCTACACAGCTTAAAGGTGAGTGTGCTTACCTCTCTACCATCGAGCCAGCGAGTGATATCTCAACATCATCATCAAAGGAAAGTGCTGGCACAAATAAAAATTGTAATATATATTATTTTTATTTATACCAGCAAGTAAAAAATATATATATACACAAAAATTTAGCTCATTTTGTACAACAACACCAAAGTTCACCCCAAATCCACTTCTCCCCCCCCAAAAAGTAATTATTTTTCGAAGGAATATAAAATGGCACAATGGCCCTTCAGCACCTGCAGCACCTTCAGGATCAATAATGGCGACATCGCTCGAGTTGGGTGAATAACCTTTGAAATAATTGTAATTAACAACAGTTGTTCACTCCAGAAGGTAAATGCTTCAAGAAGCATTGATTCGAGTTTGTTATTGCGAAGATGTCTCATGTGTGCTCCCTCTGCAAATGGTCGGATTGGCGACTGTCGTAACGGGTCGATGTGGACACGCTGTGGCGTAGGAACCTTAACCAAACTAATTGTTTGTGGTTTTGCCTTGACATGCTCACTGAGGCACAACCTAACATGCTGGAAGACCCAAAAGGATCTGCCTCTTGGATATTGAAGAGCAAAGCACGAAAACCCAAGCACCACAAAATGCACGCACGCACAATTCGATTCCTGGAACAACTGTAAACTGCCACCTTGGTGTGTGTGTGTGTGTGTGTGTGTGTGTGTGTGTGTGTGTGTGTGTGTGTGTGTGTGTGTGTGTGTGTGTGTGTGTGTGTTTTTGTGAACGTGCTCACGAGCCCATGTTTCAACTTTCGCACCTTATCCTTTTTCAGATTGCTGAGAATTGTTGAATTCCAAACCAAAAATAATTGACAGTGCATGACGTTCAAGTGCCGAGGATTACGTTGTCGCATTCCATCGCCCACTTTGGCAAACACACCTTGGTTTAAGAGCACCAGGCTGTAGCCGCATCTAGTGCAGCTGCACAAGTAGTCAGTGCAGTTGTGCCTGCAGTCAGTGCAGCTGCACCCACATATGAACTCTCAGTTGATGTTGTGCCACCATTAACCACGACGTCACAATGGAGGTGTGAAATCTCTGCTGGTGTGAAATGTAGGTGGAAATATCTGCATCGTAATTGCGTTTTATGTTTGTTAGCTATGCGAGAACATGATTTCATGCTGTTCTGTACAGAAAAACCAGAGATTAATTATTCATTAAACACATGAATATTTTAGAGCAGAATTTTGCGTTTTTATTTTTGCAAGAAAGAGAGAGGGGAGAGGGAGAGAGAGAGAGAGAGAGAGAGAGAGAGAGAGAGAGAGAGAGAGAGAGAGAGAGAGAGAGAGAGAGAGAGAGAGAGAGAGAGAGAGAGAGAGAGAGAGAGGAAGGGAGAGAGAGGAAGGGAGAGAGAGGAAGGGAGAGAGAGAAAGAGAGACAGAGACAGAGACAGAGAGACAGAAAGACAGAGAGACAGAGAGACAGAGAGAGAGAGAGAGAGAGAGAGAGAGAGAGAGAGAGAGAGAGAGAGAGAGAGAGAGAGAGAGAGAGAGAGAGAGAGACAGAGAGACAGAGAGAGAGACCAGAGAGAGAGAGAGAGAGAGAGAGAGAGAGAGAGAGAGAGAGAGAGAGGAATCTGATGTACGTTAAATTGACAAATAACATTAAGTTTTGCATCCCTCTGAATATTCATGGATCGTCTGTAGGATCACTAAGATCCTGGCCATCATTTAGCAATGAGCAAGTATTTCGAGACAGCATCCATTGGATCGATTGATGGACCGAAACCATCGGCTGGATGCATGGATTGAGACAAGACACTCAGATGGAGCGGCAGGTAGGGAGAGTAAAACAGACGCCGAGAAACACAAATACTACATGGATAGACAAAGAAAAAGCAAGAGAGAGGGGGGAGAGAGAGAGAGAAAGAGAGAGAGAGAGAGAGAGAGAGAGAGAGAGAGAGAGAGAGAGAGAGAGAGAGAGAGAGAGAGAGAGAGAGAGAGAGAGAGAGAGAGGCAGACAGAGACAGAGACAGAGAGAGAGACAGAGAGACAGAGACAGAGACAGAGACAGAGAGAGAGAGAGAGAGAGAGAGAGAGAGAGAGAGAGAGAGAGAGAGAGAGAGAGAGAGAGAGAGAGAGAGAGAGACGAGAGAGACGAGAGAGACGGGAGAGACGGAGAGAGAGAGAGAGAGAGAGAGAGAGAGAGAGAGAGAGAGAGAGAGAGAGAGAGAGAGAGAGAGAGAGAGAGAGGTGCTGCAGGGCATGTCAAGGAAAGCACACATTACCTGCACGATATGGAGACACGTGGGGTTTGGTTGCACTCAGTGCTCGAGCTCGTGGGCTTCGTTGCGTGCTCGGAGCCGCGCACGGAGCGCACCGCGCCATGGAATCAAACAACCGGGGTCCATGGCCAAAAGCCCCTCACACAAGGGAGGACGGTGGTGTGATGAGAGCCCGGCACGAGAAAGTAACAGATTGGTCTTCTCCGAATGTAACAGAGCACGTCTCCGGACTAAAAGAGCTTGCTCACCCTTCTCAACCCTGGTATCTCCGTCGAATGAAGCTGTGTTCCCACTAACCCTCCTCTCCCACGCCCCTCGCACGGGGTGCGAATCGGCTGCAACCTTTTTGAGATCCCAATCTCCTGACCCCGTAAAATGTCCCGATATTAGGTGTTCCAAGGTCCGACAAGTTTGCAAGCAGATGATTGAGCGAACGAGGCGATGCGGCTTGTCCCGCAGCAAGCGAGCACAGACCCGCGCGTTGCGCTCTTGGCAGGCGCTCTCTGCGCACTGAGCCCGTTTGTGCGTGGTTTGTGTGCGAGCGCGCAGCCCCCCAGTGGCCGAGCTGGGGTAGTGCCGACGATCGAGGACATGACCGGAGGATCCAGCTCGCGAGACCCCTTGGAAGCAGTTGGTGGAACCACTGAACTCGGAACACACACTGCGTCGGATGAATGACCGTACCCATCGGTGTGGTGTGCGCAGACTCTTTCATCACCGTTATCATATATATATATATATATATATATATATATATATATATATATATATATATATATATATATATATATATATATGTAAAGATGTAGTATGTCAGCACATCCACGCACACCACACAGTAAAATGCGATCCCTCTCTCCCCCCTCCACTTCACCCCTTTATCCCTTGACCTTGAAACTGCGCCGCACTGACATGCAACTGAATCCCAAAGTCCTGCGGTTTAGCCGTCACGAACGCCCACTGGAAGCCAGAGCAGATCCCGGCTCCCGACAGTAGACAACACTTTGAGGAGTAAGTAGTAAGGGTGGGGGAACGTCTGATCCTTTGAGACCCACTGTCCGAATGAGCACCTGTTTAAATCGCAAGGCTCATCCTGCTCGCACGCAACCAAACTCCTTAATGACATTCATACATACGTATTATGTTACCGTACCTGCCATTTATTATCCTGCACATTACCATAATGCTGACATCAAAAAGCAGCTAAATTAGTATCGGTACACGGCGTTCATCCTTCAATGATCTATCAATGTCAAATCTGATAAAGACGCGACACCCAAACGGAATCTCGTGCGTTGGGGGTCTTTAGCGGGGACCCCTCGTGTCTAGGGTCGTCAGGACTGATAAACAGCAATTATTCTCTACGTGGATGTAAAAAAAAACATGAATAAAGTAACTGTTTAATTAATATCATTTTGATCCATCCATCCATCCATTGGGACCATGCTCTGTGCAGAGCGTTGGTACTGCCTAAGCAGTCTCCTTGGCTATAGGACACAATCCTGGATGGGATGCCACTCTGACATAGGATACCAGCAAGCTGGCACTCATTTTGCCAACCTTAAAAGGAAGACAGGCAGCTTCAACCCCACCTGATATTAATTCAACAGCCGAGTGGGTTTTGAACTCAGTATCCTAGGATGCCAAACCCACCACCCTGACCATTAAGCCAACACCAGGCAAATTTTGATTGCTCAATGTATTTCTGCATCGTCATTGTACAGGACGTGAGTGAGTGTGACGTCAATGGATGTTTGGGTCATTTAAATCATTTTTGGTCTGAAGATACTCCGTATAAGTGTAATTATGATTCAACAGTTCTCTAACTCGTTGTTGTGACATGGGCTGATTATACATTTACGAAATGATACTCTTAGAAACAATCTGCAATTATTCAGAACAAAGTAAATAACTAGAATCACAGAGATCGGCACCCTTTGACCCTTGTAATAGCAAAAGGAAAATACAAGACAAATGTTTACCAACTTTATTCTGCAATGTATGTTTGTGCCAATTGTTTTATGGACCAGTTGAAATGTGAATGCTCGGCCTGTCAGAAACCTGAAATTCGTGTCCGATTTTGACCTTTGACCCCAGGTGGAATCTCAAGAAAAGGCCCCAAACTAGTCCGTGTGTTGTCAATCTGTAGGTGTCACGGTAAACCATCATTTTGCGAATTATATGCTGGAATGGTTGAAGTACCAACATTTAGGAAAGTCAAAACGTGAATTTTGTGGCTAATGTTGACCTTTGAACCCCCACCCCACCCCACAAAATCCTGAAGATGAATCAAATGGGAAATGTTTCTCGGCATCTCTATCGGGGAGTTGGTATTCAAGATACTTTTAAAGTTACTCTGCAGCTTTAGACACACACTTGTTCCATCAGGGTGGAACCTTTCATACGCATTCTGTATAATATTCATTCGGACGGTTCCACAGCCAGTGCAGCTGATCGTTCCTAAAAGCCTCATTTATCAAAATACTTCTCTCCACGAAGTTGCTCTTCATAGTATGGATGTCCTGGACAGGCAATCACTATATTGTACAGCCAATTGCCTGTAAATTCCATAGAAACAAAAGTTTCAGAATTATTTACCAATTCTTCAGCCAAATTGGTGTTGGTTTCACTTGATATTTAAGGACCTTGAGCACCCTGCGGAAATATGGTGGGGGCAGGGGGGGCGAGACTGAAGAGGAGATGGTAGAAGACAGAAAGACAACCGACCTGCCTGTGGTGAGATAGTGAGAGGCCCAAAGTATCATACTCATCTTTGGAGATACCAATGATCCTAAATGCCTTGGTTTCCACAGCATGAAGCCGGAAAAGGTGAGAGGTGGGAGCACCAGCCCAGAGGGGAGAGCAGTTCTTCATCATGCTGTGGACGAAAGCTTTGTATGTGGTCAGGAGCTCAGGTGTGTCAAGGAAGGACTTTGCACGATGGAGGATTCCCAGTCGGCGACTGTCTTTGGAGGCGAGGTTGGAAATGTGGCTTTCCCAGGAAAGATCATGGCAGATAGTGAGACCCAGAAGCTTGAATGAAAGGACTTCTTCCAGAGGATTGTTGAGAAAGTAGATATGGGGTTTTTCCAACAGTCCTTTCGGAGAGACAGAGTAAGAGTGTGAGATTGTTTTCCGGATTGAAAGACATGCTCCACGTGTTGGACCAGTTTGTGATTGTATCCAGATCTGCAGAGTGAAGAAGCTGCCGCTTGCTGATCAGAGGGATGACAGATGGTACGGCAGAAGGTGGAGTCATCAGCAAAGAGATAAAGAGGATTTTCCAGAGAGTCGGAGATATCATCTATCTATAATTCCAGCAATCCCCGGTGTGTACCCCGGTCAGAATAGGTACACCGTATCCCTGCGTGTCGTAAAAGGCGACTAAAAGGGTTGGCGTCAGGAAGGGCATCCGGCCATAAAAACATCGCCTCAAAAGGAAACCATGATGAGTACAACTGATGGGCAGGGTACAGCCCAAAGTACCCCATGGGGGTCCTCACCCCCTCTCATTAAAATTCAAGGTGGGGAACCCGATCGAAGCAAGGGAGGAAATTTTTCCATTTATGATGACCAATCGTCTGATGCCCCACGTGGAGATCGGTTTCTGAGGTTTGGTACATGGAATGTAGGGACAATGACAGGGAGATCTGGAGAAGTGGTTGAAACATTGGTCAGAAGAAGAGTGGACATATGTTGTGTGCAGGAGACACGGTGGAAGGGAAGTGGTGTGAGAATGGTGAAGGGAAGGCAGGGGCAGAAGTACAAGTTTATGTGGCAAGGGTGCCCGGAAGGCGTGCATGGTGTTGGTGTAATGTTTTCTGAGGAGTTTGTAGACAGTGTAGTGAGTGTGACTAGAGTGAGTGAAAGGTTGATGATGGTGAGAATTGTGATCGGAAATCTCTTGGTGAACGTCATCTCGGGATATGCCCCGCAGGTCGGTCGAAGCGATGAAGAGAAGAACATGTTCTGGTGTGCGATGGAGAAGTTGATGGAAAATGTGAAAGATGAGGAAGTTGTTGTGGTTGGAGGAGACTTGAATGGACATGTGGGAAGGAGTCCAGACGGTTTTGAGGGAGTCCATGGGGGTTATGGATATGGTGTGAGAAATGGAGAAGGTGAAAGGATCTTGGAGTTTGCTGATGGAGCTGATTTGTTGCTCTGTAATACTCAATTTCAGAAAGCGAATAATAAGCTTATTACATACATGTCAGGTGGGTTGACGACAACCATTGACTACCTGACGGTGCGTCAGCGAGATAGGGGAAACCTCCGTGACACAAAGGTGATCCCAGGGGAGGAGACTGTTTCGCAGCACCACCTGGTTGTCTGCGATATAAGGGTGAAAGGTGCGCGGAGAATTCGGCGGGTGAAGTACCAACCGAGGATGAAGGTGTGGAGGTTGAAAGAGGCGACAGTGAAGGAAGCATGAAGAGAGAGGCTGAGTATGGTTGAAGATGATGTGGTTGAGCTTGAAATTGGTTGGATGTCAATGAAAGATAGTCTATTGGGAGCCGTTGGTGAGGTATGTGGATGGACAAAAGGACCACCGAGGAACTCGGAAACATGGTGGTGGGATGATGAAGTTGGAAAGACGATTGAAGAGAAGAGGAAGAAGTTCAAGGAATGGCAAAAGGTGAAGGATACGGTGGAAGAAGAGGCTGCACATGAAAGTTATAAGGAAGCCAAGAAGGCTGCAAAGAAAGAGGTTGCAAAGGTGCAGGAGGCCCATAGGAAAATGTTTGGAGAACGCTTGGATTTGGAGGAGGGTAAGAGAGCGGTATTCAGGATTGCAAAGCAGATAGCGAGAGAGAGATTTGATGTGACGGGGGTGAGTTGCTTGAAGGATGAAGTGGGACAAATCGTTGTGGACTCAGATGGAATTAAAGGAAGATGGAAGAGATATATGGAAAGGCTGTTGAATGTAGAAAATGAATGGGATAGAAACATCGAGAGTAACCCAGTTTTAGGACCAGCAGAGAAGATAACTGAGAAGGAAGTTGAGGAAGCTATAAGAGCAATGAAGAGTAGAAAAGCAGGAGGGCCGACGGGAGTTGTGGGAGATATGTTGAAGGCAGCGGGAAGTTGGGGTGTGAAGAGAATGACAGAGATCTGTAATCTGGTGGTGAAAGAAGGCCGCATTCCAGTGGATTGGGAACTGAGTACCCTCGTCCCTCTGTACAAGGGGAAAGGTGACCCTCTGGACTGTGGCTCCTATAGAGCAATAAAGTTATTGGAGCATGGAATGAAGGTATTGGAAAGGGTGTTGGAGAAGAGGATAAGGAAGAAGGTAAAGATTGACGAAATGCAGTTTGGATTTATGCCAGGAAGAGGAACGACATGCAATTTTTATTGTAAGGCAATTGCAGGAGAAGTACATGGAGAAGAGGAATAAGTTGTTTTTTGGGTTTGTTGATCTGGAGAAAGCATTTGATAGGGTCCCACGCGAAGTAATGGCATGGGCATTGAGGAAGTTAGGAGTGGAGGAATGGTTGATCAGAGTCGTGATGGCCATGTACGAGAGAGCACGCACAGCTGTAAGGACGAAGGATGGGAACAGTGGTGAGTTTGAGGTGAAGGTGGGAGTGCACCAGGGGTCGGTATTAAGTCCACTTCTATTTGTAGTTGTGATGGAGGTGCTGGCTCGGAGGGTAAAGGAGGGTTTACCGTGGGAGCTGCTGTATGCAGATGATCTGGTGTTGATTGCAGAGAGTATGGATGGACTGAAGGAGAAGATGAACAAGTGGAAGGAATGTATGGAGGCAAAAGGTTTGAAGGTGAATATCGGAAAGACGAAGGTGATGGCAAGTGGTAAAGCATGTGGTGAGGTGGAAAGGACTGGGAAGTGGCCGTGTGCTGTGTGCAGGAAGGGTGTTGGAGTGAACTCCATTCAGTGTACAGTGTGTGCTGAATGGGTTCATCGAAAATGTAGTGGGGTGAGAGGGTCATTAACCAGTGTGGCAGGTACATTCAAGTGTAAGGTGTGCATAGAGGGAGCAGTAGATGAAGGAATTGTTGAGTTGGATCTTGGAGATGGTGTGAAGCTGGAAGGGGTGAAAACATTTTGCTATCTCGGAGACATGCTGAATGGAGAAGGTGGATCAGACTCTTTGACGGTTGCTAGAGTGAGATGTGCATGGAAGAAGTTTTGGGAACTGAGTGGCATGCTGACAAAGAGGGGAGTGTCATCGAAGCTGAAGGCAAAGGTGTATGCTTCATGTGTGAGGAGTACGATGATTTATGGGAGTGAGACATGGGTACTGAACATGGAGCAGCAACAAAGGCTGGAAAGGGTGGAAATGCGAATGGTTCGGTGGATGTGTGGAGTATCGTTGAGAGAGAGGAAGACAAATGATCACTTGCGGAAGATGATGGGAATAGAGTCTGTGATGGATGTTGTGAAGAGAAACAGGTTGAGATGGTTGGGTCATGTGTTGAGGAAGGATTAAAGTGACTGGGTGAGAGGAGTGTTGGAAATGAGTGTAGTCGGAAGTAGAGGACGGGGAAGACCGAGAAAAACTTGGCTAAAGGTGGTGGAAGAGGAAATGTGGGCAAGGGGATTAAGAAGGGGAGATGCAGAAAACAGGGTAAAGTGGAGAAGATTGTCATGGGGCCCGCAAGGCTAACCCCCGCTTTAGCGGGGAAAATGGGCTTTAAATGCTTGTGTGTGTGTGTGTGTGTGTGTGTGTGTGTGTGTGTGTGTGTGTGTGTGTGTGTGTGTGTGTGTGTGTGTGTGTGTGTATAATTCCAGCAATCTCTGTGTGTCTGTCTGTGTGTCTGTGACCAGTTTCTCGACAACCACTGGTCCGATGTAATAGAAACTTGCCAGGTATATTTCTGGGGACATGAGTATGTGCCTTTTCAAGGTTTGATATTAATCGGACAAGTGGTTCCCAAGTTATGGCCATTTATTTACCAAACCAATGACAGGACACATTGCTGCGTAGGCGTGGCCGATGGGGAAGAGATCCTCAGTTACCAATGACAGGACACGTTGCTTGGCGTTTTGCACCCACAGTATCTATCTTCCATATATAATTCCAGCAATCTCTGTTTGTTTGCCATTTCAAGGTTTGAAATTAATCGGACAAGTGGTTCCCAAGTTATGGCCAAGTTAGAACGCGTTCCCCATTATGGGTTACAATGTATGGACTTCGGGACAGTGATGACTCACTGTATTCTAATAATTTCTCGATTTCTTATCCGCATTTATAGATAAACACAATGCCCCAATCCAGTCGTCATTTACAAGAGCGAAGGAACGGCCTGTGTGGTTGTTGGAAAGTCTTTTTTTTTCACGTACGGCCACGCACGTACGGGCACGCACTAGTTGATTAAAAAAAAAAACAAAAAAAAAACAGAAGAAGAACAAGGCCAAGAATGCTGCCTTGAGGAACTCCAGGCTGGACAGGAAGAGGGGATTAAAGAACTACATTTAGGGCCACACGTTGACTGTGACAGGAGAGGAAGTCTGCGAGCCATGAGTGGAGATGGCCTTGGATACCATGGGAAGAGAGTTTGGTGAGCAGGGCAGGGTGCCAGATCGTATCGAAAGCACTCCTCCACACATGTGCACACTCCTCTGCGCACTCCTTTTTTTCTCTCACTTCTCTGCACATGTACGATCAGGACAAATTCAGAGCCAAAGTACTGTTAAACAGGTTCGTTTTCCGATTCATGTTCCGATTCGTGTTCAAAATGTAACATTCAATTGAAATGAAGTTGTTCCTTGATCATAAACTGACATTTGTAGATAGAAGGACAGACAAATAGACAAACAAAATGAACCAATTGCTTCACCCTGCTTTGAGTTTGGCATCGTAATGATGCAATAAAGTTTCTGAACCATGTACACTGTGAGCAGATACTGTACTTTGGCATTTTGCTTTGCCACCGCTAAAAATACCTCACGGTATAGCCTCAGGAAAACCTGCATGGAGCTGCGCAAGTCAAGAATTGATTCTCTCCAAGGAGTCCCCGGTGACCCATGAAGTGTGTTCGGGCTCGCGGAGGCTAATTACCTCCACTCCGATGACCCCTCCTATGATGACCGCTACAACGCCAAAAAAGAGGTCCGAAAAAGTCAAAGTCTACCCCAAGAGCCTCCTGACATTATCCTCTGAGCCTTTCCATCCTCTGGCGAATATCGCTGACCTTCGCAATAGTCCCGGAAGGCCTTACATCCATGCAAAACAGGTTTAAAATTGCGAATTCTCTGATGCGTTCCTTTCTCCTCCACCTGAAAGTAACACAATTTAATGGTGAACAAACTTACCAAACTGCACGTTTAATGGAATCTTTGATGACGAGTGTTGTGTATGATTTTCCTTGCGTTCTTTGGTGGATTCGCGTGTGCAAGGCGGGATGTAATCAAGTGCTTTCTGCTGATAATGGAGGATAATTGGTGAGAATTGTTAATGGTATGAGCATGTATTCAGACATGTACTGCATGTTCACTTTACTGTGTGGGCCCGGAGTTGTTCGATTCACAAAAATCCACTTAACCATTTTAATGGCAAAAAGACAGACTGTGAAGTGCACGGAAGTTGATGAAGCTTCAATTATTCCTCAAATTCTTCCCCGATACACAAACACACTCATTTCATCAGTGTGGTTGTGCCTTGATTCCCGATGCACAGAAATCTTTGGTGCGGTGGTAATTAACAATTATGGACCTGTGCTTTGACGTCTTCATCTATCTTCTATCGACAGAGTGTTTCAAAAGAAGCAGTGCAGTCGAAACCTAATACGTCTTGTGCAAAAACGAAGTTTTCACGGAAAAGTATTTGTCAGATACAGCAAGTAACAGAGGATTCGATTTTGAAAATTCCTCATCAGTTGCAGCAAATTTATAGCAATATGACACTTTCAAAATGACGTATGAATGTTAATTGATGTATTTGGCACTTTTGCTGTATGTGGGTGTCTTCAGTGATTCAATTTTGCTCGGCAGTATTTTTAACCTGCCGTTGATAGTGGTTAAATCGGTAGTTGAAACAGTCTTTTAAACTTAATGTTTTTATTTTATTTATATATATATATATATATATATATATATATATATATATATATATATATATATATATATATATATATATATACATATATACATATCAAAACATGGTCTCGGCTCATGGAAGAACTGTCACAGAACAGATCAGGGTACAACATAACAAAGGGAACAGCAGGAGAAATGGGAAACGCCAATAGCAGGGCAGAGGGAGAAGCTAGACGGAGAAGGACAAATTAAAAATCACTTGAAGAGCGACACTTGGCAAAACAGAACAAAGTAGAACCGCACTCAGTAGAGCACATACCTCCTCCAGGCAGAACAGTTAATGTTTTGTATCCCACTGATGGGCTGGATCTCAACCATAATCAAATCCGCTTGTTCACGTCACCTAAACAACTCATCCATATAATTTTGTCATAACTCATCCACAGCTTTTTGAAACATAATGATTACATATATATATATATATATATATATATATATATATATATATATATATATATATATATATATATATATACATATATATTGCGGGGGGGGGGGGGGGTGTCCGACCCAGGTTAACCACCCGTCCCAAATTGTGGTACCAGGCGGTTAACACCGACAGCCCCCGGACGGCCGAGCAGTGCCTTATTAATAGGAGGCAGACATGTTGATCCTTGGAGATTTTTAACACGTGCTCGAAGGGCATGGCGGAGGGCATTGGTGGACGGGCGGAGGAGCACGGGGAATGAAATGGATGCACAGGCGAGTTTATCCTCGAACCCACAACAAATATACGAATACAGTTTCATAAAATGAACATATTTAATGAACATAAACAAATAATTACAAAGGACGATAATTTAAAAGGTAATAAGGTAATTATTTCATAACAATATGAAATAAATCAATCCGACAGTTGAGGCACCTCCCACATGGACTCAAATACAGACAACGGGAAACAAAATAAAAAGAAAACCCTTCCTTTCAACCACTCCTGTACTTATCTTGGACCAGAACTGATCTTTTTGGGACTTGGAATCGAGGCGCTTCCACCAGCACATGCGCGCACGCACGCGCGCGCACGCACGCACGCACGCACACACACACACACACACACACACACACACACACACACACACACACACACACACACGCGCACACACACACACACACACACACACACACACACACACACACACACACACACACACACACACACACACACACACACACACACACACACACACACACACACACACACACACACACACACACACACACACACACACACACACACACACACACACACACACACACACACACACACACACACACACACACACACACACACACACACACACACACGCACGCGCGTGCACACACACACACTCGCACACGCACGCGCGTGCACACACACACTCACACACACACACACACACACACACACACACACACACACACACACGTAAATGGTGCTTCTCTCGAAGCAGCACAAATGTAAGACAGGCACTCCACGAGCGGCACTAAACACTGAGGCTCAGATAAGAGGTCCATCGAAAAAGTAACGGGACTGACTTCACAGAAATTTTATTCCAAAAAAATATAATGAAATCACAGCTTGCCCCTTCAAAATAGTTTCCCTCCAGTCTCACACACTTGTCCATCCTCTTCGTCTACGCTTCGATGCACCCATGGAAGGCTTCTTCTGCAATCTTCCGGAGCTCCGACGTCACGGCCCTTTTGATGGCCTCCACATTGGGAAATCGGGTCCCCTTGCTCACCCCCTTGAGCTTGGGGAAGAGGAAAAAAATCACAAGGGACTAAGTCTAGCGAATACGGGGGTTTCTCCAGAGTTGGCGCGTTCCTCTCCGCCAGAAACTGTCAGATGCTCAGGGCACTGTGAGCAGGGGAGTTGTCATGGTGGAGCACCCAGACGTTTTTTTCTCCCACAGATCCCTCCTCTTGTCCCGGACTGATCTCATGAGGTGCCGGAGGATCTCCTTGAACACGTATTGATTCACTGTTTGACCCTGTGGTAGAAACTCGAAGTGGATGATGCCGTTGATGTCAAAAAACGCGATGAGCATCACCTTGACATTCGACTTAGACATCCTTGCATTCTTTGGTCTTGATGATGCCAGACTTTTCCACTGACAACTCTGCCGTTTGGTCTCGGGATCGTATTCGAATATCCATGATTCATCGCCAGTAATGGCTCTACCGAGCAGGTCTGGATCATCCTTGAGGCACTCGATAATGTCTTGACAGACAGTGACACTTTTCTGTTTCTGGTCCTCAGACAACAGCTTGGGGACCATCTTTGCGCACACCTTGCACATTTCAAGATTTTCAGTGATGATGCTCCAGACAGTGTCCTTCTTCATGGAAAGTTGCTCATCAATCATCCGCACTGAGTCGACGATCTGCGCGCACCATGTGCTTCACACGCTCTATGATGTCCGCCGTTCTGCTCGTTGAAGGTCTTCCAGACTGTGGATCATCTTCAACCTCCACCTGTCCCTCTTTGAACCTCTTGTGCCATTCAAATGCACGTGTATGTGACCGTTTCTTCCACGTAAACTTGCTGCAGCATTGCAAAGGATTCGGAAGGTGTTTTGCCAAGCTTGGCAAGAAACTTCAGATTGGCTCTCTGCTCACGACTCATAGCGCGACGACTCAGACAAGACAACGTGTAAAGCACGACCTGTAAAAAAATCACACAATGAGCGCAGTCAACTATGTCTCACTATGTCTCACTATGTCTCACACTCTCACTAGGTCTCTTCGAAAGGACCGTTTACAAAACCCCCCCATCCACTTTCTCAACAATCCTCTGGAAGAAGTCTTTTCTTTCAAGCTTCTAGGTCTCACTATCTGCCATGACCTTTCCTGGGAAAGTCACATTTCCAACCTTGCCTCAAAAGCCAGTCGCCGACTGGGAATCCTCCGTCGTGCTAAGTCCTTCCTCGGCCCTCTTGAGCTCCTGACCACTTACAAAGCTTTTGTCCGTAGCCTGATGGAGTACTGCTCTCCCCTCTGGGCTGGTGCTCCTGCCTCCCACCTTTCTCGGCTTCACGCTGTCGAAACCAGGGCATTTAAGATCATCGGCATCTCCCGCAATGAAGCTGAGTCTTTGGGCCTCTCACTCAATCACCGCAGGTTGGTCGGTGGTCTTTCTGTCTTCTACCGACTCCTCTCCAGCCTTGCCCCCCCCCTGCTCTCTCAGCGATTTGTCCCCACCACATTTCCACAGGGCGCTCAAGGTCTGCCAACAACCCCCTTCTGGTAAAACTACCAAAATCAAGAATCACTGCTCATCTTCACTCTTTCATTCCTCTTTTTTTCCCACCTTTGGAATAAACTTCCTCACTCTATTCTTTCCCATTCTTCCCTCCAGGCTTTCAAAACAGCTGTTCACCACCACCTCTTATCTTCCCCCATCCAAATCCTCGATCTTTTCTACCCCCGATAATCCACCCAAGCCCACTTCCTTCAATTCTCCTGCTTTCCTTCCTGAAAGTCCCTGAAATGTCCATCTTCTCTTCGCCATGTTAACCGTCCCATCCTCATCCCTCTCCCTTCCACAGTTCACCTAATGTGTCTGTTCCCCACTGTTTTGGCCCTTCCACTCCCACCCCTCTTGTCTCATGCCTCCTTGCTGTGAGTTGTGTGTTCGCTCTCATACGAGCCTCGACCAAGGTATACAAAAAAAAAAAAGAAAAAACTATCACCAATCATATATATTGCTGGACTGTTGCAAAAGACTGTGCTGCAACCCGTTCATTCAAGTTGTGTAAGTGGAGCATATTGCAGGCTCAGTCCCGTTACTTTTTAGATGTACCTCGTATGTCGCTGCTTCGTGCATTGATCATCCTCACCAACCCGCTATGACATCCACGAGGCTCGGGGTCAATTTCTCACGACTCAACCAAAAGCAAAAAAAGCCGGCGTCTTGCTCCATGCTTGCGCTAACCCTGAACTCTTCTCCTCCTCTCACGTGTGTTCTCTCCCTCTCACCTCTCAAAATGCGCCAGCCTACTGATTCCGATGCCTCTCAAAATGTGCCAGAATTGACCTCCCGCCTCTAATTCTCTTCCGAATCAACTCTGCCTGGTGCGTTCCTCATACTGACCGCAAGTGTGCGCTCTGCTGATCTCTCGTCCTATACAGTAGGAAGCCTCAAACAATGCGCCAGCCTGCCTTTCCTCTCGATCATGCCAATATCCTCCGCCTCCGGGGCATGGCCTGCTCACATGAAACCAGGAAAGGTGGGGCTTCTGCCTGCTCGGCACGACTGGCTTGTTCCTCCTCATGGTTTTGGTTAAACAGACAGAGGAAAAGTCACAACAGAGGGGCGATTACATACTGGGGAAGCTTATTCTTAAACCCTAGCTAATTAACATGACATACCCTATCATGTGGTGACACGTAACACTTAAGCTCACAGGGTCCCAACTTAGTTACATCGAGATGCTTCCTACATATCCATGAACCAAGCAACTCTACACAATGCTATACTCCCTATTAAATTCTTCCATCTACCCCCACAACCGTAACTATATATATATGTATATATATATATATATATATATATATATATATATATATATATATATATATATATATATATATATATATATATATATATATATATATATATATATATATACATATCATTTTTGGCCCTATCAATTTTAGAAATCAGGCCTGTGTTGACCTTTTGACCGAAGTTGATCTCAAAAATAATAGTTGGTTGAATTCAGTGACCTGATATGCAAATGCTCTTCGAATTTGAAGTCAATCAGATGAAAATTGCAGATTTTGTAAATTTAAAAAAGTTGTTGACCTTTCGCCTATGATGACCTTTTGATCTAAAAATTAAATAGGATTCTGTCATACTACCAACTCAACCATTTGCTGAAGTTTCATGAAGATCAGTTAAAAATTTTGGCCGATAGGTGATTGAAGGTGAGTGTACAGATAAACTAACAAATGGAAGTGATCAACATACTTGTCAAAAAAATTCTTTTTTCCAAGTTACAAACAAATGAGGGCAATTAACATACTTGTGAAAAAAATTTTTTCCAAGTATCAAGGGATGCACGTAACAAGTAGGGTTAGAAGAGAATAGAAGGGGTGGACAAGATAGATACACAAGCAAAATGTTTGGAGGGGTGAGGGTAGTTTAACGGTTGTAGAAAATCAAGTCAGCATTAACACCAAATAGTGGCAATTACAAGTATGGTTAACCATAATTTCTCTGGTCCTAAATGCAACTCGGACTCACAGAAATAATATCTGGGGATGAGAGGAGTTGGGTTCGTACCATTACCTGTTAATACAATTAGCTAGCAGCAGCAGTGGTGATAGCACACAGCACAGTGGCAGCACACACACACACACGCGCGCGCTCACACACACACACACACACACACACACACACACACACACACACACACACACACACACACACACACACACACACACACACACACACACACACACACACACACACACACACACACACACACACACACACACACACACACACACGCACGCGCACGCACACACACACACACACACACACACACACACACACACACACACACCTGCTTTCACCAATAGATGCAAAAATCTAGGGTAATTTACATTCGTTGACTCTGACTGCCATCCTTCTGAGATCGGCAAAATGAGTGCCAGCTTGTGATATCCTGTGTCGGAGTGGCGACCCATCCAGGATTGTGCCCAGTAGCCAAGGAGACTGCTTAGGCAGCACCAATGCTCTGCACAGAGTACGGTTCTAATGGATGGATGGATGGATTTACCTTCAGGCCCTTGAAACAAACAACAATATATAAGTGCTGTTTAAAGGTTTCCATGTTGGACTAATAATAAAGTGAAAGGTTGGTAGAGCACTTTCTCCTGTTGATGGGCAGGGGCATGCAACCCAAAACGTCGAGGCCTACTTTTCATCTTTTTCTTCTGAGTTATTTTAACGTATAAAGCATATAAGTTGCTCTTTACTTTGTTTTTAAAATTTTAATTTCAAGATTAACAAATGCATGAAACATTCGTATTTCGTTCAGTGCCATGTTACTTTTGAAACACTCTTTACCACTAAAAAGAGAAGCATCCGTCCGTGTGTGTCCATCCATCAAGCTTTATTCTGAAGCCTTCCTGCTCTCATAGAATAATACAAAGAGTACTGTTGCAAAACTAAAAATAGGACCACCTGTCCTGAATTTCACCTGAATCAGGAGCAACAGTCACTCAAACCCCCCTTAAACTTCCTTCGACCCTGAATATTTTTAATGCCTTGAACAAACTGGTACATCAAAGGTAATAAAGGCTGTGGCCAAGCGTCATCGAAGTCGTGTGTGTAGTTTTGGAGAAGAGAGCAAATACCTATTTATCTATTTTTATTTTTGGGGGAATGGGGAGGGGGGTCAAACCCTGCCCTGTCGACCCCTTTTACGAGCACAGATTTTGATGTGGTCGATAAACTTTGGTACATCCCTGGTGATGAAGGTTGTGGTCAAGTTTCATCAAAATTGTGTGTGTAGTTGCAGAGACAAGAGCAAACACCTATTTTGAGGGTGAAAACACTCACGTAGACCCCTTCAATGGGTACAGATTTTAATGCGGTCATTAAACATTCGTTTGGCATCAGATATGAAGCTTGTGGTCAAGTTTGTTCGTCAAAATCGGGTTTGGTTCAAGCAATAATGACTGAAGTGTTTACGGACTCACTGACTCATTCAACTATGGACGCTGCTCAATTATATAAGGTCAGGTCAGGTATGGGAGCATGTGCCAGAACAGCACGTCGCTGCGTCCACTTTCCGCCGGTACTCCAGGGGCCTCCGTCTGGCCATCCCCCAGGCAGATGCCAGGCCCATCCCCATCTCCTTGAGATGATGGTCAACCTGTTGCAACCATGAGGAACGTAGTCGACCCACTGGCCTCCTCCACTCATGAGACTCCCTCGCTGAGAGAATCTGGTGAGCAAGATCAGAGTCAGGAAAACGAGCCACATGTCCATACAGCCGCAACTGACGCTCACGGATTATGCAGGTAACAAATCTCATCCGAGTCTCTCTCAGCAACCGCTCGTTGGACACAAAATCCGACCAGCGATAGCCAAGGATTCTCCGAAGAGACCTGGTACCAAAGGAATTGTCTCCATCTCAGATCCTTGGTCAGAGTCCAAGTCTCGCACCCATAGAGAAAGACTGGAAGTACCAAGGACCTGAAGACTCGGACTTTCGTCCTCCCGCACAGGTACCGGCAGCGCCACACCCCATGATCCACTGAATCCATGACTCCCCAGGCCCGACCCAGACGTCTATTGACCTCTGACTCGCAGCCAGCAGAGACATGAATATCACTGCCAAGGTAAGTGAATCTCTCCACGACCTCAACATCCTCACCACAAACAGACACAGACAGGACAGCAGCATCCAAGATGTCACCGAAAGCCTGGATCTTAGTTTTGACCCAAGAAACCCATAATCCCAACGGCTCCGACTCCTCATTCAGCACCTCGAGGGCCCCCAAGAGGATGTCTAAAGTCTCCGCAAAGATGACTGCATCATCTGCAAAGTCAAGGTCCGAGATCTTGACATTCCCAAATGACGCACCGCAACTTGATCTCTTCGACATCCTCCCTAGAATCCAGTCCATACAAGTGCTGAAAAGTGTGGGGGCAAGTACACATCCCTGACGAACTCCAGTAACAACTGGAAATAAGTCAGAGATGGTACCACCACACTTCACAGCACTCTCAGTACCAGAGTAGAGTTCAGACATCAGATCGATCAGTTTTGGTGGCACCCCAAGAAGACCAAGAATCCTCCAGAGGACATCCCGATTCACTGAATCGAACGCTTTACAGAGATCAACATAGGCTGCAAGCAGCCCCTGCCGAAACTCTCGTCTGCGTTCGGTAAGGAGACGAAGTGCAAGGATACGGTCAATCGTTGACCTCTTTGGTGTAAAGCCTGACTGCTCTGGACGCTGGTGCTCAAGCAGATGGTGGCGAACCCTATCGAGAATTATCCGAGCAAAGACCTTGCCCGGCACTGAGAGCAGCGTCACCCCTCGGTAGTTGTTGCAGTCTTGGCGATCACCCTTCCCTTTCCAGAGAGGGACAACAAGGCCCCTCTTCCAGTCAGTTGGGATGATGCCTGTGTTCCAGGCAGAGCAACGTTCCAGGCAACGACACGAGTGCAGCATTTCCACCAGCCTTGAGAAGTTCGGCATGGATGCCACAGATCCCTGGAGCTTTGCCCCGTTTCAACTGGTTCACCGCAGCCCATGTTTCCACAAGCGTAGGTGGACCACAGTTGATTCGAGGGTCAGCAACAGGGATTATAACACCCTTGACGTCCAACTCGACAGTTGGGGGATCAGCCTGGTACAACCGCTCAAAGTAACCGGACTTTTCACTTCAGACTCCTCTGTCAAGAGCCTACCACTCTCTGCTCGAACTGTAGTGCTCCGAGGGATGGGCTTGGATGAACGTAATGCGCGAATTCCCCTGTAAGCGGGATGAGAATCACCCGTCCACAGGTGATGCTCTACCCCCTCACAGATTCCTCGCACATAGGCCTCCTTGTCCACCCTCAGTGCACGTACAGTTTTACGCCTCAGCTCCCTGAACAGCTCAGCTCTGCCATTCAGCCTGGCCCTGTGACTCTGGTCAATGGTATCCAGTGTCCCTTGAGAGACAAAATTCTTCTTTGCCCTGCGGTGAGCTCCAAGGCATCCACCGGCAACATCAAGGACGGTGGTCTTGAAGGTGCTCCACAACTCTTCAGGACCCCCCAAAGCACCCATACCCCCCAAGTGTCCACTCAGCCTGTTCGCAAACTCCTCAGCTACTCTCTCATCCCTGAGCTTGGCAACATCCAGCCTCGGCTGGGATGGTACCATTCTCCAGGATTTAAGGTGCAGCTTTAGAGTTGCTACAACAAGCCTGTGGTCAGTATTGAGGAACTGAGTACTCCGGTAGACCCTGCAGTTCTGGATCATCCTCCAACGACCGTCAATGAGGACATGGTTAATCTCCTTTGCCACACCGCCAGCGTTGGAATACCAAGTCCAGCGATGAGCTTGTGGGCGCTGAAACCATGAACCAGCCACCCTAAGTCCATGACTTCTTGCAAAGTCAAGGAACTTAGTGCTATTCTGGTTCATAGTTCCTGACCCATGGGGACCAACACACACCTCATAACCGTCCCTATCAGTTACAGTCGATGCATTGAAATCCCCCAAGACTAGAAGTGTATCTCGTCTGGGGCACTGATCAACCACAGACTCGAGTGTGGCGTAGAATGTGTCCTTCACGGTGAGATCACTCGCCTCAGTCGGAGCATAAACAGAGACCAGGGAAATGACACCTAAGGAGTGACGAATCCTTAATCTCATAATACGCTCGTTGACCGGTGTTACCTCAATTATCATTGGGGTCAGCTTATTGGACACAGCTACAGCAACTCCTTGGGTATGGTAACCATCAGAGCGACCAGACCAATAGTAGGTGTAACCACCCACCATTATCTCGCCGCAATCCGGTCTCAGAACCTCAGAGAGAGCTGCAATCCCGATGTCCAAACGCTTGAGCTCAGATGATAACAGAGACAGGTGATCATCCTCTCTTAGGGATAGGACATTCCAGGCACCCACCCGAAGGGACCGCCTCAGGTTAACCCAAGGAGACCGCCGTCTGGTGGACGACACCTCAGCACCACTCCGACACACTCTCCCGCAATCTGACCCAGGGATGTTACCCCGTGGTTTCCCTCCTATCAAAGATTGGGGGTCCCGAAGGCTTTGCCCCAATCCCGTCATCCGGTGAGCTGCCCTGCGAAGGGAAGCTGCACAGGAGGTACTCCCACGGAGTGGGTTTTCAGATTTTTTTGCGTTTTTGCGTTTTACGGAATGAAGGGTTTTACGTTGGCCGGAGTGCAAATCCTGCCACCAACCTCCTAATAAGAAGTGACCCAACTGCAGGAGGACGTTCCACAGACACAGTTGGGCACTAGATATGGATGGCCGTTGGCTCACAAGGAGCTCCTCCGCCCTTTGACAGGTTTTGTTTTTAATCCTGCTGGATGTCCATATCCAAACACCCTCCTCACCAGAAAACCTGGTGGGGGAGACGGTTTAGTCGCCGCCAACCCGACCATGGAACAGGTTAGTACAGGTTTACATGGTACCTGTAGCAGGTCACAGATCGAACCTGACCTGACAAAAAAATTATTTCAATTCAATTATATAATTAGTTCTAATTATATAATATAATTATATAATTATATCATTATATTATATAATTAGAACTAATTATATAATTGAAAACTAATTATATATTTTATATAATTATATAATTATATAATTATATAAAATATATAATTAGTTTTCAATTCAGTTCAATTATATAAGCTCGCCTGACTAAAGTCCAGGTGAGCTAATAATTGATTTATTTGGTTGGAAAGCTAATAATCTATTTACTTGGAAAAATAATATGTCTCTTTAATGACAAAAATGCCAATTTTGAAAGGCCATCTTTCAAGTCGGGAAGAGGAAGAAGCAGGCCCTGGCACTTCAATGAATTCCAATGGTACGACAGCAGGAATACTTTCGAATGAAGCGTGACAGACAAGGAAGGAAGCGTGACAGACAGACTAACAGCACACAAATTATATGCAGAATAGTAATACTTACTTCTCGAAGCAATAGAAAAATATATAATTGTACATGGAAGGAGCACACAAACAATAACAACCACACCTGGATTCGTCATGGCAGTGCTGTCACAGTCATATCACCGATCTGTCTCTGTCTCTCTCGAGTGCACCATCTTAGATGTGAGGAATCTCTGACTCGGTCCCAGAAGATTGGTCGGCTATCTCTATGCCACAGGCCTGTTCGAACATAACTGTCCGAGGCTAAACAACAATAACAACAACACGTGTTATAAAAGATCCATTTCTAGGGTGTTTCACTTCATTGCACATCCTTATTGAGACTTATTGAGACATCCTTACAGAAAGATATGCAATATGTTTGTGAAATGAAACATGCTGTCTTTTGATTAAACCCATCAGCGAAAGCGATTGGAGGAGGGGGGTGCACGGCCAGTCATTCCTGAACTCAATGTCCCCCAGATATTCTCGAAATAGCCCAAGGAGATGAAAATGCCAGCGTGACAAGTCTAAACTGTATGGTGTATGATTTGGAACTTCCCAACCCATCTCCACTAGCGTAGTGGTCATCATATTTTCTGTACGAAGACGTGCAGTGTAAAGTTATATCCTGAGACCGTAACTATTTTGGTCATCATCTGTGAAGTGCTCGTCTTCACCGAGAAACAATACAGTCGCACCAAGCATTCACGGTTTATCGACATTCAATAAATTGCAAATTAACTCAAACTGGAAAGATCCCAAAATACTATTTCCATAAACTTTACACCTGCCTGCTGAAGGTTAAATATTTTGGTGGTGGAGACCAAGACGCCATGTTGGCTCATTTAAACTGCAGCAGGAAATAACAGAATCAGGTCTTCTCACATATCGCAATCTTCAATAAATCAGTTCCCTTCTTTCGGCCTGGTTCCAGGAGCTCTGCTGCAATGACAGCAAGAGTTGTTTGCTGCTCAAGCGTGAGGTCCTTCGGTACCCACCTTTCCCTATCCTTATTGGATTTCAAGTGCGAAGGAATGATCGTCTCCACGCTTCCAACACTGACATCCATTTCTTCTGCAATTCCACGTTTAGAAATCCATGGCTCCAGGCAATTCACCAAAATTAGCTGCTCAACATGTTCAATGTTTGCTGGAGTGACAAAGGTTCCATTGCATCTTGGAATGCTCAAGATCATTGACAAATTTACAGCCATTTTGGAACTCAACACATCATTTAAATGCAACTACATGAAAGGCATGCTTCACTAAATTATGGCGCACTAGTCTCTTGAGTGGTCGAGTTATCGGGTTTGAATCCCAACCCAGCTATAAACTGTCATCCTGGTATTTTGCAGGCAGGGTGATTCAATGTGTGTACCGTCCCACGGATAGATATTAAAATGGACATTGCAAAGAAAATTTAAACAATAAACAATTATATTTATACTTATAGTTTTGCAATAAAACACGTCAATCCTGAACTGCCCTTATATATAGTTCAGTTACATTCACTGTATATTTTATGGAAATAAGTGACTTTGTTGCTTGTACTTGCATTTGATTACAGATCGCCGACGGTGTGGGATAGGGATGTGCACAAGCCTAAGTTTAAGAGGTGTGCATCATCAAATTATCAGTGTTTCATTCTCAAGCCATACTTTCCATCAATTTGTGATGCATCTTGTCTCTAAACTCTAATATATATATATATATATATATATATATATATATATATATATATATATATATATATATATATATATATATATATATATATATATATATATATATATATTACAGCTACCTATTTTCGGTTTGGTGGATTGGTGTGTGCAAACAAGGTCAGACCCCACCTAAATATATGGCACCTTGGCTGGGGTAGGTCACCATATATGAGCTGTCATTGAGTAAAAAGAGTGTTGTTGGAAAATTGCTTGAAACCTTTCAAATTACAATGTGCTGTGCCTCAAACTGTCTGCATTTTCAAGATATTGCGATGAGATTAACAGACGTTATTTCCCATAAAGAATGGCATGCTGTGATCGATTACGGAGTGGTGTAATTACAACAAACATCTGGCAAACACTTATAATTTTGTTTTAGTGTGTTTGTGCACTTTTATTAAAATCCTCACTAAATCAGGCCATTGCTCACCCAGTGGAATTATTGCACTTTAAGCCAGTCTTCAAATACACTTGCTTTTCACCATTACTTATTGAAGTGTACTATATGATGCAACACCCTCAACAAGGGTGTCTTTTGCAGCTATCAGAATCAGTGTGAAGCTTGGTGTTGACTTAACGGTTAAGGCCCAGTCACACCTTGACGTTTTAGCCAGCAATGGCAACGTATCAAAATGTATGTAAAACGCTGGCTTACGCTGAACTTTTGATGTATTTTTTAAAGATTCGGACGTATTCATAACGAGTTGGTCGTATGCATAACATATTAGTAACAGACACAGAACGTTTCGTTGTCTTATAGATAACTTATACCAACGAATTCTTAGCCTGTTGTCGGCGTTCACAACCTATGCCCAACTATAGTCTAACTTATGCATCGTGCGCTGCACGTATCGCCGACGATCACGTGGCATAGCCTATTAAAAGGCTGCGGCAAAACGATTCAAATCATAACCGCTGGAGAAATGGAAGTGTCAACATCGCAGTCACACCTTGGCGATCTTGCCAGCTTATGCCGACCTCTGAAAAATGCGTCCAAAACGCTGGCGCACGTCGAATACGGTATGGGTAAGTTTGGTCTACGTGAATAGAACACTAAAGTACGCTATCATACGTCGTAGTAAGTGGAGTACGTCTTTAAATTTTAAACGTGTTAAAATTTTTACGACGTACTTGCCGTATGTCTCACACGTTCCGCATGCGATGGGAATAAGTTGTACGCACGATATGCGATCATTGGCACACGTCGACAAAAGTTACTTGTAAGTTATTCATAAGTCGAAACACGTCGAGGTAATGGTTAGCGTCAGTGTTCCAGACTCCCTGGTTTTTTTTTTTCTTCGGCATGACGGTGATGTTGACACTTCAATTTCTAGTGCGGTTATAATATAATATAATTAATAGGCTGCCGCTCAACGATTTAAATCATTTAAAATTTCACGACAACCGCAAAGTACAACGATGAAAGCCAGCATACTACGACATATGGAAGTGTTTTTCAGCGTGCTCTCAATGTTTCCAAAACTTACCCAGAACATATTCGACGTGTGCCAGAGTTTTAGACAAATTTTTCAAAAATCGGCATAAGCTGGCTGAAACGTCAAGGTGTGACTGGGCCTTTAGCGTTGCTGGCTTAAGATCTTAGGGTCTTGAGTTCAATCCCGGACCATTAAATTAACACCAGGTGGGTTGATTCAGCTTAACATCCTTCTGAGGTTGGCAAAATGAGTTCAGGTTTGCTGGTAACAGGGGACACTACATCAGTGGCACAGCCCTGCCCTCAGAAAATGATGCAGCCTTTGGCTGCATCTGAATAACTATGAAATAGAGTCAGTGTGACGTCATTGCAATATCCATTTACTTATTCCATGAAGATAATAGACTTTCAGGATACCCAAGCAGGCCCGTAGCCAGGGCTCAGTATTAAGGGAGGCATATGAACTGGATGGGGGGGGCACAATTATTATATTTAATATTTTTGATAACCCGGTATACTATTGTATTCATGCAGCATTGACGCATCTATACTGAGGTTGCCGTCGCATACTAACCAAATTGATCTCAGCTAGATTTAATATGTTCCGATGTTTTTGGCCTAAAATGATTGGAATGCAGGAGAGCCGCAAACAAACTGGCACATTGACAATGCAGATATTCAATGATTAAACAATTGGCACCAATTCAGGTGCACTTATACAAGGTGTTGTCAAGAATTGGCATTAGAAAATTAATATACCAGAGATACAATGACTAAACGGGGGAGCTTGGCACCAGAATCAGTGAACTTTGAAACAAGATACAGTTGGCTATGACCTGCGATCATCACGTTAAACTATCAACAGCAAATACGACCAGCCTGAAGATACCACAAGGTCCGCATTTAAAGCAGTCAATTACACAGAGGTAAGGTTATGCACAAAGCAATAGATATGGGATATGCAAAGCACCAAACACATTTAACTTAAACATCAGAAGTACAAAGCAGCTGACCACGGTGGGTGCTGACCACAAGCACACTGCAACCACAACCACACACGCATCACCAGCAGTCATACACACAATCTGAACTCCTCGTATAGTTTTTATACCACTGTACTCGCTGTCAGAAGAGCTGCAGGCGACGTGTCTCGGTGTGGCATCTTCTGAGGACCTTCTCCTTCCATTCATTCAGGCATTTACGTGTGAGGTCTCTCTCGAAGGCCAGCTGTACCAGTTGTGCCTTGCGTGCATGGCACATGGACCGTCGATGGTCAGTGAAGACATTCCTCAATGTTGAGAATGAGTTTTCACACATGGCAGAGGACGCAACAAATGTTAGTCCAAGTCTCATAGCAGTCACTACACTTGGCATGGCTTCCAGCGTTTTGTGGTACGTTGAGAGGAGTTTTTGTGTTGTCCATCTCTCGATTGGCTGCTTTTCTGTTTGTGAGCAAATAAACTGCTTTGCAACCAAACACTCTGTTTCACTGATGGTTGACTTTGTTAATGTCATGATGTGCTGGAGCAAGTGGGGATCCAAAATCGTGCCATTTTCAGAATTCAAAACAGCGAGTGAACGGGCGAGTTGTGTGTTGCGCTCACTGAAGCGCTGAGCAATCTCGCCAAGCACAGTGTCAATTGCGCTGTAAAAAACCCCTCTGCAGTTCCGTCTTGTCATTGTCGTTGTTTTGTCCTGTCGTCTCCAAAACTACAAACTGTTCCAGTGTTCTTATGCATTGTGCGTCTCCATTTTGGTGGTGCAGGTGTAGAAGTGCAAGCATCGTTGGCCTTGTTCCACAGATCAGTGAACTCATCCTCAGAGCGGAGTTTCTTCACGCACTCTGTTGCACTCGCCACCAGTTCCAACCCCGTTAGCAAGTCCATGTACTCTGCCTGCAAGAGTCTGTTAGGGCCATCTAACAACATCAGCAGTTTTTGTACAAAGATAGCAATGAACATGAAGGCAGGCCCAGAGACTTCCCGCAAAAGCCCAACAGCCTCCATCCTCATCTCTGCACCGTAGGCGCGCTCTGCATCAATCTCCGACAGTAAGGATGTGATATCCTTAAAAGATCCTATGATCACAGACACGGTGGCTAAATGTCCCGTCCACCTTTGATCAAGAAGTCGTTTTAACCGCTCACCTTTATACTGTGCAGCAACAGTGGGCTTTCTGAAGAATTTGTACAGGCAACAACAAATCTCGAGGAAATCAGTGACAGCTTTCTCTGTTGCCAGTCCGTGGATAACTACCAGATGGAGTTGGTGATTTAAGCAGTGCACATAGGGGATTTCTCTTCCCAATATCTCTTGCAACAACTTTTGCACCCCACCGTGCTTCCCGGCCATTACCGAAGCCCCGTCGTACACCTGACTTAATATTTTTGACGTGTCAAGTCCTGTTTTTGTCAGCTCTACAATTATTAGGTCTGTCAACGTTTTTGCATCTCCAGCGTCGGCTGTAGCTATTGTGAGTAGACGCTCTGTGCTTCATTTGATGCCGATACAAAGAGAATGATGATTGATATGTTCTCACATTCAGTGGGGTCCCTCGTCCCATCCACCTTGATGGTAAACCACGATGTGCCTACTTCTTCCACGATGACATCCGTCACAACATTACTCAATGTGCAGATCAGTTCATTCTGCATTTCCGGACTAGTATAGCTTGCATTTCGTGGGATATGGTTTATTATTTCGGCGAGCTTGGTGTCTTTTTTGAGTGTGTAGTTTAAAAGCGAGAGGAAGAGCCCACTGTGCCCGTCTGACATATCTTCAAAATTATCAAGGCTCCATTTAAAGGTATCTGATTTTTGGTGAGAAATCCCACATCTATAAAAGCAGACACATAGTACCGGTTTCTATTCAGCTGGTCAGCATTGAGGAGTGTGGAAATCTCCTAACCGCAATCGATGTGCCTCTCATTCTCCTTCCACCTCAAAACACAAGTTAAATGTTCCTTTGAAGTTGCGTGTTTGTGAAACCCCCTGCCTTTCTCAACGGCATGTTTCCAATTCCGGTAGCCTCGCACTGTGAAAGTAGAGTCCACTGGGCCACGTGCGGTGTTAAACTTCCTACATGGATAGCAGAATGCTGCATCTGTCTGCACTCTGTATTCCAGCCATTAATTAGTCTGGTACCACGAGGACACAAACGAGCGACTCTTGTTCTGCAACAAATGGCCAGGGTACCGCTGTAGAACAACTCGATTCGGTCTCTCACTTCCAAGATCATCGGGAAGCGGCTTGACGGTCACACCCGACCCCAAGGCCACCACCGAGCATGGAAACTCGGCTGTCTGCGCTGGGCTGACGTTGGGCTACAGCCGCAGGGCTGACGTTGCTGGCTTGGCCAGGTTGGCCAGCTTCTGTCGGTATTTCATCGACATGATCGTCTTTTCCTCCTCCTCCTCCAACTCCTCCCACAACATGTCTTTCATCATCTTCTTCATTTTCGTCGCTTGCATTTTTTCTTTTTCTGAGCCATTTTCGTTTATCCATCATCCACGTCTTTTTCTCCTGCTGCGAGCTCGTGCTCTGTGATTCGTCCCTCGTGACTCTCGTCACTAATCTCGCGACCCTCGTCACTAATCTCGCGACTCGCGTCACTAATCTCCCGACTCGCGTCACTAATCTCGCGACTCTCGTCACTAATCTCGCGACTCGCGTCACTAATCTCGCGGCTCTCGTCACTAATCTCGCGACTCTCGTCACTAATCTCGCGACTCTCGTCACTAATCTCGCGACTCGCGTCACTAATCTCGCGACTCGCGTCACTAATCTCGCGACTCGCGTCACTAATCTCGCGACTCTCGTCACTAATCTCGCGACTCGCGTCACTAATCTCGCGACCCGCGTCACTAATCTCGCGACCCGCGTCACTAATCTCGCGACCCGCGTCACTAATCTCACGACCCTCGTCACTAATCTCGCGACTCGCGTCACTAATCTCGCGACCCGCGTCACTAATCTCGCGACCCGCGTCACTAATCTCGCGACCCGCGTCACTAATCTCGCGACTCTCGTCACTAATCTCGCGACTCGCGTCACTAATCTCACGACCCTCGTCACTAATCTCGCGACTCGCGTCACTAATCTCGCGACCCGCGTCACTAATCTCGCGACCCGCGTCACTAATCTCGCGACCCGCGTCACTAATCTCGCGACTCTCGTCACTAATCTCGCGACTCGCGTCACTAATCTCGCGACCCGCGTCACTAATCTCGCGACCCTCGTCACTAATCTCGCGACCCTCGTCACTAATCTCGCGACCCGCGTCACTAATCTCGCGACCCGCGTCACTAATCTCGCGACCCGCGTCACTAATCTCGCGACCCGCGTCACTAATCTCGCGACCCGCGTCACTAATCTCGCGACCCGCGTCACTAATCTCGCGACCCTCGTCACTAATCTCGCGGCCCGCGTCACTAATCTCGCGACCCGCGTCACTAATCTCGCGACCCGCGTCACTAATCTCGCGACCCGCGTCACTAATCTCGCGACTCTCGTCACTAATCTCGCGACTCGCGTCACTAATCTCGCGACCCGCGTCACTAATCTCGCGACCCTCGTCACTAATCTCGCGACCCTCGTCACTAATCTCGCGACCCGCGTCACTAATCTCGCGACCCGCGTCACTAATCTCGCGACCCGCGTCACTAATCTCGCGACCCGCGTCACTAATCTCGCGACCCGCGTCACTAATCTCGCGACCCGCGTCACTAATCTCGCGACCCTCGTCACTAATCTCGCGGCCCGCGTCACTAATCTCGCGACCCGCGTCACTAATCTCGCGACCCGCGTCACTAATCTCGCGACCCGCGTCACTAATCTCACGACCCGCGTCACTAATCTCGCGACTCGCGAGATTTCACGGTTGACGGTTTTATTTATTAAATGATCCATCCATCAAAAACAGGTTTTATCTGCATCATTTCAAATGTAAGCACGATTGTAAACACACATATTTTAAATTTTTATTATAAAATTACTTTTGTAAGATGGAGGGTTGACGGGTTGTGAAGGTCACGTGGTGCACGTGTACTTCATCTTTAATAATGTAAATTTATGTCTTTTCCTTAATCATATTGTCATATTATGACTATATTACATTTATAACTAACTTACAACCAATCAGGTAACCTGCTCAATAGGGTCTCCATATCGAATACGCTGATTGGCTATTCCTTAAAACTAAATGATCCACGATATATATGTATATATATATATATATATATATATATATATATATATATATATATATATATATATATATATATATATATATATATATATATATATATATATATATATATATATATATATATATATATATATATATATATATAACCACCCACAACATCGACATTCGACACGAGGTCTTGCCTGCTGGCGTTGGTGTTTGCGTTATTATTTATATCTTGTGGTCTTGGACTGTATTGTCTTGCCAATTGCTTTTGGAGATGTGCTGGGAAGCGCACACTTATCTCTTGATTCTTATTCAAAGAAGGATATTATTAAAGAACAGTTTATCCAAGAAGGCCTCATTATTCACCATGTTGAACATCTGGAATAAGGGTTTTAGTTCACACAGGTGAACTCTTAAACAGCAAGGTCACAGTGGGCGCTCGTCCTTAAACACTAAGTTGTTCACAGGGTGCAACAGGGCATAAATGGGTGGCGTACAAGTGGGGGGGGAACCAGATGCGCCATGGGGGGCATTGCACCCAAATGCCCCCCCCCTAGCGACGGGCCTGTACCCAAGGGAAATATGACCACCTTCTTTATTCGAAGTATTTTTCCTCTTGACAGTGATCTAACACTTGAATCTCAACCCAACTATAAACTGTCATCCTGGTGTTTCAAAGACACAAGGAAAATCATTCATTGCACTCCTTATCAATCATTCTATTAAACGTCGGATGGATGTTAAACTGGAAGAAGCATCTGCCGGCATTAGTTGGTGGATGTTAAACATCCTACGATATATTTCGTGAATAGTAAAGCTATCACTCGCACCATAAACAAATTACAGATTCCTGTCCCAACTACTTAAAAGAGGATCAGGTTTAGGAGGAGGAGAAGGAGGAGGAGGAGGAGAAGGAGAAGGAGAGAAAGAAGAAGAAGAAGAAGAAGAAGAAGAAGGAGAAGAAGAAGAAGAAGAAGAAGAAGAAGAAGGAGAAGGAGAAGAAGAAGGGGAAGGAGGAGGAGAAGGAGAAGAAAGAGAAAAAAGTGATCAAAGACTCACAGAAGAGCTTGTGCTTACATCATATGCAGGAGAAACACATGTTTAGACCTCAGTGAACTTCTCCATTAATTACAACGACATTAGTAGATAACCAGACAATTAATTGGCATGTCTCAGCAGGAGGTCTCAAGGTCTTCTCATCCATCTCAGGCAAGGATAGTAGACTCTCAGCTTTCTCTCACCTCACATCTGGCCTCGCTCCTCCCGTCATCGTCCCTCCATCCTCCCCCAGCTCACAAAGGTCATGCCTTCTTCCGGAATCCCACACCTAGTTACCATCCCCAATTCTAATTTAAATGCTCACCTCCATTCCTTTGTGCATCTATTTTCACATCTGAGGAACTGGCTTCCTCTGTATGTTGACTCATGTACCTCCCTTTTGTGTTTTGAAAGTGCTGAAAAATTGTAACCTCGTGATTTCTCTCCTACCCATGTGCTCTCTTCTGGGTACCCTTCTCACTCACTACCCCTTTCCTTTCAGCCACTCATCCACTCACGTTTGACATATTTGTCTCCCTGCTCCACTTGATGCTCTGTCATTCTATGAACGTGCTGCCCTCTGTCGCAGAGCTCCTCCATGAGCCGAGATTTATATATCCATAATAATAAATGTGAGTTTGTGTCAGTCACTGTGTGTGTGTGTGTGTGTGTGTGTGTGTGTGTGTGTGTGTGAGTGTGTCCTCTATAACTCCAAAAGCATGAAACCTAGCAGCCTGAAACTTTGCATGCATACTAAGGGAACTCCAAGGGAGTGCATGAGTGAAAATTGGGTGCTTGAGTTAATTAAAACATCCCTTTTGAAGATAACGGCCATATTTAATTACATCGTTCCTCAGGAGTATCCTCAGCCACCTCACTCTCCCTGGATGGGGTGTTAAGGCACATCCTCGGTTGCCTTGCTTGGGTCTTAATTCACCATTTTATGCAGCCTGCTCAATAATGCCTTGACTTGGAACAGGCTGAAACAATTTCTTAATGATAACGTTTTTTGGGGGTTTTCTTTCAACTTTTCTCACTCATATCATTGAATGCCTGATCATCCATAGCTACAAACCGCTGGATATATTGCAATGGTTACAAATGCCCAGAGATGCCAGCATTCTTGGATTTATTTCATTTCCACACATACCATAACCTCGAGAATCTCTTAAACAAAGCCAAATTACAAAATTAAAGCTCCAAAATTGAACCGAGCAGCAGTTCTGACTGCAAAAAAAATGTGTTCATTTGTCTAATTCAGACATACATGATATTTTGGGCATCTCCAGAAAGTTTTTAATATGATGGATAAGCGGTCGCTAATTGCTTGCCAAGCCAGCTGTTAAATATAATTTGAGTTTGGAGGATCGGATCTCACGGATTAAATAACTTGAAATCTGGAGTGAAATCTGGAAATGTAAAGAAATCTGCGATGTTTAGTTTTTTTGCGGGTATGTGCCATTACCAATCAGCTTACTCTCGCTTGCCAAGTCAGCCTTTCCTTATCGACCATTTAATTGGAGTGCTTTCTTGGGTGCTTAAGCCGCTTGCCGAGTGCCCTACAGTTCGTGTCCTTATTGGGATGTCCAGTCAGCAATTGCCACAAGATCGAGGTACATATGGGTAGATTTGCATCTGTAAAGGGACTCTCCGCGGGTGTGTGTGCATGCCTGCATGTTTGGTTATGGGTGCTGTGTTGGCAAAGTTTCATCTTGTATCTTATTCATGATGATGAAGGGTGGTGGACGTTGTAACTTTTAACCTCAGCAGGAAAAGAGTGATCACGTTTTTCTTTGTCCTCGTGACTGTTTGGAAAGCAATTGGATATTTTATCTTGACTAGGTATATTTTTAAAAGGTTACATGGTTTCTCTTTGTTAGTTTCAAAACAAAAAACATTTCATAAATGCCCGATTCCGAGCTGTTTGCCGTATTAATGCGTTTTCTGAATTACCGAGACAAATATTTTTTTCTACCCATCACGACAACTGGCAGCTGTTTCCAAAGATTCATATTTATGCACATCTCCTTGAAATATTTATAATGAAACATTGTTTTTTAATTTATTGAAATTCCCCTAAAACAAGGTTGAAAGCTACTCAAGGTTTGTGGGTTGTATGTACAGCATGTCTGTAGTCGGTCAGTAATCACACCGACTCCAATCTGCCAATATCGGCCAAGCACGAATAGTGTGTGTGTGTGTGTGTGTGTGTGTGTGTGTGTGTGTGTGTGTGTGTGTGTGTGTGTGTGTGTGTGTGTGTGTGTTTTCATAAAGCATAACATTTTCTCTCTGCTAACTCCCCTCTCCCTTCTCCCCTTACCCCATATAAGTCTTTCTGTCTCTCTGTGTCTGTGTCTGTGTCTCTGTCTCTATGTCTGTGTCTCTGTGTCTGGGCATCTCTGCATCTCTGTCTCTGTGTGTCTCTGTCTCTGCTTCATATCTGATTTTGAACATATCTGATTCATATCTTCATATCTGAAAACGATTTTGATGAAACTTCACCACAAGCTTCATATCTGATGCCTAACGAAGGTTAATGGACCACATGAAAATCTGCGCTCATTAAGAAGGTTTATTGAGGGGTGTTGACCCCCCCCCCCAATAAATAAATAAATAAATAAAATAGGTATTTGCTCTCTTCGCCAAAACCACACACACAATTTCAATGAGACTTGACCACAACATTCATCACCCGTGGTGTTACGATTAACATAAAATTATATATATATATATATATATATATATATATATATATATATATATATATATATATATATATATATATATAATATAATTCACATGAAACAGGATATACTAAAGGGGACACTTCAATAATATAGATGTCAAACAAATTACCCCATGGAAAAATATCGGCAATATATTGTATTTGCTCATATTCATCTTGACTTACAGACAAGTAAATTGTGGAAGCGGTTGTGAAACCCACATGGAGGTGTACAAAATTAATCCTTTACAAATTAAATACGATGACCGACTTCACAACAGGAAAAGGGAGAGAAAAATGATTCTCATATTGCATCTTTGCTCTATTGGAAGCATGAAAGTGTAATGTGATTGGCTGTGCTGAAGAACACAATAATGTCCTTTTGCTGGTCTCTTGTGGGAAGAGAACTTGTTTCCCTGAAAATCCCCAATGAGCCCACATTCAATATCCAGGCTGCAGTGGTTTTGCATCTGCACACTGAATGATGTTCAAAGTCATTTAGATTACTTTTTATCCACTTGTCTGTTTGATTTCATCAGCTTTTTGCATGGAACTCATACGTTGTCAGTGGTTTTGAATTCATAAGCCTTGAAGCCCCTAACTTGGTGAAGCAGTTAGTATTAATTCATAATTTAGCTCACTTGCTTTTTGTTCCAAGTAAACGAAATTTAATTATTTATTGTCATCACAAAATTTTTATATTTATTGCAGTTTCCACTCTAATTTTGATTATAAATTTTCTTTTTCTTATGGCTGCATGTGTTTGGCGGATATTGCGTTATATTTTTTCTTTAATTTCTCCTGGCAATGCAGTTGTGCCATTCCAGAAAGTCATCTGATTACGCCATCTGTCGTCTTGGATATTTGAGAGGTCCAAAAGTGGCTGTCAAGATGATAGGGGCACTTATAACTAATCGAAATGGAATCGCCTTTAGCCGTTTAGCATGACAGAGGGCTCAATGGGGGCTTCTGAGGCAGTTATAGATTGGGAAAAGGCAGTATGTCGGCAGGATATAACAAGTATATAACAATATATAACAGTATATAACAATATAACAAGGCAGGAGACAAGAGGGATGGAAGAGGGAAGCACAAAATAGTGGGGAACAAAGACAATAGGATATCTCTGGAAGGAAGAGGGATGGGGTGGGGTACATGGGGTAAAACAAGATGGTACTACAGGGACTTTCAGGAAGGAAAATAAGGAATTTGAAGGAAGTGGGTTTGGTTGGATTAACGGGGGAAGTAAAGATCAAGATTTTTGATGGGGGAAGATATGAGATGGTGGTGAACAACGGTTTTGAAGACAAGACCTGGAGGGAGGAGTGGGATTGAAGAGAGTGTGGGAGTTTGTTCCAGAGGTGGGGGAAAAAAGGAATTAAAGAGTGAAGGTGAGTAGTAATTGATTTTGGCAGTTTCACCAGAAGGGAGATTTTGGCAGACCTTGAGCCCCCTGAGGAAATAAAGGGGGAACAGATCACATGGGGGGGGCAAAGGTTGGAGAGGAGACAGTTGAAGACAGAAAGTCTACTGACCTGCCTCTGGTGAGAGAGTGAGAGACTCAAAGACAGCCTCATCACCGGGGGAGATACCAATGATCCTAAAAGCCTTGGTTTCAACATCGTGAAGTCGAGCTTGTTGTGAAGCAGGAGCACCACCCCAGAGGGGGAGCAGAACTCCATCAGACTGTGGATGAAAGCTTTGTAAATGGGTCGAAGCTCAGGTGTGCCAAAGAACGACTGCACGACGTAGGATGCCCAGTCGGCAACTGGCTTTGAAAGCCAGCTTGGAGATGTGGCTTTCCCAGGAAAGATTGTGGCAGATGTAGTGAGACCCAAAAGCTTGAAAGGATTGTTGAGAAAGTAGATGGAGGGGGGGTCCAGACAGCCCTTTCGAAGAGACATGGTGAGGGTGTGAGGTTTGTCAGGATTGAAAGACATATTGCAAGTGTTTGACCAGTTTGTGATTTTATCCAGGTCTGCATAGAGTGAAGAGGCTGCTGCCTGCCAATCAGAGGGATTAGAGATGGTACAACAGAGGGTGGGGTCATCAGCAAAGAGATAAAGATAATTTTCCAGGGAATCTGAGAGATCATTGATGAAAATCAGAAAAAGCACAGGGCCGAGAACACTGCCTTGATGAACTCCAGCCTGGACGGGAAGCGGAGATGATAGAATTCCATTGAAGAGCCAGACGTTGACTGCGACAGGAGAGGAAGTCTGTGAGCTATGAGTGAAGATTGCCTTGGATACAATAAGAAGAGAGTTTGGTGAGCATTGCGGGATGACAGACCGTATCGAAAGCTCATGATATGTCAAGGGAGATGGCTCTGATCTCATGTTTGGTATAAGCACATGATGATGAGGAATGGCTGGCTTGGTAAGTTCTCGCTAGCTGTTTGGTAACTGAACACACCCCTGGTGCTTGCTTGTCTGTCTGTACACCTAGGTAGGATGTAATATAAGAAACACTTTACATTTTATTTCATATCTTTTTTAATGCAGAGTGCGAATTACATTGGCTTAGTTGTACACGAATGAGAGGGTGAGTACGCAACTTCTGTGACATCAACTTTTCGCTCCGATTTTAAATTTGTTTTGATAGGAGAATAAAAGCAATAAATCACCTTAGTTGTTCAACCCACCATTGCTTAGCACTTGATTCTGTCAGAACATGATAAAAGCTGTTGATATGACTCTCCGATTGGTGATTACAATCTGGAACAAAACACTGAACCATCTTCACAAAGCTATGGCGGCCATTTTATACGAGTGCAAAACCAGGCCGTGAGTTGTCATGCCAATATTATGTTATTGCTTCGGTACGTTTTTGTTGTGTATTAAATTTTAATCCGATTAAAATGTACATATTTTGTTACGGTACGGGTACAGGTGGAGAGAGAGAGAGAGAGAGAGAGAGAGAGAGAGAGAGAGAGAGAGAGAGAGAGAGAGAGAGAGAGAGAGAGAGAGAGAGAGAGAGAGAGAGAGAGAGAGAGATAGAGATAGAGATAGAGATAGAGATAGAGATAGAGATAGAGATAGAGATAGAGATAGAGATAGAGATAGAGATAGAGATAGAGATAGAGATAGAGATAGAGATAGAGATAGAGATAGAGATAGAGATACAGAGAGAGAGAGACAGAGAGAGAGAGACAGAGAGAGATAGAGATACAGAGAGAGAGAGAGAGAGATAGAGATAGAGAGAGAGAGAGAGAGAGAGAGAGAGAGAGAGAGAGAGAGAGAGAGAGAGAGAGAGAGAGAGAGAGAGAGACGCTTTCTTCAGCTGTTATTGTGCTTGGCACGATGACATTTATCAACATTTTGAAGATGAACAAAATCAGCGATTTTGCAATCTCTCGATCTGGTACTTTTGCGATGTGTTTTGGCGCATTTTTCATTCTTGGTCGTTGCGAAAACTTTCAAGAATAAAAGCACTGGCTTTTAAATGCTTATGACTTCACTCTAGTAGTTTTTAAGTGTATTGCTTTGTACACATTTGAATGGGCTGACGAGGAGGGACGTGTCGTTGAAGTTGAAGGGAAAGGTGTATGCTACATGTGTGAGAAGTGCTGTGATTTATGGGAGTGAGACGTGGGTAATGAACGTGGAGCAGCAACGAAGGCTGGAAAGGGTGGAAATGTGAATGGTTCGGTGGATGTGTGGAGTATCGTTGAGAGAGAGGAATACAAAATGATGACCTGCGGAAGATGATGGGAATAGAGCCTGTGATGGATGTTGTGAAGGGAAACAGGTTGAAATGGTTGGGTCATGTGTTGAGGAAGGATGAAAATGACTCGGTAAGAAGAGTGATGGAAATTAATGTAGAACGAAGTAGAGGATGGGGGAGACCGAGAAAGACTTGGCTAAAGGTGGTGGAAGAAGAATTGCGGGTAAGGGTGTTAGCAAGGGGAGATGAATAAAATAGGGTAAAGTGGAGAAGATTGTCACAGGTCCGCAAGGCTAACCCCCGCTCTAGCAGGGAACATGGCCTTAAAAATGCCTGTGGTTGTTGTTTGTTGAATGGGTGGCCATTTTCTTCCTGTGCCATCCCCACATGTGGAGTACTATAGTACTCCATGATAAATTATGGAGGCAACCTCAAACTCTTGGTTAGTCAAGGTTGCAAGGACTTTTGATAAAATGCAAAGTGTCACTCACAGTGAAATAACAAAACAGTGGCGTCCTGACCTGTTTACCTTCATAATCAAGCAATGATTCAACTTGGATTTATTTACTTTTTTACAGAGAAAATGTGAAACTTTACAGAATCTAAAATGATTGCAGGAATGTCTAAAAGTCAGTGGCAAGGTCCAAAAATGGTAGCATATGTTTATTTAGATTTTTCATAAACTTAACGCTCATGGAGCAGAAAATGACAAATGAGGAAGGTGTTTTGGCCTACTCACAAAGAACAGAACAAGCAGACAGCCAAAGGGCATAGCAACATTGGATGTATGAAAAGCTCTTGGAGGAGGGAGACAGGTCAAAGAGTTCACCTTTGAGATGAGACATGCATCATGTTTTGGCTTTACTGGATAACTGGCAGAGTGATCTCATATTTTCTTCAGTGAGGTTTTCCTTTTCAGTCAAGAAAAAATAACTTCCTATAAACAACCAATTTACCGCAAGCCTCCGTGTTCCATGGGAGTGAAAATGGGCAGGATAGTTGCAGGTGGGATGGAATGAACATGTGCATCTGTGAAAGCATTCCCAGGAGGAATCAATATCATGAGTGGAAGAAATTATAAACAAAGTCCCTGAGTGCAATAGCAGATCGAAGAAATAGCTAGTCAGATTGCATGGGCAGGTTAATAAAATAAAAAAAAGTGGCAGTAGTGACCGACAGGAACACTTTGCTTGTTAAAGTGTTGATTATAAGCAATCATTTTTGGATCTTTAATAAACTTAGCACCACCGCCGCCTGCCATTAGCAGCGACAGACTGCACTTCTTAAGTGGATCTCAGAGACAATCACTTGCTCAATATTGGAACATGCATGCAAAAAAGAAGCTGCTTCGTGTAAACTATGAGTCAATATTCCAATTTCCCAGGTGCATTGACATACACGTACATTTGACAGGTAGTCAAGATGTCGCAGGTTGCACAGAAATTACTGGCAACCTCAGTAAGCTCCAATTTCTGCTTGTGTATGGTGATGTCATTGGTACACTCTACACAGTTGTTCACTAATCATACAAATGAGGAGTGAACGACTCAATATTTAATGCCGTATGTCTCAATTTTTTTTAATATCGTGTATCGTTTTCATTGACGTTTACGAGTGAATTAAAGGAACAATGAAAGCCAGATGAAAGAAAAGAATAGTACGAAAACAAGCCTGGTGTGTGTGTGTGTGTGTGTGTGTGTGTGTGTGTGTGTGTGTGTGTGTGTGTGTGTGTGTGTGTGTGTGTGTGTTTCCGCTCCACCCACAATACCAACAACCATGAACGGATATCCTGCAAAACGAAACAACAGGTTTCTGATCACGAAATAATTGAGGAGACAAACAAAAATGCCCACAGCTTGGTGGGAATATTTTTTTTTCTGTTTTTTTGGGTCTTTTGTCCTTATTTTTCGAAATGGCGGAGGACAAAGCAAAGGATACTGTAATTGGGAGAGCAGGCAAATATAAGAAAAATGGGAGTGCGAAGTGTGTTTGAAAGGGCAAAGGCCAATACAGGGGAGGCCAAAGAAAACGCAAAATGTACAAAGCAGCTGTTAGACTATATACAAGAACAAGCACGCACGCACACGTGCGCGCACACACACACACACACACACACACACACACACACACACACACACACACACACACACACACACACACACACACACACACACAAGTCTGTCTGTCTTTTCAGGTTTTGCTCGAGGAATAACTTCTTTTAGTTGAATGTTGTATTTTGAACATGAATCGGAACATGAAATGGGGAGACAAGTTTAGCGTTTTACCGTACTTTTGGCTCTGATTCTGGTCACGCAACCACAGGGAGGAGTGAGATAAAGTTTTTACTCTGTCTACCTGCCTGGCAATCAAACAAAACAGAAAATCATTCTAAACAGAGAACTAAAACTTGATGTTTTTAAGGACAAAATAAACGACACAAACAACAGGCATGAATAACTCATGTAATGTGTTCGATAGGGTGGTGTAATAGAAACTGGGGGAAATGGCAGTAAAGGCCAGAATTTATTTATTTATACACCTTTAATCCTCTTTAAAGCTTCATTCAAATTGAATTATAGAGTTAAGACTGTGGAACACAAATCACTTTCATTATACTTCCAAGAACCATGCAAAATACTGATATATAGCATGAAAGGATCTTCTCTTCTTCTTCCTCTTTCGGCTGCTCCCGTTAGGGGTCGCCACAGCGGATCATCCGTATGATCCGCATCGTGATTTGGCACATGTTTTACGCCGGATGCCCTTCCTGACGCAACCCTGGTCGCCTCTTACGACACAGGGATATGGTACACCTATTTTAACCGGGGTATACACCGGCCCAGTATACTGGTACTCATTTCGCCGACCTCGGAAGGATGACAGGCTGAGTCAACCCCCTGGTGTATTAATTCAGTGGCCCAATGGGGCTTGAACTCAGGACCTCTTGGATCCCAAGCCGCTGCCCTAACCACTGCGCCAACACCAGGCTTAAATATAGCATGAAAGGATATGGCATGTGTATTGGGGTGAAGAAGCCGTCATTATGGGTATTTACCAATCAATAAGCCTCCATCTCCTAAACCGCGACTCAACAGTGTCTTACTACAGTGAAAAAGGGAAGTTGGTGTACGAGACTGCTTCACTTAATTTTTTTAACTTCTTCTTCGCGCTTAACTGCTAGATTTTTAAGATCTTTAAAATCATTACTTTTATTGAAATTGTAGTGCAGGGGGGCCTTTCCTTGTGTGGGTTCCCCCTTGGTGGATTCGCTCTATTGCAATGAACTTACTGAGGAAAGGCATTATTGCATTACTGGATCAATTTTATCATCATTATTATTAAAGGTAAGTTTCATGAGCTTCACTCAAGAAAATAAGCTTTATGTTCTTAATAGCTTTTATTCATGAAAATAAATAGCACAAAAATCATGCACAAACATGTTAATTGAAGCTACAGTTTGGACAAATATGAAAGTTGAAGTCCCTAACCCGATTTTCTCCCTTACCCCTTAAGTTTGCAGATTTGCAGTTTATGGGAATTTTCAAGAATGTAATCCCTCTCCGCTCCACCGCCGGCGCCCCCCCCCCAACCCCCTTCCTGTGAACTGCAAGGCCCTCCTGTATACGCTTGAACACTGCGTGGGATATCGTGTTCTATGAATTCTCTAGTTATCTCCACCACCAAAGGTGAAGGAGGTTATGTTTCACCCCTTTCTGTCTGTTGGGTCGCCGAAATAGGTGACCCTTATTGTCAGTAATTCTGTCTGTTTGTTTGGATATTTGTTTGGATGTTTGTTCATTTGTCATCAGCATAATTGGTAGTAAACGTGGGCCGATTTTGACCAAACTCGGGTGGAAGATACATCTTATGACCTAGTGCTTTGGAAATTGTGATGGTTGCTAGGGACGATTTGGTTCCCTAGCAACAACCGAAAAACCTTCAAAATCGGTACCGTTCGCACGAAATCAATTTCGAAAGCAATTATCCCACGTAGGGTTATGAAATTTGGCACGAATGATCCACAGGTGATGTTCTATCAAATATATTCCGGTTTTTGTGATATATGGAATACTTTACCCAAAGCGCCCCCTAAAATTAGGGTAGGCGTGAAAATTGGCGAAAATTGAAGGCCCCCTAGCGACCAGGTGAATGCATCGATACGAATGAAACTATGCAGGTTCATGGTACGCAATGAGTACTACAACTTTGCCTCAGGACATATTGAGCTATTTTGCTTCGGTCAGGGGTCAAAAGTCAATTAGTGCAAAAATCGATAATATGTGAGAGCTGGAGGTGCCTTCGCGCCAAATGCTACTCCTCCTTGGGTTATGGTCGGATGGTCATGAAAATTCACACTAATCATCTGGAATACATTGTGCACAAACAAATGAGCTGGATTTTCAATTTAGATCTTTGTTCACCCACAGCACCCCCTCGAACTTTGGGAATTTCTGATTTCAAACCGCATTTTCAGTACTTTTCATTCAAATGGATACCGAGTAGTTATCAGTAGATGGAACTGGATGAGATTTGATATGCATAATCTTAAGGTGATTCCCTATCCGCTATATGACATCCATTTTGTTCTATATCTTATAGTTTCCATGCTCGGCGGCCCATCGCCACCTACCGGCTTGTTTGTTTGTTTGTTTGTGTGCAGGTTATCTCAAAAGGTTGTGGATGGATCTGGATGAAGTTTTGGGGACAGGCTCAGGACGAACTACTTAGATTTTGGGGAAGATCTGGACCTGGATCCGACTACTATAATTTTTTAAGTGATTCTTCACCATTGAGAGATAGGACCAAAAACGACATATAGCACGATATTTCAAAAATGTATTGGGCCTGATATGTTCTCATGAATCAGGCATTGTGTGGCGGAGGTATGCGCTTTAATGAGTGCCCTTCTGGTTTATTTATTGAACCACAACAGCTATTCATAAGTCATTAAATTTACATTTAATAGGGTCCTTTAGATGAATAGATGATGCAAATTCTATAACACCACAAACTTAACTTTATTTTAATTGCAAACCTCAAAGTAATTGTACATCTATAATTTAAGAATGTATGTAGTTTCGAAGTGATTGACAAATTTTATGACTGTATGCATCAGAAAAATACTGGAAGGGCTCATAAAATCTCCCCTTTTATTCATCTTGCCACATTACAGCATGGCTTTCATCCACAACACTCAACAACCACTCGTCTCTACATTAACACAATACATTCTGTATGACTTCAACAAAAAACAACCCCCACTGAGAACTGTCGTTGTGGCAAGAGACATGAATAAACCTTTTGGCACCACACATATTCGCATAGAAAAAACAACTCTTCAACACCAACATGCATAGCAACAATAAGAAATGGTTATCAAATTTACTGTCTGGTCAATAAGCTCAAATAAACAATTACCAAACCCTCTCATCTTTCAGACTTCTACCTAACAGCATCCCACAGGGCTCTGCATCATCTCTTTCACTCTTCAATCTATTCCTCCATGACCTCCCAACCCTCAAACAGATTCAATACGTCTATCATATGCAGATGATCTCACCATTTCCTCAGAACATTACAATTTTGTCCAGGCTATCAACACCTTTCAGTAATATCTCTGCAATCTTGAAAACTGGTTTATACTGAATCATATGACTCCATCTCCACCAAAATCATTTGTAAACCTTTTCACCCAAGAGAGACATGAATCAATTGGACATCCAACCATTACCATTTTCAATCAACAACTTTTTCTCAATAGATATCCAACATTAATGAGCATGAACTTGGATATTCATATGACTTTTACACAATACACACATCAACTCACTGCCAAGGCTAACCATAAAATCAACACCAAAAGCACTCACTAAAATATAACGTTTGGAAACATATTGAATCAATTCTAAAAACCTCCAAACAGTTCATCTGGACTACCAGAAACCATATCAGCCAAGTTGGGCCATCACTCCTTCAGACCATAATATTGTTACGGTTGTGGAAATTCGCAAACCACCATTCAGGTCCTGTAGGTGAGATATCTCTGTAAGTACATGTGTAGTTAGCCCAAACCCGTTGTATAGAGGGGTTTATGTAATCCATCCGGGCTGCGACGCTTTGAGTTAGCCATTTTTTCTGTTCTATCTATTATTTCAAAAAAACAGCATCTCAACAACCACGCCATCCCCACCACAGCGCCAACCACACTACAACCACGCCACCTCCACCATCTACACTACCACATCTTCTCCACTCGCCATTCAGTAGGCTCTGTGCGGTTACAATATCCGGAACAAACAAAAACCAACAACGATGCTCGGGGGTTTTCCCGCCTGTTTCTCCCGTCGAAATTCTCCGCGCTCGGTGTGGGGGAGGTGCAATCCAAGCAGGGGTCAAAGGTCATGTAAAGGAGGGGTCTGATTTTGGGGGAATAATTCCCTGGCTCTGAGCCAAGACTGACGGCCCCGGCCCCCGCACGGCGCGGGGTGGAGGGCGAGCGAGAGGTCACGCCCCCCTTCGAGAAGCTTCTCCAAGAATCTCAAAGGGAGGCGGGGCCGAAAACGGGGCGGAGCGAAGGAGGGAGCCCCGCGCTACAAAAGGCGGACAGGATGGACCTTGAGGGGGGTTGGTCGAGTGGTTGGTCGAGAGTTGGTCGAGTTGTTGGTCGGGTGGTTGGTCGAGGGTTGGTCTTCATGTTGGTCTTCTGGTTCATGGTCGTCTTCTGGTTCGAGTCGCGAGCTTGTTGTTCCTGCCTTGCTTCCTTGATCGCTGCGCGAGCGCGGAAAACAGCACCGAACAAACCCTGTCCGTTTCCCCAAAACCCCGTCCATACCGTCGAGCGGACCACACGAGCGACACGCAGCACGAGCTCGCGGACCACGCCGGAGGGGCTCGGAGTTGCGGTCGCAAAAGGAGGACTCGACGCGATCAGGGAAGTCGCACTTCCATTTTCTTTTGGGGTTTGGTGTAAATATCTGTGGGTGGCACCGTCCATCAAGTAGTATTGTTTTAAGTGTTGCCATGTGTTCGCGTATTCGGTCGTAGCTCTGCGTTGTTGTTGTTGTTGTTGTTGTTGTTTTAAATTGCTTTATGTGCATTTCTGATTCTGTTTGGCTGTATATGTGTGCTCTGTGTGCCGTGTAATTAAAGTGCATTATGTTGAATTGTTCCCCGTTTCGCTGCGTCCTTTCCTTCGTTTGATTCTCCATCTTGCTTCACGTAACGGGTTCGTCGTGGGCTTAATACACCCGATAATTAATTGGAACCGTCGAGGCTGACGATAACACCACTCGGTTATCCCGATAGCACGGAACGGACTGCTTAAGCGACCCATGTCCGGAGTCGACCTGCGGCGAGGTGCGATCGCCCGGTCTACCATCCGTGTGGGTACTTAGGTAGGTCGAGTTTGGCGAACAACCCTATCCCACGCGGGTGGCCGATTGGCACGATCGTGGTGAGGCCGAAAGGCCCACCCGTGACTAGCTCCCGGCCTAAGTCCGAGAGGGTCACGACTGAATTGTCCATCCGGTGGGCGACGTGCCGCGATTCGAGTCACGTGGCCGATCGCACGCTGGCGGGCGCGAATTCGCAACACTATGTAACAACAACAAAAAAAGAAATAAGAACACGGGCCCCGAAGCGCACCTGGATCAGCAGCAACAGTCAATGACATTGTATAAAATTGAAATTTTGTTCAAGCGCAGAATCTGGTCACCTGATTGGCCTAATGGAAGCCTTCTCGATGCTGATGGCAGATACATGTTTACAGGTCATAGGTTATGTTTTTACAGCTTACAAGTCATGTTTTTGACTGAGGACATGGCTGTGCTGCTGATGGAATGCCCCCTTTAAATTAGGACAGGAATTTTTTTTTTAGCCATTTTTGGCCTGATTTCAACCCGTTATTGAGCATAAGTTTTGATGCGTTCAACAAACCTTCATTAGGCATCAGATATGAAGCTTGTGGCCAAGTTTCATCAAAATCATGTGTTTGGTTGAAGCAAAAATTACTCATGTTTACAAACTCACCGACTGACTTACCTACGGATACTGCTCGATCATACAAGCTCACCGGACTAAAGTCCAGGTGAGCTATAAACTTAAAAAAGCAAGTACTGTTACCTTCGGCGCCCGGCAATGCCGCCTTGCAACACATGGAGTCGGAATTGGGAGGGAGTGGTGTACAACAATTGATTAATTGCATAATTTAAATAAATAAAGAAGAATCGTAAAATAATTAATTTCTCAATGAATTGCTGAATGGCATATCTCAACCACCACCATTTCATCCGAACCTGTAACTTTTTGAAAATTACGTGATTAATCGAAAAAGAAATAATCAATCGATTAACTGATTAATCAATAAATCAAGAATACTCTTTAAAGCCAAATCACTTGGTCACTGTCATGTCCAAATATCAGCTACCTCGCTCAAAAGATGCCTGAGATATTGCCAGGATGAGAAATAAAATAAATAAGTGATTAATTAATCGATAATAATAATCAAGTCATTAATCAATTAATTGATTAATCAAAAAATAAAAAAATATCGTTTTTGCCAAAGCTCATCTTCACTTTTGTCCCCAAATTTCAGCTTTCTAGCTTAATGGATGGCTGAGATACCACATGGACAAACAAACAAGAAAACAAACGGAGTTAAAAAAAAACAAAACTGAGTACTCCCTTCTTCTGGTACCCAGCGATGACATCATGCATTGCCTTGATATGGAATTGGGAAAGAGCGGTGTACAACAAAGCTCTTAGGATTGCAACAGGTTGCACAAGATCTACAAACATAGCCCACTTTCATGCTGAAACAAAAGTACTCTCATATTGAGGTGGATTACAATTGGAAGGCACTCAATTCATCGACTCAGCAGCTCAACATCCCTCTCACCCGTCACTCTATGACCACCCATCCTCCACCCCAACCACAAATGAAACGTACAACTGCTCATAATTACTCTCATATCCTATATTTTATGCAGTACTTCCTCCCCCGCAAAATACCTCTATGCACTGGAGCATTCACAACTATCATCACAGTTCATAGAACATCATCTCCCCAAAAATATCTTCCACCACCCTCCCTCTGAAATTCACTCTTTTGAAACAACACTTAGTCGTGAAATGAGAGTCACTCTGGAAGGACTGGTGTGGACACCACTCATCCCTTATGCAATATCAACATCGGCTCCAACGTAGAGTAAACCCAACATATCAGCTAGGTCTACCTGCCTAACAAACCACTGCACCATATGATTAGCTGCCCCTTCCTGGTCCAACAAAGACACCTCTTCACTATCTATACTACAAAACGTGCTGTGTGGCTGTCTGTCACCCATTGATTGGACTGTTTGCCTGACTCCACCCACAATTTCAACCTGAAAAAAAATATGGCCACCATGATGGTGCACACTGCCACGTGACACCAAAGACATCTGTGGAGCTGTCATATTCACAATTGCCATACCCTCCCTATAAGTTTTCCATTGAGTGTAAAACGACCAAAGCAAGAGTAAAAAGGATTTTGAGCTGATAGGTATTACGGGACTTGTAAAGATAGGCCTCAGCAATTGAGGCAGCAGTCTGTTGTCTTTGCATTGCCCAAATATCTATGTGGCATTCTCTCAATCAGGGCTTTTACCACAGAGGTTATGCAGGTTCTTGTTATTATGTCCAACTATTTTCACTTGGATAACTTTATCAGATATGATGAAACCCATGTATTTGTCCAAGAACTTTTGGGAATCTTGCGACATTGTGAAAGTAAACATTCATCATTATTTACTTTTAATGATGTATATACGAGTATATGCATCAAGAAGAACATAATTGGTTTTGTGTCATTTGTTAGCACAATTAGCCTGCTCATGGTCGCTTGAGAGTTACAATGTCACAGTGTTTCTGTATATCTCACGGAATTGTGAATTAGACAGGCGACCGCAATGGGTTTCTGTGAAGTCGGTAAAAGCATAAAATATTCTGCTATAATGATGTAGGAATGCTCATTTGCTTTTATGAGTGGAAGGAGGGTGAGGAGGAGAGGAAAGAGGTGGGTTTAGGAAGGTGGGAAGAGCAAAGATGGGACAGATTTGGAAGGGGGACATTGAGCCTGGGGGGGGTGAAGAATTTTGAGGGGGTAGTTAGTATGGAATTGGCACCTCATGGTTGGGAGGTGGTGATGATTTGAGGTTGGGAGGAGGGGGGAGTGCAAAATGGGACAGAGATGGAGAAGGTTGAGGCTTTAGGAGTGGGGGTGCGGACTTGTGAGTGGTGAGAGGAGATTGAGGACTTGGGAGTTGTGAGGGGAGATTGAGGACCTGGGAGTTGTGAGGGGATATTGAGGACTAGGGAGTTGTGAGGGGAGATTGAGGACATGGGAGTTGTGAGGGGAGATTGAGAACCTGGGAGTTGTGAAGGGAGATTGAGGACTTGGGAGTTGTGAGGGAGATTGAGGACTTGGGATTTGTGAGGGGAAATTGAGGACTTGGGAGTTGTGATGGGATATTGAGGACTTGGGAGTTGTGAGGGGATATTGAGGACTTGGGAGTTGTGAGGGGAGATTGAGGACTTGGGATTTGTGAGGGGAGATTGAGGACTTGGGAGTTGTGATGGGATATTGAGGACTTGGGAGTTGTGAGGGGATATTGAGGACTTGGGAGTTGTGAGGGGAGATTGAGGACATGTGAGATGTGAAGGAGATTGAGGACTTGTGAGGGGAGATTGAAGACTTGGGAGTTGTGAGGGGAGATTCAGGACTTGGGACTTGTGAGAGAGAGAGAGAGAGGGGGGGGGGAGTTGAGGACTTAAAGTCACATTTTACATTGAGCGGATGTTACACCGATCTCTGCTCGTCTTTCCTATACTCGATCTCTGGGAGCATCCAGTGGATGCTGCTGGATACTTGAGTTCTGCCAGTCTTTTTACGTGACGAAAAACTGAGGCTACAATAACATCTGGATCATCATCTGGGATTCACTCTTCATCCAGGTTTCGAACCTTTCTGCCCAGAACTTCCCCAAAGAGTGAAACAGAAAAGGTCTACAACCTTTGGCAAAGTTTCCGTCTCACGAGGTCCACGACCTTAGCGATGTTCAAACAGTCGATAAATCTTCAATGCAATCTCACTTTCTAACTCTCTATTAGTAGCATATAGCATAAGTTATAGATGTTTACCTTTCTTACTAAAGGCTTTCAGGTATTATGCTGCATCCACAATCCTTATAACACATTCCATTATCTAACCATACATATGCTATCTTGCATTACCTGTAAATGCATACACACTGTACCTTACTATGCACATGTAATGATACTTTCATATATTACCTACCAGATCCATTTAGCTTACCACTGAAGGGAGCTATTAATGGTTATTCAAATACAAAAACAAATTTCCCACATGCTCTAAACACACACACACACCTATTTGCCTCCCCAATCAAGCCACCTGTGCTCAATCAAGCCACCTGTATCCATGTATTTTCTTTCCCTCTTGCTTGATTTTTCTTGCAAAATTGATCAATTTTCTTGCTCTTCCCTGCAAACAATTCCACATACCAACTACTACTTGAGTAAAAACCTTCCTGTGTAATCTTCAAGCTCTTTTGCTCCAATGAAGGGTTAACGTCTGAAACATCAGCTTCTTCTTGCTTCCCACAGCAGTTAGCTGCCTCATTCAATGCCCTGCTCGTTTCATCCATTAATCTCGAATCAATTTTGCTTTTCCTTAATCTCCAAGTTGCTGCCATATACTTATGAATAACTATCATTTCATAGCCCAAGTTGGCCTACAATGAACCTTCTCTATTTCAGTTATATCGTTTCTATATTTAGGCGAATTAAACTGAATCAAGAGTTAGCTAAGACTCTAGCTAAGTGACTCTAGAAACGGTGATGCCATAACTGATCAGTTTGCAAAACCAAGTTGTTCATTTGGAGAACTTAGAAGCCAAAAAATGCAAAGTTCTCATTTTCTATCCTCACGTTTTGAAGAGGAAAAATAAACACTAAACAATGATCAATCTATATAAAATTTCACACAGTAAGAGAAGCAATTATGAATAAGTGAGCGCAAAAGCCTTTTGCAATTTTCACATATGCATTTTGCATTACATAATATTCGACAACGTTGAAGTATATTTAATTAAATGAGTCGAGTAAACAAAATACAGATTGGCATTTCGCACACTCAACTTGGATCTGTCCAGTCTGGGTTTAATTCTTGACCTGCCTCCATTTTTGATTCACGAGTGGAGCCTGCCTTCAATGTCTGTTGAGTTGAGGAGCCATCAGCTCGCAATAGCTACAGGACGTGACAGATTCCAACCTTTGGAATAAGAGTTTAGGAGTCATCGCCACCACAAGTTAGGGAGTCAGTTGAGGATTCCAAAAACTTCCTAACCTAGACAGGGTGTTTCACCAGCAGCACAGCCAAATGACCACAAGTGATGCAAAGAGCATTCAGATGTTGCACTCGAAGTCATGAGCGTACAAAATGTTGACCAATACTTTTCTACACTTTAAAAGACATCGAGATTATGGCTATAAAAGTAAAACGTGCAATAAATTTGATCTTGTATGAACATTTTTAATGAAATTGAAAGCTGGCAAATCAGTTTCATGTCCACAACCTAAATTCAGACAGGCCCAACTGTTTCACATCCTCATCCGAATGACGGAGTGCTTCGTGCTACAGAATACCCTGCAGGCACTTCATCCGAATGAATATTTGAAGTTAAATCCGACAACGTAGTGATAGAACCCAAACTAGACTGTTCAATGGCATGCATACTGTTTAACATGTAATGTTAAATCCAATTAACTATTTATAGAGCGTACAATATTATTTACTATTCATCTCATAAGGATAATTATATTGTGGCCCTTCCGATGGGATTGAAGTCATATGGCCCAGCATGCACGTGCCAAATCCACACCTCATTAACTTAATATTTCAGTTGATTTACCTTGTACAAGCTCATAATAGGGCTGCCCGTCTCAAAACATGGGACGGAGGTAACTAACTAACAAAAAGAAAAACACTAGTTGGAAATATTGATACTCGCAAAGTACTCACATTTACAAGAAAAATCTTTCACTCTTCTAAAGTATCGAAGTAAAAGGCAGTTGTATTTAATATAAGGTGCAACCAGTATTCACTAGACACCATTATTGTGTAAATTTTAAATGCGGTAAACTTACATGTTCATATAAAACAAGTACCAGTGATTATTAACTTTGCCCACCTTTTCCTGTAAATATACTAACATTTTTGTGCCTCGTCTTCTTGAACAAATGCTTTAAGCAGAGAGAGGGCCAATATGCTATAGTTTCAAATATTCCCCCAAATTTTCAAGCTAATAATTTTAAGCCTGTAATTACTTGTTGCTTCCTCCAGTGACTCATTCATTTTTTTCATCACATTTTGCAAATAGCGGTAAGAAGGCAAACGTGTGAACATTATGAGCCAATCCGTAGAGTCCTTTCAGAAAGCCAACAGACGTGATGGGTACGACAAGGTCCAGGAGCACGATGAGAGCTCGTCACCACGACATGATTAGGAGTGTGAAGCGTGCTTTTCCTTGCAAGACTTTCTCATTTTATTCACGAGTCACTCAACACGTCAATGTTTAACAGTGACTTTTATTCTCCACCACCAAGACCATTGAGTGAAGTGGATTTTGTTTGTTTGGCTGAACAACCACAACGACAACGAATGACTCCTTTCTGCCTTTTACATTCTGCCCAATTTTTATACCGTGGTGGCTTGACACCAACAAATCCTTTCTTCTTCACCATCAATAACTGTAGAGACTAAACGAAGGATTATTCATCAACCGGATTTGATTTACAACAAGTCATTGCGTTTCAAATGTGAGTGAGATTCATTTTGTCCCGGTTTAAAGATCACCACTTGCTTTAAACACCATCATTATCAACCAGCACATTGAAAGGACCACACTTCGCTTGATCCTTTTCAAAAATGTTGGTACTTCATTTGATAGAGTCCAAACCTCTACTACCTGTCCTGTCTTAATTGGGTAATAAAATATTTCAGTACTCTGTCGTATTCTCCAAAATAAATCGAAGCAGTAATCCGATCTCACGATACTAAAACCCCCAAAGAGAAGTCGATTGGAACAGGAAAATCTCACAGGAGGAAATTAAATAGACAAATACAATCATTATACGTGGCAGGGGAATGGAATGATATCGAGAATGATTCAGTTTGATTCCTTATTTATGTTTATGTAATGTATGTTTGAAGTGCCTGCAATTCAGAAATAACTTTAGTGTTGTTGTCGTTGTTGGTAATCTGAACTGAACTAGAAAAATAAAGGACGCACTTCCAGCGTGGCCTGGATGGCTGACAAGCCAGAGTCTTGTTATGTTACAGTGTCAGAAGTGATCTGCAAATAACTCCGTTCATTCGTGTCATCTGAATCTGGTATCTGAGATACATAAACTATGGCATCCGTGAACATTAAACACCCCACGATTGACTGGCATTCGGCTTCGTTATATCAGGAATTTGTTAGATTTTGAAATCACGTTGGATTTGTTTTTGACGGTCCCTTGGCTGATCTGCCTCACAAACGGAAGGCTTGGAACATGGATCGGAGAACAAGGACGAGATATACAAGACTTTTGAATGGATTGAAGGTAAGAAGGATGACCCCAACAAAGTTTTGTACAAATTTGAATTGTATATTCATCCCTGAAAAAGCAAGCGCATCGTGAGGCATCGGCTGTTGAAGAGGAAACAAAGCTCCGAGGAATTGTTTGACAACTTTTTTAAGGACTGCGAGTATGTGCCATCTGAAGGTGTGCTCGTGGATGCGATTATCCAATGTGCGTATGAGGAGAAGGTCCAGGAGCGTCTGCGAGACAGAGGTGAGGAACTTGTGCTTGCCAAAGCTCTTCAAGTGGATCAGCAATATGAGTTTTCAAGGACTCAAGTTCGCATTGTCCGTGATGATGACACGAGTGTAGCTGCAGTTCATGACAAACAGCTGAGGCCGAATCCACCATTGAACTCAACACCCACAACTGCTATCACGCTGGAGACCAACTCTGAATAGACCCTAGCGTAAGGACAGCTGCCATCGCTGTGGTAAAGATCCTAACCATGCATGGAATCATGGTGAATGCCCAGCAATTGGATCCACCTGCTCTCATTGCAAGAAATCGAACCATTGGCTTGCAGCTTGCCGGCGACGTGCCAGCATACATTCAGTTGAAACTCAGTTGGATGGTGCTTGAGCTGATACAACAGAGTACATGGATGAAACCAATGGGAAAATTATATGGATCAGTGCACTGCAGACAATGGCTGCATCACTAGGTGATGAACGGAGGCAGTCTCTCTTGGTATCAGGAAGGCAAGCGACCTTCAGAATTGATACCAGAGCTCGCTGCAACATAATGACACGATCTGATTATCAGCGTCTCATGCACACTTCCGAACTCCGTCAACCAGCAAAGGTATTGTGTACCAAATCAAATCACAGGAGAAAACTCAGAGCAGCCATGGATCTTCCTATTCAGTACCGTAGCAAGACATTCACCACAACATTTGAAGTGGTCACTCTCTCACAGGAAAACATAATATCCGGAGATACAGCTGAAGTTCTGGGTCTGATCATCAGACTCAATTCCATTGGAACTGAAGTGGACCCCGGTGACATTCTTGCTGAGTTTAAGGAATATCCGGACCGAGTGCGAACTACTGGAACTCTGCCAGGCAAGTATACAATTGAATTGCAACCTCGTATGAAGGGAGTGGTATACACTTCGCGGCAACAACCAGATTCCTTCTTGCCACGTATTAAAACCTGACTGGGGAAGATGCAATCTGACGAATACATTGCCAAAGTTAATGAACCAACTGAATGTGTCAGCTCAATGGTGGTATCTCTCAGAAAAGGCAAACTGAGAATCTGGCTTGATCCGCCTAATCTGAACAAAGTCATCAAGAGGGAGCACCATCCCATGTGCACGGTTGAGGAGGTTGTTGCAAGTATACCTGATGCCAAGGTGTTCTCAGTACTTGACGCGAAGTCAAGGTTCCTACAAATCAAACTGGACGAGGAATCGTCCTATCTGACGTGTTTCAATACACCAATTCGGTAGGTGCAGGTGGCTTTTGGAATGAAATGTGTACCTGAAATTTTTCAGAGGATTATGGACCAGATGATTGAAGGCATAGATGGAGCATTGGCGATCATGGATGACATTTTTGTAGCTGGTCCAAACGTGGAGTAGCATGATCAAATTGTTGAAAAAGGTTAATGAGAGAGCAACAAATTACAATCTGAAGTTGAATCTGCAGAAGTGCAAAAACCAACAGTCACTGTCTGCTGATGGATTATTGCCTGATCTGGCCAAAGTTGAGGCAGTTCAAAGTATGCCAATTCCAACCGATAAGGAAGCAGTGAGGTGCTTCATTGGATTTATCACATATCTGTAAAAGTTCATCCCTCGGTTGAGTGATGAGTTAGCTCCACTCCGAGAGCTGCTGAAATTAGACGTTGAATATCAGTGGCAACCGGCTCAAGCCAGAGCATTTGAGAGACTGAATGAACTTTGATGTTACCAAACCAGTCAAGATTCACTGTGGAGCTAGCTGAAGTGGACTTGGTGCAGTTCTCTTACAGGACAACGCCGCTGTGTTGGCTGTTCGACTTCTCCCTTTCTACTGGGTGTCTACCGAGGGATTGGAAGGAGGCACACATATCACCCATCTTCAAAAATGGTGATAAAGAGGATCCAGCAAATTATCGACCAATCAACCTTATCTCAGTGGTGTGCAAGATTTTTGAGCACTTGCTAAAGTTAGAACTCATGGTGCACCTGGAAGGACAGCACCTTCTTGCCCAGGAGCAACATGGCTTCCGCCAATATCTCTCGTGCCTTACCAACCTGTTATCGGCACGATAGCTGGAACATTGCAGTAGACGAGCGTAAATCTGTTGATGTCATTGATATTGATTTCAGCAAGGCCTTTGGCACCATCCCACACAGACATCTTGTTGAGAAACTCAAAGCGTGGGGTTTGCGGCATCCACTTTTGACTTCCTAACTTCTGACTGTGCACCCTCAACAAGTGTCGGTAAATGGTTTGCTCTCACTCTGGGCCGAGGTTCACAGTGAAGTCCCAAAGGGCTCTGTGCTCGGACCAGTGTTGTTTCTGATATACATTGATGACTTGGTTGATTGTTTCAGCTGTCAATTGCTGCTGTTTGCAGATGATCTCAAGCTTTGGTGTAATTTAACAGAACACAACACTAATCCGGCATTGCAGGCCGACCTACACAAGCTTGAAGAATGGACGCATCTGTGGCTAATGAAGGTGAATCTGACCAAATATGGAGTTATGCACCTTGGACGGGTTCCCTCCACAGTGCAATACCATTTGGGTGGAGTGGACCTTGTGATGATTGATAGTATCACTAACAATGTAATTTGTACAATGCACATGCTGTCAGCCTCAATGCAAACGAATGTGGCAGCAAACAGCAAGCTGTGATGCATTGCTTTCGATGATCCTTTGTTTCCATTACTCCTTCAATTTTCCAGATGACCTATGCAAACTTTGTTAGACTGCATCTGGAGTATTGTCTTCCATGATGGAGGCCCTTTCTGAAGCGGGATTGCAACCTGCTGATGAAATTGCAATGCTGTGCAACACGCATGGTACAGGGGCAAGCACGCTTTTGTTGTGAGCAATACCTTGCAAATACAGATCTGTTTCCATTACAATATAGATGGCTGTGTTGATTTGATAATGCTTTAAAGAATTCTGTGTGGTGAACTCAACGTTTCATTTGAAGAACCGCCGGCCCTATGTACAGATAGTCGCCTTTGCGGGAACTCCTGGAAGTTGGCAAAGCCTTCAGTGTGCTGCAGGATAAGAGCAGCCTTCTTTCCCCACTGGTTGGTCAATGTTTGGAATGGACTTTCTGAGGACACCACCCAAGCATTGTCCACTGATGGCTTTAAAAGAAGTCAAGACCAGCTGCTATTCTACCGAAGATAGGACTACTCAGGGCATAAGCCCTCCTGTCCTACAATGACTTGACTTCACACACACACACCACCTCTTAACTGGGATGGTGACCATGAACTCCAGTGCCACACCAGCATTTGCTGCAAAAGAGTCCTGACTATCAAAAGTTGCCACATTACAAATCCACCCTTTTAGGTAGGTACCCATTCCCAGTTAATAAGATCTCTAAATTGTAGCTGGTAAGATAGATATCAAAACATAAAAAGCATTTCGGCTCAGGTGCAGTCTATGAAAAGAACAAAATGACCGACTGCATAAAGTAGTGTCACCTGCTATGTTGCTAACCACATTGGCTTTCGAAGTCTTTTATTGGCAGATTCTCAGCCCATCCCCTGGCAAAAGTAATCAATCCATAGATGCGTGACCAACTTGAAGTGTCTCACACATCATTCCAATTAAGAGGTGCTACGTGTACATATAATACTCCCTCAAGGGACGGCTTGCCAGCTGAGCATTTATGGATAAATCCACCCCATTTTGAAGAAGGCCAGTGGTCCCCAAACATAAAAGCGATAATTGTATGGCTGTGCATTTTCTCCCTGAGGGTTAGAATGTATGTGTTTATTTTATGACCATGAGCTTCAGTCTTAAACCAAGATGCTTGTGTATTATTTTTACAGGTTTTGTTTGACAGAGTGGTTTGGTCTTGGGGTCGATGTACACGTCCTTAGCTTTACTTTAATATTTTTTGTTTTTCCCTTGCATCATATCTGTCTCTCCTGAATTCTATGGAATCTAAAGCTCTTAACATCATTGGAATCTCTTGTGACAAGCCTGAAACACAAAGTCTGTTGCTCTCACCTCTCAAGTAGGTTGGTGGTCTCTGTTTTCTACTGACTCTTATCTGATATTGCTCCGTCTACTCTGTCAGTCATCTGAACCCCCTCCCCTCCCCCCTCCCAGGAACTCCAGCATAGACAAATTTTTCCAGTAACCCCATTCTGGTTCAACTTCCAAAATTCAGGTGAACCACAAACTTAAATTTCTTTGTTCCGAGCTTCTCCTCTCCATGGAATCACCTCCCAGACCCTGTTCACTCTCAATCTTCTATCCAGGGCTTCAAGCAGGAAGCGCATTGTCTTCTCATGTCACCCCCCCCCTATCCTGACCCATGATACTCCATTAACACTTTCCAACCCAATCTTCTTACTTACTAGTTTCAATGTTTTCTCTCTCTCTGTCTCTGTCTCTGTCTCTGTCTCTGTCTCTGTCTCTGTCTCTCATCCTTTCCTGGTTGCATGCAATTGTTGTCCCACTACCAACTTTATTCTTGCATGAGCCTCGCTCTTGTGGAGAGAGTTATGGAGAGACAAAAGAGACAAAACTGGAGAGGAGAGACAAAAAGACAAAACTTGTGGAGAGACAAAAAGTCGCTCTTGTGGGAGACAAAAAGAGCATCTCTCAATAAAGATATTGATCAGTGAGACAGAAATCCTTCCGTAGATTGATTCTCCTCCCAAAAGAAAAGGGTTGGGGGGGAGGGACGGGAGGGGAAGGCTAACGTTGCCTTGAAAAAAGAAAATGCTCATCAAGCCTACGTAACTTTCACAGAAAACCTACATATCACACATTGCAACTCAGCTAGAATTAATATATTAATTTGATTTCTATTTCTTACCAATTACATGTTGAAGAATAAAAATGTTGGCATATCTTGGGCAATTGTGACGATCTTGTTCAAAGAACTCTTGAGAAAGCCCCTTGTATTATATTTCGTAAATCCTATAAAATCAAGTTTCGCCAAAAATGAGAAGTATATCTGTGCGTTTTCATATTAATATAGAGACAAGACAAATCTGGTTTCTAAATATACTTCTAGCTAATTTACTAAAATATCTGCTTGTTTAAATAAGCCATTCATGACAATGCAAACAAGTTTTTTTCCTCCAATGCTGCGATTTTGGTTTATTTTAAAAACATTTCTTACCCGTTCACAAGCTTTCCTTTCTGTAAAAAGTTTCATTTATCGATATCACGTGCTTATGGCAACAGTTATTGGAAGTTCAAATGAGGCAGCAATGTATGAAAGTTGTATATGTTCATGAGATTACAAGATTACTTGTATAAGCATCCCTTCCCCGTCGTCCCATGCTCGTGATGTCGGACGTCATCATTAGTCGGCCCTGATAGATGAAACGCATTAAGTGAATTGTGTTAACTCAAAATATAGAATATGAAGTTTTTTTAAACAAAAAAACTACAGGGAAAGGTTAGGGTTAGGGAAAGGTAACTAGAGAGTTCAAAGAACATATATTACTCCATGCAGTCTTGATAAAAGGACATGGAAAGGGTCTCATCAACTCTTGCTTTGCGTTTAGCACGAAACACAGAGCGCTAGGTGCCGCCGTATTTGTCTGAATGCTGAATCTCAGTTACTCTGCCCTCACGGCATGAGATGTCGTAAATATTTTTCTTAACACAGTACTGCTATTTAACAGGTTTTTGAAAGTGCCGATAAGGTGATTTTTGTTCTGCAGTGTTCAAGTATATAATCCAATTGAAATAAAATAAAGGTCTTAAAGGCTTTAGAAAATAAACAAAACAAACTTTTTTTCGGAAGTTTACCACCATTGATGCATCATCTTTTGCATCACCTTATTTCATCACATGAAATGAGTTATTCGTGCCTGTTGTTTGTGTCCTTTATGAGGTCCATAAAATTTACTGTTTGGAATGATTTTCAATTTTGTTTGACAGCCAGACAGGCAGACAGAGTGAAAAAAAAATCTCACTGATCTCTGCAAATGTGCACTCAGGACACGATTCCATACACTTTGCAAATTTCAGAGCCAAAGCATTGCTAGACTGCAGGTTTGTGATCCAATTCTTGGTCCGATTCGTGTTCTACAGTATTCCAAATATAACATAAAATAAAAACTTGATCAGACACTGAAGTTTGTCGACAGAAAAAGTGAACAAATTGTTTAACTCCACTTTTGGCTGCATGTGCATGGGAAGGGAGGGACATAAAAATGAGGAGAGCTAAGGCAGGGAGAGTTTGTTGATTAAGGCATTTAACTGCTGGGGGTGTTTAATTGGTGTAGAACGGAGACAGCTGATTCGATAATTTCGTGGCATGAGGAAATAAAGAACATGCACATTTGTTGGTGTTGCGTGTCTGAAAAGACACACAGTAAGGGCAGCGAGCTGAGACCAATAAGGTGGAGTGAGGATGCTTCATGGATAGGGGAAAACCACTGGATAGCAGTGAAGAGGAATAATTGTACTCGTGCATCAGCAGACCAAGCCAGACATGAATGAAAATAATTTTGGGAGGAATTTGGGATTTGTTAAGGATGCCAGCAAAATCTCACATACTCTTTGCAAAATACATGGTGGGATCATGAACGTCCAGTGACTTATGCTAGTGGATGCCATCCAATGTATGGTGCACTTGGTAATGACATGCCTATGAAATACCAATCTGACGGTTTATAGATTTTAAAAAAAATTTTTATGCAGCCTGTGGCTGCTTGGCTGCATCATTTTCTGGGGGTGCAGTTGTGTCTCTGATACAATGCCCCCTGTTACGGTACTCATTTTGCCGACCTCAGAACGATGACAGGCAGATCTAAAGGCCCAGTCACACCTTGACGTTTTAGCCAGCTTATGCCGATTTTTGGAAAATTTGTCTAAAATGCTGGTACACGTCGAATACGTTATGGGTAAGTTTTGATAACATTGAGAGCACGCTGAAAAACACTGCCATATGTCGTTGTACGCTGGCTTTAAACGTTGTACTTTTCGGTTGTCCTCAAATTTTCCATGCTTGAAATTTTAAGACTTATCCCAGCGTATGACTCACACGTTCCGCATAACGCTGGCCATAAGTTGTACGCACGTTATGCGATCGTTGACACACGTCGACACGTGTTACTTGTAAGTTACTCATAAGTCGAAACACGTCGAGGTAATGATTAGCGTACCCGAAACTTATTTCTAACCTATGAGTAACGTGTTGTAGGCACGTTACGCGATCGGTGACACACGTCGACATGCATTACTTGTAAGTTACTCATAAGTCGAAACACGTCGAGGTAATGATTAGCGTACCCGAAACTTATTTCTAACCTATGAGTAACGTGTTGTACTCACGTTACGCGATCGGTGACGCACATTGACACACGTTACTTGTGAGTTACTCATAAGTCGAAACACGTCGAGGTAATGTTTAGCGTACCCGAAACTTATTTCTAACCTATGAGTAACGTGTTGTACTCACGTTACGCGATCGGTGACGCACATTGACACACGTTACTTGTAAGGTGATCATAAGTCGAAACACATCAAGGTAATGGTTAGCGTCAGTGTTCCAGACTCCCTGGTTTTATTTTTTTTTATTTTTAATTCCTTCCTTCGGTATGATGGTAATTTTGACACTTCAATTTCTAGTGCGGTTATAATATAATATAATTAATAGGCTGCCGCTCAATGATTTAAATCATAACCGCACTGTACACTGAACACCGTCATACCAAAGAAAAAAAAAACTGGGAGTCTGGAACACTGACGCTAACCATTACCTTGACGTGTTTCAACTTATGAGTACCTTACAAGTAACGTGTGTCGATGTGTGTCAACGATGGCATATCGTGCGTACAACTTATTCCCATCGCATGCGGAGCGTGTGTCATACGGCAAGTACGTCGTAAAATTTTCAACATGTTTAAAATTACAAGACATACTCCATTTAATACGACGTATGATAGCGTACTTTAGCGTTCTATTCACGCATACTAAACTTACCCATACCATATTCGACGTGCGCCAGCGTTTTAGACGCATTTTTCAGAGGTTGGCATACGCTGGCAAGATCGCCAAGGTGTGACTGCGATGTTGACACTTCCATTTCTGCGGCAGTTATGATTTGAATCGTTTTGCGGCAGCCTTTTCATAACCTACGCCACGTCATCGTCGGCGATAAGTGCAGCGCGCTATGCCGAAGTTACACTATCGTTGGGCATCGGTTGTGAAGGCCGACAACAGGTTCAGCATTCGTTGGTATAAGTTATCTATAACACAACGAAACGTTCTGTGTCCGTTTCTAATACGTTATGCATAAGACCAAGTCGTTATGAATACGTCCGAATCTTTAAAAAAAAACATCAAAAGTTCAATGTAAGCCAGCGTTTTACATACATTTTAATACGTTGCCATTGCTGACTAAAACGTCAAGGTGTGACTGGGCCTTTAGGAAAGCCACCTTAACCGTTAAGCCAACATCCGGCTAGTTTATAAAAAGGAATGATAGTTCCATAAAAATCTTGCAGGCTTCAATGGCAGCACAGAATGGTCGACAGATATTATAAAAGGGATAACTTTGTCAAAAAAAAGAACAAAACACACAAAGTCATTGATTATCTACCATTTGTCAGAGCAACATTCCCTCTATTATTAAATCTCGCTTCTTTTGATCCGACGAAGGGTAAACACCTGAAACCTCAGCACCTTAGTCCCTTTTATTCCTTTTTTTCTGGCTGAAAAGTTACCCCTATTCTCCTCTCCATTGGAAGATTATAGTCTGTTTTGGAATCAAATCCAGGTGAGACAGCTCAAAGTTACATGCACCATCTTGTGGGACAGTTCCAGCACAAGTATAGCTTTGCAAAGTTGAATGGAAATCAATGCATCCCATCTGTGTTTGATTGTGGAAATGTGTTTTAGAGCAATGAAACATATGGAATTAGTCGAACAAATGGTTGTGAATTAATGTCCCTGCTTATTCCATTAAGGTCCCAATACTTTGGGTAATATGGTGAATGCATCAGCATGCTAAATCTACTTTGCACTTGAACCACAAGTGAATTGAGTGTGACAAGCTGCATTTCCTCAAATCTACATATAAAAAACATGATATTGTGACAATATGGGCAAATACCAAACACATATTCAATGCCTTCGGTTGACGCAGCACCTTATTTGAACGTAGGGTATTTGGAAGGAATTTGTGAACGCTTTCTATAACGACAAGTGACTCGTATTGATGAAATACTCTGAATTGCCTTCATAACATGAAGACTCATCCGTTTTGTTAATTCCACTCAATCCGGCACAAAACCATCAAAATGCTCGGGTAACCCTCTGTCTTGCACCATATATTTTACTTACACTATTTGTCTTGGGAATTTTCGAATTACATATAAACATAACGGTTGTTCTGCAAGGAAAGTCTACAAACTCCTCGGTTTTATGTCTGTTTTGGATAGAAGTCGATTACATCTAAAATTTCAGCATCTCGTGATGAGGATGCATTAATAGCATTCCGCACGTGATTATTTTTAGGGTCCATTTTCAAACACAATGACACTACAGGGAAAATGTGATTTCATTTTGAGTTTCAAGCAAATACAAACTCTTATGGCCTGTCTAATGTAACAAGCTATTTCAGCTATTTATTTGCATTCATGTGACATCAACACATTACTTTTATCTCACCTGGATGTACAAAGAAAGAACTTTCACACGGGAGGAGGCCATTTGTCACATAATCCCTGCGGTATATCAACAACATATCAATTCAATGTATCAGATTATATCGACTTCATACATAGTAAGAACCTGCGGAATATCCACACAATGTAAAATGTGATTTCAACTGCTCACCTCTTCTTCCATCCCTGCCTCCACTCACAAATGCCAAGTCATCAACTCCCCCCCCCTCCCAACCCCAACCGCCCCCCACACCACAACTCAACCTCCCCCCCCAACTTTGTCCAATATTTGCTCTAACCCCCTTCCAAACCCCAACTATCTGTCCTCTCCTCCCTCATCCTTATCCTGTGGATAAAATCAAAAGGGCTTTCCACATAAATCATTGCATATTTCTTCATTACTTCATTGAAAGAGCAGAGTATTTAACTCTTTCCCCTCCGCCATGTACCCCACTATCACGCCATCACCGATTAACCTGACACTCCTACTTGCAGGTTGCTGTGTTTCCTCCCCTCCTCTATTTCCTCTTCTCTTGTTCTGTCATTCCCTTTCTCATCGTGTCAAACTGTTGTCTCATCCACATTTCAAAGCTTCCATTCTGTCGATGTCCTTCCTTTTCAAGGTCCATGTTTCAGATACATCCAACACCATATTCTATAATCAGAAGGTTCATTACACTGGTCAACAACAAATTTGTTGTCTGCATTTTTTACGCTGATTTAGGACGAATCTGATGCGCTGAATCCGAAACTCACATTAGTTTTGTTCAATCAGGTCAAGTTTTTGAGATATGGCCACATGTCGTTTTTTACATTTTTGTTCACATGTACGCATGTGTGGAGCATTTTAGAAGAAGTTGGTGGGGGTAAAATGTCATGTCAAATAATTGTTTTGATTGGAAATAATTATTTTAATGACAAGAAGTATTCAGGTACGATAGTTCTAGGTGATTATGTCGAAAAGGGATCAGTTTGAAGTCATAAAACCTCAAAATCTTCCAAAAATTGGTGAGGCAAAGCATAAAGTTCGTGGATCAAAACTAAAGTTAATGGGGCAGATTTTGTAATAATGTGATACAAAAAAGTTGTATTTCTTGAAATAACGAACTCTGAAGAATGTACAATACCTACATGACATGTATACCATGACATGTATACATGACATGTATACCAATACCAGAATGTACAATACCTACATGACAATGCCAATTTATGACATGCGCTTCTGCTCAAGCTTGGAGTGCCACAGTACGAACCCAAAGATTGGAGACTGTTCATTGACAGCAGCAAGCGATCACTGAAATGTGTTCTGCTACACAACGGCAACCAGTTTGCCTCTGTACCCATCGCTCACTCGACTACACTGAAGGAGAAGTATGAAGCGGTGAAGTACGTGCTGGAGAAAATTGGTTATGATCAGCATAAGTGGTTTATTTGTGTTGACCTGAAGATGGTGAACTTTTTGTTGGGACAACAGTCTGGCTTCACCAAGTACCCATGTTTTCTGTGCATGTGGGATAGTAGGGACCGTGCTCAGCATTACACGAAGAAGGACTGGCCTGTGCGGGAGGAATTGGTGCCATGCAAAGAAAGGAACGTCATCAAGGACCCTCTGGTGGACAGAGACAGAATACTCTTCCCACCGCTGCACATCAAGCTCGGCTTAATCAAGCAGTTCACCAAGGCTCTGGACAAAGATGGTGACTGCTTCACTTACTTGTGCCAGGCTTTTCCAGGATTGACCATGGGGAAGTTGAAAGCTGGCATCTTTGATGGTTCTCAGATCTGTCAGCTCATCAGAGATCCAGAGTTCAAAAACTCAATGAACGAAGTGGAACTGGAAGCGTGGAAGACATTTGTTTTGGTAGTGAAGAACTTTCTTGGCAATAATAAGGCCAGAAACTACGCAGAACTTGTCAACAACATGTTGACTGCTTTCAGAAACCTGGGCTGCAACATGAGCATCAAGATGCACTACCTATTTTCACATATGAACCGGTTTCCTGAGAACCTGGGTTCAATGAGTGACGAGCAGGGGGAGAGATTCCATCAGGACATGAAGGAGATGGAGACCAGGTATCAGGGTCGCTGGGACACAGTCATGATGGCTGACTACTGTTGGAATCTGAAGAGAGACCTCCCTGCCGCTGAACATTCCAGGAGTTCGAAGAAACGGAAGTTCAAGCCCTGAAGTTTGAACAGTGGTGACGCAACATGCAATTTACTTGTACTTACCTTTATCAATGCCCATCATTCAGATGACAGTAATCGATGTTTCTATCATGTAATCAATAAATGTTGTTGGCAAAACATTTTTTTTCTTAAAAACATGTTTAGGATGATATGTGTTGACAAAAATCAGCTGATAATGCCACAAAAATGTAATTGATTTTGTCACAAGATCTGATTTTTTCAAATCAACTTAGCACAAAAACCTGACCTGATGGAGAGAAACGGATGCCATTTCCTGATTCAGCAGTGCCAGAATACCCTAATTCACTTGTAGAAATCTAGACAACATTCAGAAAGTAAAAAATTGTTGACCAGTGTTATCCTCCTATTCCACTGTTTGCCGAAGCACTTTCTCGAAAGCTCCTTTCTTTTGCTCTAAGTGTCTTTGACTATTGTTATTCTTCTTCTAACCTCTTTATCACATTTAACATCCTCCTTTACCAAGCAACCCAAATACTGAAACTCTCCAAGCTGTTACAACTCATGTCCATTGCTGGTCATCCTCAAACTTTTACCCACGTCTTCACTTACTAAAACTCACCTTATTCATCCACAAACTACCACCACTTCTACTTGTTTAATGATCATTTTCCCAAATTAGGGGGTTTGTTGGCTGATGGCCCCTCTCCACTTAGACCTGTCAAAAGCATTTATTCTCCTCCATTAACCTCAACAACTGCATGTCTCAAGTGATCGCGTCCTTCCGGGTCTTTTTCGGTCTATCTCTTGGTCGTTTCTCAACACATTAAACACATTACGTTTCTCAACTACCTCTCTTGTGTGCTGCGGTTGCAGATTTGCTACGAGATAAAAAAAAATTTAAAACAAATTATTTTATCTTAATTAATCATCTCATGTGTTTTTGTTTTTTTTGCAAATATCACTTGAAATTCACGGCCCTTTGAAAAAAATAAATTAAGCAACAGGGATCATGTGGCCATAAACAATGCAGCACGCAGAGGGTTAACCAAACGTGGTAAAAACGCTATTCGAGAGGTTGACTAATCAGTAATAATACGGAAGTTCCTAAGAAGACAACAGACATGTACACCATTTCTCAAAGTTTTATTTAGTTTTTTCGTTTCCAGTTGTTGCCTGTGATGCGTAACATCACATTTACTGCAAATGGCATCCCCACAATAAAGAGCAGTGTTGCCTGGTTTATAGAGACCAAGTGATGATAAATGGTGATGAATGCAGTATGATGGTGTTGACAAATCTTGACAATAAAACTTTAAGAAATGTTCGTTCACCAGCATCAACCCGCATCATTGTATCCCATTTCATTAATTTTTTTTTATTGCGGTTTGAATTTGGAACTGTAATTTGTGGACACCCTGTATACAAATGAAAACAATACCAAACAAATCCTACCATTCAAAATACTCGAAAGTACCAATAATTATCACAGTAAGAAGTCGAAGAGTGAATCAGAAAGCAAATAGGACTAGCGATTGATGTGGGGTGACAATAAAAGGTAGAGGAGTGGAAGGGACAATGCGTACAGATGAGGACTGAAGGAATTGGTCGGGTGGGTAAAGCTCATGATGTCACACAGCCAATAGAGTCAGACGAGAGCAGTGCCTTGCATATCGGATAGAGATCGCTACAGGATTGTCACTCTGTGCGTGAATCCATGTGAGTGGAATGGAAGCTAAACATTGCGTTTTTGAAATTGTTTATACTTTCCATCCAATATTAGCTTTAAGGATAGAAAAACAGGTCCACAGGTTTAAAGAGAGAAAACGGGTGAAACCTGCAAAATACGGGTCACTTGCCATGTAAGAAAACCCAGTGTTGAACACGTCCTCAACCACTTCTCGGACATGCACTTACCGATGTTGTTCAAAGTTGGCTCACAGATAATGAATGATGGCTTACATATGCACATCATTTTTTTTCGAGATCAGATCCAAGATGGCCGACTGGCCATTTTGTTACTTCAATGTGTCCCCGACCATTTCTCAGACATACATGGTCCGATTTTGTTCAAACCTGGCACAAGAACAGTACATGATGGCATGCACGTGGCCCTCACTTTATTTTGCAATCTGATCAAAGATAGTCGAATGGTAGACTGGTGGCCATTTTAGTTGTACAAAAATATAGGCTCGGCCTTTAACTCCATAGAGCAAAATTACTAAAACAACAGGGGCTATGACATTATATGTCTTTTTTACTCGTTTATTATTATTATTATTATTATTATTATTATTATTATTGTTTTTGCTGTATATCAACAATACAGATTTTCAAAATGATGTATGAATGCGAATGATGACTTTCACGCAATGCAATGATTGTGCATTTTCAGTGACTTGATTCCTCTACCGGGGCACTTTTAACCTGCCATTACTAGAGCTGTGCATTCACAAGCCCTAGATATTGTTACGGGCCGAAATGTCGGCCGTGAACGCGACCGCTAGACGGAGCCGCAAGTCGACTCGACCGATCACCCGGAATTCAGATCGTACTTCTCCGGAAAAGTCCGGAGAAGACGGGTCCCTTTTAGACCAAAATCCGCCAATGGGTAGACCACGTAGGGTAAGGTCGATTGCCAACTTCAATTTACCTAAGTACCCACGTGATCCAACTACTGGGGAATTTCACCCTCGACGGAACTCGTGTGAAACCGAGCCACTTGGTGAGCTCGTTCCGTGTGCAATCCCAAGCGGTTTTAATCGCCGAGAACCATCGGACCAAATTATCCTGCAACCACAGCGATGGCCAACTAATCCCCCACACACGAAATGCTCAGTCAATGAAAGAAGGAACGCGGACGAGCTGAAAACATTTAACAATTGTGGTTTATTTATACTGCAATGGGGAAATGAGGGGAGTACATAAAGCAGAGCTATACTGAATATAAGAAATGCAATGCAATTATTTACAGCACACAAAGCACTTAACAGTTTTCTACTTGTTAGACAGGCCCACGGACACACATATGCACACACACACACACACCCAAGAAATGGTGGCTGATGCCTTTAATACAGACTTCAGCTCGGAGGGACAAATGAGCTGAAGCCCAGGACCTATCTGGGACCTTTCCACCTCGTGTGGTTTTCCAGCTGTTCAGACCGGGCACCAGCGAGGGCGAGCTGGTTCCAACCACAGCGAGCCGCAATCCTTTCCGAGCTCTGGCGGATCCCTCGCACTCCGGAACAGGTGCTGGTGAGACGAGGCGCCGATCCCTCCCAAAGATGCGTCACTTCCCCAAAGAACCTCTGACCAAGATGAGGCCAAGGAGTCGCACCAAGCCGGGAACCAAGCAGAGACCACGAAGAGCTCCATGAACCAAAAAGAGCCAGCCAAACTAGACCACGAAGCAGAGCAAAAACCAAACCAGCACCAGAACAACCCACTCGAGCCAAGCAGAGGGTCCCCTTATTATCCCTCTCAGCCCCGCCTCACTTCGGCGTGACTCATTTGCCCTCGTGCGCCACCCCCCACAACCGCAGGTGGGGGCTGTTTACCTTGCTTTCTGCCGGACCCGCCCCAACCGTCATTCCTGTTTACGCTGTTGAATCTCGGGACGGGAGGGTTCTTCTTTTTCTCCTTTGCGGAGGAGGGTCGTTCTTCTTTGTTGTTGTTCCGATTGAACCCTAACTATTAAAATAAATCACAGCGCATTTACATATATTTACCCATTAAACAATGGACGTCGAGCTATCTATAGAACACGTACTTACCGAGATAACTGAGCTAAAGGACCTGAATGCTGAGAGTGATCGATTTCCAAGTTCGTAACAATATGACCTGCCCATCGGTATTCAGAAGCACCCAAACCAGATATTCCCTCCATCTCTTCCGTTGTGTAGAGGCACACCCCGACTTTCTCTCAGGTACTTTTCTAGGTATTTTTGGCTTATTTTAGAAGCTTTGTTATCCATTTTAGATAACAATTCTTACTGTGCATGGATGATGGCAGTTAACACGATTGCTACTTTTAGGGGTTTCTGTGCATGCGCACTGAGAAATCAGGGATGGATGACATCATTTTGAAAGTTCCTGGTCTGATGAAGGCATTAATGTGCATTAATGCACCATGTACATTGTAATTTTGCAAAGCACATTGAATTGTGCATTTCTCATGAGGGAAAACACATTGAACATGTCACGTAATGTCATTGAACATATCATGCATTGTAATGTAATGTCAATAAACTATTTAGAATGTATATTCACCTGTTTCCAGACTTTATGGCCACCCTATATATTGAAAATAATAATAGAAAAGGAATGCAGGGATGCCTTAAACTATCCCACCAACAAAGGTGGACGAGGTTATGTTTTCACCACTGTCTGTCTATATGTTTGTTTGTTATCAGGATATATCAAAAAGTTATCAAAAAATTCAAATGAAACATGGTGAACGGGTTGGCTATTTGACAAGGACCATTTGATTAGACTTTGTTGAAGATCCAGATCCAGATATGATATTTTTAATGTGTGAGAGGTGGATGACTTCGCAATGAGAGATGGGGCCAAAAAAGAAATATATCATGATTTCTTAAAAAGTTGTGGACGGATTCGGATGAAACTTGGTTGATGAGTTTGGTGACAGGAACAAGCTGATTAGATTTTGTTTCAGGTCCGGATCCAGATCCGACCCATCAGAGGAATACAAAACGTAAACTGTTCACCTTGGCGGAGGTATGTGCTCCACCCAATACTGTTCTAGTTTGAAGATGATATGATACAGATAAGAGGTAAGCATTTGAAATGTAAACAATTCTACAAAAAAAATTAACTGATCATGGGGTGTTATTTGAGTGATCTTTTTACTATATTTTACCAAACAATCCTTTTCTCAGTTCAAACTATTCCAGAAAAAAGCCGCAAGTGCTAAAGGTGTGTGATTATATTTTTTGCTTCACAATGAATCAGAATGGATTCGAAAAGATGGAGAATGAGCATATGCTTTTTTGAGCAGCTGTTGTAAATAAGCTTACACAATGGATGTTGACACGGCCCGAGCAATCATATATCTTAGTACATTTGTCACAGTTCAAGTCATTGTAAACGCAATACAACTCGAATGCACCAAACTCTCGTTAACCCGAATGTCCGAGGTTTCAAATTCCAATAAGCTGAGCACGATAGAGAATGCATCTATTTGGATTATCAATAATCTATTTTACATGGCAATGCCTGTGGTTTGTCATGTGAACACAAATCCAGCACTAAAGACTTTTGGCCATGAAATGATGACTGTTGACCATGCACAGCAGGTAAGTGATCTGAAGGTTTCCATTCATTCAAAGTGGTGCATGACAAATTTATCAGATCGAGTGTGGAATAAAGCCATGGCCTGATTGCTGCTGGTCATCCTGGTGCTTTGCAGTCAGTAAGTTACATCAATGAGTACACCACCCTTTCAGGGAGATGCTAGGTCAGCAAATGGTATTTTGTATTTATGTGATTTAGAAGGAATTATTTCGAGGCAGACTTTTACTTTACACATGTCTCAACATATCGATCATTTGCAAGAGTGAAACGCAGAAGGGAGAGAACGGTGTCATCCATGATAACAAATAATTTCCCTGCTTGAGATATATTGACTACCTTTACTTCAAGAAACAAATACTTTTTTTCCTTGTTAAACAGTTGTCTCGGCCCATTGAAGAATTGGTCAACAAAGTTTAGAGGAGACACAAACCATCATCACAGTGATCAAGGAGAAGAAGGGACACACACAGACAAAAGCAGGACGATCAGTAAAAGGAGTGGGCGCAGAGTTTGAAAGAGTAGAAGTAAACTTGTTGATGGATATGGAAGCCACCATGAGATGGCAGTGAGCTGCCATCATGAAGCACTGGATCAAAGAGCACAAGAGGGCATATATAAGAATTATTTTCCACGAACTTAAAAAAAGGGGAATGAAGCAGTGTCAATAATCAGAAGGCTTAAACTCTATGAGGCCAAAACAGAATGATGATTGGAAGGATCCATGACTGCTTTCATGACACCAATTAATCCTCCTTTTGTGGTCAGCCTCAAGTTTTACCTCGTCACACCCATCCATCCCAAGCATCCTCTTTCTGCACACTACTTCTCACATGTCCTTTACCATCCCCTTCCACTTCAATTTTGTTCTGCCCCTTCTTCTCCTGCCAACTGCATCCTCATCAAAGACCTCCTTGACCATCTACCCTCCTCCCTTCTGAGCATACGAATGGGTGCAAAGCATTGGGATTGGGGACCAAAAGGCTGCAAGGAACCGAAGAGCAAAATCTACTTCAACCTCCTGCCAAGAGACGGGGCTTTCAATTAAACTGCATCCAGAGCTGTGATCAATTAAAATTAATCAATATGCAGACACACTACAAATGGGATTGGTTATTGATTTTTGCAAATTGGCTTCACAAATATCAAATATCGATCATTAAATTGAAAAGTTACAGTTGAGAAATAGAAAAAAAATTGAGGAAGAAATTGCAAACAAAATGTAAATATAAAATAACAGGACATAATAAATGTACATACACTGTCGCCTCCAACCCTATACTCCCACCTTACAAACGAGGTGCAGAGCTGCCATATTACCCCAGAAATAAAGATGGCCCAGTTGAGTCCCAGTGAAACTAATGAGAGATCAAACAAGCAGCAAATTTGACTGGTCATGATGACGTAAAATACCGTAATATTTTGTTCAAGTACTGCTAAACGGAAGGGTTTTGAAAGTGCTAAAAGGCGATTTGTGTTCGAAACTGTTCAAGTATATAATTAAATTGAAAGAAAATGGAGGTTGATAAAGGTTGGAGAATTTTTTTTTGGAAGTTTACCGCCATTGATGCAGCTTCTTTTGCACCACCTTCTCCACGTTAAATTAGTTATTCGTTCCTGTTGTTTGTGTCCTTTATGACATCGCTAAAAACAGTAAGTTCCCTGCTTGGAATGATTTTCAATTTTGTTTGACTGCCAGACAGGCAGCCAGAGTAGAAACATTATCTCACTCCTCTCTGTGGATGCGTGACCGGATTGAGAGCCAAAGTACTGTTAAACTGCATGTTCGTTTTCAAATTCATGTTCCGATTCGTTTTCAAAATACAACACTGAATTGAAATTCCGTTGTTCCTTGATCAGAAACTGATATTTTTAGACAGAGCAGACAGATAGAATTGAACCAATTACTTAACCCCGCTTTTCACTTTGCGTGCACAGGGTAACGAATTGTGATAAGCCGAACAGCACATTTACTTACCGGTCCCGTTAAATTGAATGCAATATGACAAAAATCCTTCAACTAAATGGTATGACCGCATTTCACATATCAGAGTTCAACTTGTGTTCCACCGACTAACAAGTGTGTCACTCCAAGTTACCTTCTCTTTCTGTCATTCTATCATTTCATCTCTCTCCATGCTGTCAGGTTTCTCCAATGAATAGTGATCCACTTCCCACATCTGTTTAGTCTTTTTGTGTTACCCATGGGATTTGCTTTGACATTTTCTAGTGTGAATGTGGACATTTTTTGCTGAACATTGTATAGCCTGGTGTTTCCCTGTTTGACACCATTTGCTCCTGAGATTAAAGCACTTGTGTGACTTTGCACTGAGAATGTCGTCACCTGCTTTGTTCACAGTATGGTTAACCTCGCATGGTTTGCTCGCTTCATGTCTTGCATACATTCTTCAGTTTGGTTCTTCATTATTTCTTACTTTCAAAATGTGTCTGTGTCTGTGTCTGTGTCTGTGTCTGTGTCTGTGTCTGTGTCTGTGTCTGTGTGTCTCTCTCTCTCTCTCCCTCTCTCACCCTCTGCAAGGTACGCAGCCCAGAGAATAAGAATACCCACATGGTGTCATCTTGTAGTGTATCTGCATCACAACAGCATGCAATGTACTGGTATTCCACTGTGAGCTCGTATTTTAGCACTTGTTTGTTTGTGACGAATAAAAGTTGACAATAGTTTAAAAAATTTTTTATCTGCACAACATGCATTCATGGGATTGCCAAAATGATGGTAGTCGAGATGCTGTTGAGTGAGCGGAAGTGCAATGAGTCATTTAAGTCAACTTTAAACTTGTTTTTTTAAGTCAACTTAAAAAAAACTTTTTTAAAGTCAACTTTAAACAATTTATTTAAAGTTCACTTTATATAAAAGCAAGATGAGATCAACTGACAAATTATAAACAACACAGAGGACAGAAAATTCGGAATAACAAATGGAATCAACAAAACATTGAGCGAGGTGTGCTGGCTGCAGTGGGAAGCAAGGAAAAGCTGCCGTTTTGGGCATCAACATTTCAAGAGAAAGGTTAATTAGGGAAACAAAGATCATGGATCAGAATTGGGGAGACAAGAGATAGTGGTGCACTGCTTGCTGGAAGTCATGGAGGCAATTGTGAGACAGAACAGCCTCTGGACGGTGGTTCCATAAATGGGAGAAGGTAGGAAATAAATGAGTTGAGGTGCGCAGTCAGCCTGGATTGTGTAAGTTTACCCAGCAGAGGGTTAATGGAAGGAAACATGCATCCTGGAGTAGATAGAGAGGTCAGAGGACTGAGAGAGAAGATTGAGTCATATCAGAGAATAAACGTTTGAAAACAGTGAGACCACCAACCTACCTGTGATTTGAAAGAAACAGACCCTGTGCTTCATTCTCATTGCAGGAGATTCAAATAATTTTCAGAGCTTTAGATTCCACAGAACACAAATGAAAGGCTGGGGCAAGGCCCATCCATCCATTCATCCATTAGGACCATATTCTGCACAGAGCATTGGTGCTGCCGAAGCAGTCTCCTGGGCTATTGACTGGCCCATAATGGATAGCAGTGCTCCACTGAGCAAAGGACAAAGGCCTTGTAGACTGTGAGTAGCTCTGATTTTCCAAAGAAAGACTTAAATTGATGGAGGATTCCCAGTATGTAGCTGGCTCTGAAGGCCAGCTTTGCTATTCGTGGCTTTTGTGGTAAAAGCACCAAGAGTGGCATAGATCATGTTCGATATTCACTAAATAATTTATGATATAGTTGAATATTTTCCCTGATGCCCATAAATGGGGAAATTCCAAGATGGCTACCACACGAATTGCTAAAATATATTGTCGCATATCTTCGGCAATTTATGACATAAGAGCATGAATGAAGTTTCCTTTTCTATGTTTTCAGACATAAGGAATCCACTGCCACCATCATTTTTTTCTAAAAAATGCATAGCTATTCATTTTAGGATTTATATAATTTTTTGTTTCTTTGCAGATGGCTGAGCAGATGTAGCCCCACATCACATCAGCAAAGAAGATATGTAAGCTTCTTCCTCGTGAGAGTTTGTGGTCATCTACATCCACACCTGATACTATTGATTGGACCCTGTGTGCCTTGTGTCAATAACATTCTTCCGCACCACTTCAGTGTCCAACAAATTATAAATGGACAGATGTTGGAGCTTGCTATGACAATTTGGGTGAAAATTTGATAAATTTCCATGAAGTTAAAGCCTGTACAAGTGGACACATGCCAGCTTGATGAAGGAGATGGCATTGTGACCATCCTGTCCAGAAATCATGTTCAGTGACATACATCCTGTCACCTGAAGTATTCTGCCAGTCAACTGGCAAGTGTACAATGAAGGACCTGCTGCATCTACAAGTAGGACAGGAGATCACCCCTACATGCGTCGACATGTGATATGTAAAGACAGACCTCCCCAATGTCACAAAGGTTTCTTTTGCCACTAATCTGGAATGGAGTGTAGACCTCTGCATGAAGCTATGAGGCCAAAATGTACTCAGCGTGTGAAACATTGTGCACTGAAACTAAAAGATCAAAAACTGATAGCACGATTTAGCTCTGGTGACCCAGTGGCACAAGATGCCAAATATCATTCTCAATGCCTGGTAAAGTTGTAGAATGCTAGCAGCCAGAAGAATGGGGAGGTGAAGAAAACAAACACCAATGGGTTTTCTCATGGCACGGCTTTGGTGGAACTTATAGGCTACATAGAAGAGATGAAGTTGGCAGATAAGTCTCCAATTTTCAAGCTGGCTGATCTTCTACAATTGTACACTGACTAAGAGAGCTGGGAGTAAATGCATCCAGTCAAATTCACTCCTCAGATTTAAAAGAGCGTATATTTGCCAATATGCCTGGTCTCCAAGGCTGAGGTATCTTCATAACTTTCGACGATACTATCAAATCTCTGCTGAGAGAAGCAAGCTTGGATGACTATGATGATGAAGCTATTTGCCGAGCAAAGGCTGCACATATCATAAGCCGAGATATACTGGTAAAACATGCAACATTTGATGGGTTATTTCAAAAGGCTGCCAGGAAGATGCTGTTCCCACATCTCTGGTTGCAGTCATTGACATGATCATGAACAAATATCAAGCTTGGATCAATAACAGCTTGGAACAAATATCAAGAACAATGACACAGAGACAGCAAGGCAAGCAGCACTAAGTCAGGCCCGATTGTTGCAGTTTAACAGTCATGTGAGATGTCACGTGTCCACCACTGCATACCACAGTAAGGACAGAGAGAGTTCACTACCGATATACCTTGTCCTGATGATTCATGGGCATACACACAAATGTGACTTGTAACATTTAAGCTAATCAATTTCGTATGATAGAGTTCTTCATATCTCCACACATAAAACCATTTCAGCATTTCAGCAATATGAAACCAGTGGGGTTATTTGTCCCCTCATCTTGTGAAAAAAAATCTGTTTGCCATAGCTGTAGCATTGACCACAACCAAAGCTCAATTACCGCTCATGATGCGTATCACGGTACAGGTGTATGCCTATTTCAGAATCGTATGACAGAGTCCGTTGGTGTTGAATGTAAAAGAGCTACACTGAAGCCTGGACCCTCGAGCAAGTATATCCCGTCACAACACCTGAGTCATATACAAATTTGACCCCTGTGATGGGGAGGCACAAGGACCCTCTCATCCGTTCCATTGATGGTACTCTCACAGGTGATGAGCATCATGTAAAAGCTGCCCTTGAAGATGAGAACAAGTGGCAAAAACCAACACAGCAGCTCATAAGCAAGGAGACCAGAGCATCACTGATGAAATCTCCTGGGCTGAATTCCATGCAAATTCACAGCAACTAGGCAACTTTGACGTCACCATTACATCACTTCTGCCATTGTTTCCTGAAGATTCCAAGCCTGTGGCTACGATTCATCATTTGATAAATGTTGCCCGGCACGTTGTCAAATTTCTGAACCCTGGACAGGTGCCTGGTGCTACTAACATTGGATCAGCCACTGTTCACGATTGTGAAACCAATCCATTGGATGTGGCCACATACATATGGTGTACAGCAGTCTGGATCATTGTACTTGGTGGCTTTCACATCAAGATGGCTGCCTGGAGAACTCTTGGAGATTTCCTCGATGGTAATGGCTGGACAAATGCTCCCACCTAAGCAGATATTGCTACATCTGGAATGGCCAACTCCTTTTTCAAATGCCCACATGTGAAATGAACAAGACAAGCACATTAGGTCACATCGAGATAATTTATCAATTATATCCATCATAAAGCCCATGACACGTACATACAAGGGTGAAAAAAATGAACCAATTCTCGTATGTTTATAATAAATGAACAAAGACTTACATTGTTGGCTGGAATATTTGTCATGATCATTTCAAAATAATGACTCGCAAATTATTGAAATTATTGACAAAAAGACTTTTTGTATCGGACACGCCAATTTTAGCATACAGTCGTCCCCATGAAGATTTTTTTCATGCATTCTTTTCAAATAAAATGATGGTGATATTCGATTATTTGTGTCTGAAAACATAGAAAAGGAGACTTCTTTCATGTTTTGATGTCATAAATTGCCAAAGATATGCAACATAATGGATTTTTGCACTTCGTGCGGTGGCCTTCTAAGATTTTTCGCATTTATGGGCATCAGGGAAATATTCAGCTTGGCACTATATCTGAAATCATTTTGTCCATATTAAACATGATCTCGACCAATGTTGGTGCTTCTACCAAAAAAAAAACCACAATTCCTCTCAATATTCTGACATATCTGCCCCCACTAGAAAGGTTATGGCTGATGGTGAGGCCAATAACTTGAGGAGACTGAACCTCTGACAGTGGATCACCAAGGAAATAGTTAGGTGGGATATTTTGACCACCCTTTCGGAGTGACAGAGTGAGACTGAGATTTTCCAGGATTGAAGGACATGTTCCGTTGATCAGACCATAGTCCACTCATGTTGTCACAGGATGGGGTTTTGAGGTGACGGTGAGAGTGAGAAGCTTTTGCGAATTTATTTAAGAATGTTGATGGTCCACTTGGGTTTATTCCTGATTCACATGATAATTTATTATATCATAACGTTTTTGCAAGTAGGTAAATGTATACACTTTATGCACTGCTCAACAAAAAATTATATACAAGAAAAATTATTATTAATTTTAAGTTCACTTGGATGTTAGTCCAGAGAGCTTATGCGATCGAGCAGTGTCCGCAGGTGAGTCAGTCAGTCCGTCAGTGAGTGAGTGAGTAAACACTTCAGTCATTATCACTTAAAACACACACACACGGACGGTTTCGTTGAAACTTGGCCACAAGCTTCAAATTTGATGCTTAACAAAGGTGTATTGACCGCATCAAAATCTGTGCCCAATAGGGGGATCTAAGGGGGGAAGGTGTTTGATCTCTCACCCCCCCCCCCCAAATAGGTATTTGCTCTCGTCTCCAAAACTACACACATGATTTTGATGAAACCTGATAACAACCTTCATCACTCATGATGTACCAAAGTTTGTTCACAATATTAAAAATAATAATAATCAGGGAGTATGGGGGTCTCCAGGGGGTTTGACCCCCCCCTCCAACCCAAAAACTATTTACTCTCTTCTCTGAAACTTACACATACGATTTTGATGAAATCTGACCACAACCTTCATCACTCGTGATGTACCAAAGTTTGTTAACGGCATTAAAAAAACAGGCTCTCAGCGGGGCTGCAGGGGGTTTGAGCACCCCAAAATAGGTATTTGATCTCTTGTCCAAAACCACACGTACAATTTTGATGAAACTTGACCACAACTTCCATCACCCATGATGCACCAAAGATTGTTCACAGCATTAAAAAACAGGCTCTCAGCGGGGCTGCAGGGGGTTTGAGCCCCCCAAAATAGGTATTTGATCTCTTGTCCGAAACCACACATACAATTTCGATGAAACTTGACCACAATTTCCATCACCCATGAGGCACCAAAGTTTGTTCACGGTATTAAAAGAAAAAAAAAAACAGAGTCTAGGGGGGCCTGTGGGGGGTTTGAGTGGCTGTTGCTCCTGATCCAGGTGAGCTTGAGAATACGGTCCTATTTTTATTATTTGTTCGTGTTCACATCTGAACCCCTAACTCATGGTGCAGAAAACCCAAATTAAAATCCCACATACTAAATATTTGTTCATTGTCTCACAATTTCTGTCCTCTACGTACAAGTTCATCCAAGAGGCCTTACATACAGTAGATCAGCATTAATTCTTTTTTTTTTTGCCTTAAATCAAACATTGTGGGGAGTATTCTATGGAGCTGGGAGGAGTTAAATTGCTCCTTCGAGAAAAAGCTGATTTTGAGATCACCAAAAACAAATAAGAAGCATGCAGACGACATTTGACTTGATCGTCATCATTATCCATCATCATCATCAATAAACCAGACTCTTGATGGAGCGTTGGTACTCCAGAAACAGTCTCTTGGGAAGGTTTAAGGTGGAGGGTTTGCTGTCGCTTTCCCAGAAGTTAGTTATGTTGATTTGTTGAGGGTACTGGTGATCACTCAATTACTCTATTGTCACAAAACACACAACAGGATCTTCAACATCCACCAAAGACCAGTGCTGGCAGACGAGTCCTCTGGCCTAATGTCACTTTGAGGGACGGCACACACAATGATGGCACACCTTGCCTGTGAAACACCAGGATGACATTTTTTATCTGGGTTGAGATTTAAACCCATGCTTGACATCTCAGAGGTGAATGTGCCTCTAGCTCAGCTATCTTGCCAGCCCCAATGATTGACAACTGAAACGCTGCCATGAAAGCCATGTTTTGGCTCACCAGTGTAAAAGCAAAAATTACCACTATCAGTTGGTTTAAGAGGAAGCATGAGTATAGCCCATGGGAAGTAATTAGGCTTTTCACTAAACTCTTTCTTGCAGTCCTATTGACAAGTTTCATAATTACCACTTCGCAACTAACGTCTTAGCATGGACGGAGGTAGAATCGGCAGGGAAAGGGATCGATTCCTTCCAATCTTAAATTGCTTTCACTGCTCACAATGGAGAAAAGAAAATGTTAAATCGAATGATAATTTTCCAAATGGGAAGCTCTGAGCAGGGCATTCGGCTAACAGAAGCAAGCGCTGCTCAAAAGATCAAGGGATGATCTCCTCTTATCGGTGTTATGGCATAACTTGATGCCATTAAATAGCAGTTGTAGAGAGAGACATTTAGTGATAAATTTTTTTTTTAAATCATTCAACGATTTGATATCCTGAGGAAAAGGAAATTGGTTTCATGTTATTCAGTTGTTCCATAAAAAAAAATGACACAACACTTCCATTTTTACTACTAGGCTACTCGGCGTGCTTAGCCAGAAGCCGTCGCTTCGTCGAAGGGATTCGATCTTCAAAATTTTGTCGCCAACCTGTCTGCTGGTTCCATCATTGCTGGGAGCGTAGCTGTGCTACTGATGCAGTACCCCCTGTTTCCAATAAGCTGGTACTTATTTTGTCGACCTCAGAAAGATGGCAGGCCGAATCAACCCAACTAATGTTATTTAACGGGCGGCAGGGGTTCAAATTCAAGACCCTTACAAGATATTGAGCCAGCCACCTTAACCGTGAAGCCAACATCAGGCTTGACAGGTTTAATTAAAAGACAGCATATTGTACTTCAAAAACGTATACTGCACGTGTACCTCTGTGTCAAGGAGGATGTAAAATGAAGTAAAACTCACAAAAAGGATATTTTATAACACGCAATTGTTGCTGTCACGGCTGTGGTTGTTTGTGCGCTCAAATTACGTGTATTTTTATACATGGAAAGAGCACACAAACTGTGAAGGGATATTTTTCTCCAGCTTTGAGAAGTATTACTACATTTTCTTTTGTGAACTGCTCCCATGTCCTTGTAACGAGTACCTGCTGTCGTACAATAATAAACCGCTCCATTGAAGGTTGAGGTCCCGCTTCTACTTCCTCAATACCTGAAACATGGGCTCTTATAACAGGTAAATGTGATTAAAGCAATGAATTTTGTTCCAAGTAAATGGATTATTACCTTTCCAAAATTACCATTTGTATTATTGTACGACAGCAGAAACTGTTTAGGATGGTAAAGAGTAATGGATGGAGAATCTCGGCTCCTTTTATATGCCGACGAAAATATAAGATCCGTCGCTTCCAGAGTAAATAAATTAAAACTAACTTTAAACCTTTAAAAATGATGTCAATAGCTTATTGAATATCAGCTGTTTTTTTTTTTTTTGTTCGTATCCGTTTCTCACCTGTGTTGCAAGTAGAGCGACATGCGGAAGCAGAGTGGAAGTGCAATGAGACATATCATACAGTTTAAAACCAGCCCATCAACCCTCACCTTATTCAACTACATCATCCTATTTGAAACTGGTCCGTCCATCCTCACCTTACTCAACGATATCATATTGTTTGAAACCGGTCCATCCATTCTCACCTTACTCAACGATATCATATTGTTTGAAACCGGCTCATCTATCCTCACATTACTCAACTATATCATACTGTTTGAAACTGGTCCATCTATCCTCACATTACTCAACTATATCATACTGTTTGAAACTGGTCCATCTATCCTCACCTTACTCAACGATATCATATTGTTTAAAACAGGTCCATCTATCCTCACATTACTCAACTATATCATACTGTTTGAAACTGGTCCATCTATCCTCACATTACTCAACTATATCATACTGTTTGAAACTGGTCCATCTATCCTCACCTTACTCAACGATATCATATTGTTTAAAACAGGTCCATCTATCCTCACATTACTCAACTATATCATACTGTTTGAAACTGGTCCATCTATCCTCACATTACTCAACTATATCATACTGTTTAAAACAGGTCCATCTATCCTCACATTACTCAACTATATCATACTGTTTGAAACTGGTCCATCTATCCTCACATTACTCAACTATATCATACTGTTTAAAACAGGTCCATCTATCCTCACATTACTCAACTATATCATACTGTTTGAAACTGGTCCATCTATCCTCACATTACTCAACGATATCATACTGTTTGAAACTGGTCCATCTATCCTCACATTACTCAACTATATCATACTGTTTGAAACTGGTCCATCTATCCTCACCTTACTCAACTATATCATACTGTTTGAAACTGGTCCATCTATCCTCACATTACTCAACTATATCATACTGTTTGAAACTGGTCCATCTATCCTCACATTACTCAACTATATCATACTGTTTGAAACTGGTCCATCTATCCTCACCTTACTCAACGATATCATATTGTTTAAAACAGGTCCATCTATCCTCACATTACTCAACTATATCATACTGTTTGAAACTGGTCCATCTATCCTCACATTACTCAACTATATCATACTGTTTGAAACTGGTCCATCTATCCTCACCTTACTCAACGATATCATATTGTTTAAAACAGGTCCATCTATCCTCACATTACTCAACTATATCATACTGTTTGAAACTGGTCCATCTATCCTCACATTACTCAACTATATCATACTGTTTAAAACAGGTCCATCTATCCTCACATTACTCAACTATATCATACTGTTTGAAACTGGTCCATCTATCCTCACATTACTCAACTATATCATACTGTTTAAAACAGGTCCATCTATCCTCACATTACTCAACTATATCATACTGTTTGAAACTGGTCCATCTATCCTCACATTACTCAACTATATCATACTGTTTGAAACTGGTCCATCTATCCTCACATTACTCAACTATATCATACTGTTTGAAACTGGTCCATCTATCCTCACCTTACTCAACTATATCATACTGTTTGAAACTGGTCCATCTATCCTCACATTACTCAACTATATCATACTGTTTGAAACTGGTCCATCTATCCTCACATTACTCAACTATATCATACTGTTTGAAACTGGTCCATCTATCCTCACCTTACTCAACTATATCATACTGTTTGAAACTGGTCCATCTATCCTCACATTACTCAACTATATCATACTGTTTGAAACAGGTCCATCTATCCTCACATTACTCAATGATATTATACTGTTTGAAAAAGGCCCATCTATCCTCACATTACTCAACTATATCATACTGTTTGAAACTGGTCCATCTATCCTCACATTACTCAACTATATCATACTGTTTGAAACTGGTCCATCTATCCTCGCATTACTCAACGATATCATACCGTTTGAAACTGGTCCATCTATCCTCACATTACTCAACTATATCATACTGTTTGAAACTGGTCCATCTATCCTCACATTACTCAACTATATCATACTGTTTGAAACAGGTCCATCTATCCTCACATTAATCAACTATATCATACTGTTTTTTTTTTTTTTTTTTTGTATACCTTGGTCGAGGCTCGTATGAGAGCCAACACACAACTCACAGCAAGGAGGCATGAGACAAAAGGGGCGGGAGTGGAAGGGACAAATCATTGGGGAACAGACACAGGTGAACTGTGGAAGGGAGAGGGATGGGGATGGGACGGGGAACATGGCGAGGGGAAGATGGACATTAAAGGGACTTTCAGGAAGGAAAGCAGGAGAATTGAAGGAAGTGGGCTTGGGTGGATTATCGGGGGTAGAAAAGATCGAGGATTTGGATGGGGGAAGATAAGAGGTGGTGGTGAACAGCTGTTTTGAAAGCCTGGAGGGAAGAATGGGAAAGAATAGAGTGAGGAAGTTTATTCCAAAGGCGGGAAAAAAGAGGAATGAAAGAGTGAAGATGAGCAGTGATTCGTGATTTTGGTAGTTTTACCAGAAGGGGGTTGTTGGCGGACCTTGAGCGCCCTGTGGAAATGTGGTGGGGACAAATCGCAGAGAGAGCAGGGGGGCAAGGCTGGAGAGGAGTCGGTAGAAGACAGAAAGACCACCGACCAACCTGCGGTGATTGAGTGAGAGGCCCAAAGACTCAGCTTCATTGCGGGAGATGCCAATGATCTTAAAAGCCCTGGTTTTCGACAGCGTGAAGCCGAGAAAGGTGGGAGGCAGGAGCACCAGCCCAGAGGGGAGAGCAGTACTCCATCAGGCTACGGACAAAAGCTTTGTAAGTGGTCAGGAGCTCAAGAGGGCCGAGGAAGGACTTTGCATGACGGAGGATTCCCAGTCGGCGACTGGCTTTTGAGGCAAGGTTGGAAATGTGACTTTCCCAGGAAAGGTCATGGCAGATAGTGAGACCCAGAATCTTGAAAGAAAAGACTTCTTCCAGAGGATTGTTGAGAAAGTGGATGGGGGGGTTTTGTAAACGGTCCTTTCGAAGAGACATAGTGAGTGTGAGATTTGTCTGGATTGAAAGACATGTTCCACGTGTTGGACCAGTTTGTGATTTTATCCAGATCTGCAGTGAGCGAAGAAGCTGCTGCTTGCCGGTCTGAGGGATGACAGATGGTACGGCAGAGGGTGGAGTCATCGGCAAAGAGAAATAGAGGATTTTCCAGAGAGTCCGAGAGATCATTGATGAAAACCAGAAAAAGAACAGGGCCCAGAACGCTACCTTGAGGAACTCCAGCCTGCACAGGAAGAGGGGATGAAAGAACTCCATTTAGGGCCACACGTTGACTGCGACAGGAGAGGAAGTCTGCGAGCCATGAGTGGAGATGGCCTTGAATACCATGGGAAGAGAGTTTGGTGAGTAGGGCAGGGTGCCAGACTGTGTCAAAAGCAAGTGATATGTCCAGGGATACGGCTCGGATTTCCTGTCTGGCATTGAGGACCTCCATCCATTGATGGGAGAGCAGTAGCAGCATATCTAGGGTAGAGTGACCTGGTCTGAAACCAAATTGATGATTGGAAATCAAGCCATTGGAGAAGAGGAAGGATTTCATGTCTGAAGCGATGATGGATTCCATAACCTTGCTGATGATTGGGAGAAGGCTGATTGGTCTATAGTTACAGGGATCTGTTTTTGCACCTTTTTATGCAGGGCAGTGATGTTAGCAGATTTCCAAGCAGATGGCAGATGACCTTGGGCAAATGAGAGGGTGAATAGAACAGAGAGAGGGTGAGCAAGAGCAGAAGAGCAGGCTTTGAGGACACGTGGGCTGATGCCGTCTGGACCGGTTGCAGAATCTGACTCGAGGTTTGAAAGCAAGCTCTCCACCTTGTCAGGAGAAAAGGACACAGAGTCCAGGGACAGTTGGGTGCGACTGGGTAAAGTGGGTAGAGATAGTGATGGGTTTGGGACACAAGATTTAGCTGCAAACACCGAGTTTAGACATTCAGCTTTATCACGTGTGGAATCAGCAGTGCGGCCATTTGAGGTAAGGGAGGGGATGGAGGGGGAACATACACCAGAAACAGATTTGATTAAACGCCACCAGGATTTTGAGGAGGGAGACAGGTTTGAGAGTTCAGACTTGAGATGAGAAAGATGTTGTTTTCTGGCTCTCCTGAGGGTAGCTACACACTTTTTACGAGCTTTGTGGAAAGAACTGAGATTGCCCTCAGTTGGGTTTGCTTTACATGAGGCAAAGGCAAGTTGTTTCAGGACAACTGCCTCGCCACAAGCTTCAGTAAACCAAGGGCGGGAGGAAGGGTAAGACAACTGAACACGAGAGGGGATAAATCTGTGCATGAGGGAGAGCAAGTTTCTTTGAAAGAATTCCCAGGATGAGTTGATGTTTGAGAAAGTAGTGATAGGAGACCAGTCTCTAAGTTTGATGGCTGCTCGGAGACCCTGCCAGTCGGCTTGAGTGAAATGCCAGACTCGACGGCGGTGAGGTGGTTCTCTGATAACAGCCAGAGAGATGTCCACTTTAACAAGGACGTGGTCAGAAGAACCAATTGGAGCGAAGGAAGAGCAGCAGATATTGTCAGGGAAATTTGTCAAAATCAGATCCAGAAGAGATGGAGTACCATTGGTTGAGATCCGGGTCGGGAAGTTGACCGATTGAGTCAGTCCCAATGAGTCACAGAAAGCTTTTGCTGATGTCCCATGGCAGGTGAGAGAGGTACCCACACCTAGCCAACTGGCGTGTTGACAATTGAAGTCGCCACATAAGAGGAAGAGAGAGTTTGGATGAGAAGATAGAAGATGGTCCATGTTTTCGGAGAGTGAGGTGTAGATGGAGTCATCACTGTTCGGTGGACGGTACAGTACACATATAAACATGAGGTGGGAGTGGAGGGGAAGCCGAAGCCAGAGGTATTCCTGGGGGTGTGGGGGAGTGAGAGCAGTGCAGGAGAGTGAGGAATAGAGTCTTTGATGAAGAGAGCAACACCTCCACCAGGACGAGGCTCAGGTCTGTCATACCGTAAGAGGGAGTAACCAGGGAGAGATACTTGGGAGTCAGACACGTCTTGGGAGAGGAAAGTTTCTGTTAGGCAGATAATGTCTGGTTTGTCAGTGGCAACCTGCATGGAAAGATCTGAAAGGTTTGAGCGAAGGCCCCGGATATTTGAGGTCCACACTTTTAATGAAGAGGTAGGGGAGGAGGCTTTGGGTGCAGGAGGTGGAGGGGGCGGGGAGGGTAGGACGAGGGACGAGGGGGAGGTAAGGAGGGTTGCTGAAGGAGTGTGGGGTATTGCAGAATAGCGAGGGGAGGGGGCCGAATGAGGAGGAGAAAAGGCTCTGTGGTGCTGGGAGAGAGGGGGACAAGAGACAAGGAAGATGGCAGTTGAGTATTTGAGGAGGTGGAGTGATGAGATGGAGGTGAGAGAGGGCAGTGGAGGGAGGCAGGTTGGTGGATGAGAGGGGGGGCAACTTAGAGAAGGAAGAGTGAGGGGGATGAAAGGTGGGAGAAAGGTGAGGGGGGAATTTTTGAAAGAGGTGAGAGGGAGGCTTGGAGGGAGAAGAGTGGGATGGTTGCTTTGAGAGTGAGAGTGAGGGGTGAGGGGGGTGAGTTGGCACTGAAGTTGGAAAAAAGAATGGTTGATGGAAAGCGAGCATCCATGGCAAACTGTGGTTTTTAAAAGTTTTAGGTCAGAGATGCGATTTAACACAATTCTTGATGGATGCAATGAAGGCGAATTCAGAGCATGGAGAGAAGAAGCTCTGTAATAGTTGGATTTTTAGGCAAGGAATGAAGGAGAGGTCGAAATGAGAGCAGTCTGTTAAAATAGCAGAAGAGTAGTGCATTGCGAAACAGTAAAGAGCACCACATGTGTGAGAGAGCAAGATGAAGCATTATAAGATCGTTTTTTTGTTAATATTAATATATGAGTGTGTTCCACAGATTAGGTCATGGAAATGTAAAAAAAAAAAAAAAAGAAATCGAGGAAGACGAGGAGGAAGTTAAGAGGAAGAAGAAGTAGCAGAATCGGGAGAAGGTGAGCGTGTTGTTGTTGTTGTTGTTGTTGGGTATATATATATATATATATATATATATATATATATATATATATATATATATATTTTTTTTTTTTTTTTTTGAGATAAGAAAGAGATTAGTTGGGAGAATGGGGGATGTTTGGAAAGTGGGGAGGATGAAAATTGAAGGTAATGGGGAGGATAGAAATTGAAGGTAATGGGGAGAAAAAACAAACAAACAAACAAAAAAAAACCATCGAACACCAAGTGGAACCGGTAGGCCTCAAGCCTAGGACTAGGCCTCAAACACCAGGTAAGAACGTCGACATAAATACTGACAAAATAGCACGATTTTTGAAACAAAACCGAACTAGGAACACACATTAACATGTAGGTGAGAAAATTAAACAGTTAAAACGGGACAAATAACAACCGGAACTTAACTTTGAGAATGTCAGCAGGGAGCCCCGAAGGAGACCTCTTGCCGCTCAAAACCGGAACCGGAAACCCGAGAGCTTGCTTTCAAACCTCGAGTCAGATTCTGCAACCGGTCCAGACGGCATCAGCCCACGTGTCCTCAAAGCCTGCTCTTCTGCTCTTGCTCACCCTCTCTCTGTTCTATTCACCCTCTCATTTTCCCAAGGTCATCTGCCATCTGCTTGGAAATCTGCTAACATCACTGCCCTGCATAAAAAAGGTGCAAAAACAGATCCCTGTAACTATAGACCAATCAGCCTTCTCCCAATCATCAGCAAGGTTATGGAATCCATCATCGCTTCAGATATGAAATCCTTCCTCTTCTCCAATGGCTTGATTTCCAATCATCAATTTGGTTTCAGACCAGGTCACTCTACCCTAGATATGCTGCTACTGCTCTCCCATCAATGGATGGAGGTCCTCAATGCCAGACAGGAAATCCGAGTCGTATCCCTGGACATATCACGTGCTTTTGACACAGTCTGGCACCCTGCCCTACTCACCAAACTCTCTTCCCATGGTATTCAAGGCCATCTCCACTCATGGCTCGCAGACTTCCTCTCCTGTCGCAGTCAACGTGTGGCCCTAAATGGAGTTCTTTCATCCCCTCTTCCTGTGCAGGCTGGAGTTCCTCAAGGTAGCGTTCTGGGCCCTGTTCTTTTTCTGGTTTTCATCAATGATCTCTCGGACTCTCTGGAAAATCCTCTATTTCTCTTTGCCGATGACTCCACCCTCTGCCGTACCATCTGTCATCCCTCAGACCGGCAAGCAGCAGCTTCTTCGCTCACTGCAGATCTGGATAAAATCACAAACTGGTCCAACACGTGGAACATGTCTTTCAATCCAGACAAATCTCACACTCTCACTATGTCTCTTCGAAAGGACCGTTTACAAAACCGCCCATCCACTTTCTCAACAATCCTCTGGAAGAAGTCTTTTCTTTCAAGCTTCTGGGTCTCACTATCTGCCATGACCTTTCCTGGGAAAGTCACATTTCCAACCTTGCCTCAAAAGCCAGTCGCCGACTGGGAATCCTCCGTCGTGCAAAGTCCTTCCTCGGCCCTCTTGAGCTCCTGACCACTTACAAAGCTTTTGTCCGTAGCCTGATGGAGTACTGCTCTCCCCTCTGGGCTGGTGCTCCTGCCTCCCACCTTTCTCGACTTCACGCTGTCGAAACCAGGGCTTTTAAGATCATTGGCATCTCCCGCAATGAAGCTGAGTCTTTGGGCCTCTTACTCAATCACCGCAGGTTGGTCGGTGGTCTTTCTGTCTTCTACCGACTCCTCTCCAGCCTTGCCCCCCCTGCTCTCTCTGCGATTTGTCCCCACCACATTTCCACAGGGCGCTCAAGGTCCGCCAACAACCCCCTTCTGGTAAAACTACCAAAATCACGAATCACTGCTCATCTTCACTCTTTCATTCCTCTTTTTCCCGCCTTTGGAATAAACTTCCTCACTCTATTCTTTCCCATTCTTCCCTCCAGGCTTTCAAAACAGCTGTTCACCACCACCTCTTATCTTCCCCCATCCAAATCCTCGATCTTTTCTACCCCCGATAATCCACCCAAGCCCACTTCCCTCAATTCTCCTGCTTTCCTTCCTGAAAGTCCCTTTAATGTCCATCTTCCCCTCGCCATGTTCCCCGTCCCATCCCCATCCCTCTCCCTTCCACAGTTCACCTGTGTCTGTTCCCCAATGATTTGTCCCTTCCACTCCCGCCCCTTTTGTCTCATGCCTCCTTGCTGTGAGTTGTGTGTTAGCTCTCATACGAGCCTCGACCAAGGTATACAAAAAAAAAAAAAAAAAAAAAAAAAAAAAAAAAAACAGTATGATATAGTTGAGTAATGTGAGGATAGATGGACCTGTTTCAAACAGTATGATATAGTTGAGTAATGTGAGGATAGATGGACCAGTTTCAAACAGTATGATATAGTTGAGTAATGTGAGGATAGATGGACCAGTTTCAAACAGTATGATATAGTTGAGTAAGGTGAGGATAGATGGACCAGTTTCAAACGGTATGATATCGTTGAGTAATGCGAGGATAGATGGACCAGTTTCAAACAGTATGATATAGTTGAGTAATGTGAGGATAGATGGACCAGTTTCAAACAGTATGATATAGTTGAGTAATGTGAGGATAGATGGGCCTTTTTCAAACAGTATAATATCATTGAGTAATGTGAGGATAGATGGACCTGTTTCAAACAGTATGATATAGTTGAGTAATGTGAGGATAGATGGACCAGTTTCAAACAGTATGATATAGTTGAGTAATGTGAGGATAGATGGACCAGTTTCAAACAGTATGATATAGTTGAGTAAGGTGAGGATAGATGGACCAGTTTCAAACAGTATGATATAGTTGAGTAATGTGAGGATAGATGGACCAGTTTCAAACAGTATGATATAGTTGAGTAATGTGAGGATAGATGGACCAGTTTCAAACAGTATGATATAGTTGAGTAATGTGAGGATAGATGGACCAGTTTCAAACAGTATGATATAGTTGAGTAATGTGAGGATAGATGAGCCAGTTTCAAACAATATGATATAGTTGAGTAATGTGAGAATAGATGGACCAGTTTCAAACAGTATGATATAGTTGAGTAATGTGAGGATTGATGGACCAGTTTCAAACAGTATGATATAGTTGAGTAATGTGAGGATAGATGGAACAGTTTCAAACAGTATGATATAGTTGAGTAAGGTGAGGATAGATGGACCAGTTTCAAACGGTATGATATCGTTGAGTAATGCGAGGATAGATGGACCAGTTTCAAACAGTATGATATAGTTGAGTAATGTGAGAATAGATGGACCAGTTTCAAACAGTATGATATAGTTGAGTAATGTGAGTATAGATGGACCAGTTTCAAACAGTATGATATAGTTGAGTAATGTGAGGATAGATGGACCAGTTTCAAACAGTATGATATAGTTGAGTAATGTGAGGATAGATGGACCTGTTTCAAACAGTATGATATAGTTGAGTAATGTGAGGATAGATGGACCAGTTTCAAACAGTATGATATAGTTGAGTAAGGTGAGGATAGATGAGCCGGTTTCAAACAGTATGATATAGTTGAGTAATGTGAGGATAGATGGACCAGTTTCAAACAGTATGATATAGTTGAGTAAGGTGAGGATAGATGGACCAGTTTCAAACAGTATGATATAGTTGAGTAATGTGAGGATAGATGGACCAGTTTCAAACAGTATGATATAGTTGAGTAATGTGAGGATAGATGAGCCGGTTTCAAACAATATGATATAGTTGAGTAATGTGAGAATAGATGGACCAGTTTCAAACAGTATGATATAGTTGAGTAATGTGAGGATAGATGGACCAGTTTCAAACAGTATGATATAGTTGAGTAATGTGAGGATAGATGGACCAGTTTCAAACAGTATGATATAGTTGAGTAAGGTGAGGATAGATGGACCAGTTTCAAACGGTATGATATCGTTGAGTAATGCGAGGATAGATGGACCAGTTTCAAACAGTATGATATAGTTGAGTAATGTGAGGATAGATGGACCAGTTTCAAACAGTATGATATAGTTGAGTAATGTGAGGATAGATGGGCCTTTTTCAAACAGTATAATATCATTGAGTAATGTGAGGATAGATGGACCTGTTTCAAACAGTATGATATAGTTGAGTAATGTGAGGATAGATGGACCAGTTTCAAACAGTATGATATAGTTGAGTAATGTGAGGATAGATGGACCAGTTTCAAACAGTATGATATAGTTGAGTAAGGTGAGGATAGATGGACCAGTTTCAAACAGTATGATATAGTTGAGTAATGTGAGGATAGATGGACCAGTTTCAAACAGTATGATATAGTTGAGTAATGTGAGGATAGATGGACCAGTTTCAAACAGTATGATATAGTTGAGTAAGGTGAGGATAGATGGACCAGTTTCAAACAGTATGATATAGTTGAGTAATGTGAGGATAGATGGACCAGTTTCAAACAGTATGATATAGTTGAGTAATGTGAGGATAGATGAGCCAGTTTCAAACAATATGATATAGTTGAGTAATGTGAGAATAGATGGACCAGTTTCAAACAGTATGATATAGTTGAGTAATGTGAGGATAGATGGACCAGTTTCAAACAGTATGATATAGTTGAGTAAGGTGAGGATAGATGGACCAGTTTCAAACGGTATGATATCGTTGAGTAATGCGAGGATAGATGGACCAGTTTCAAACAGTATGATATAGTTGAGTAATGTGAGGATAGATGGACCAGTTTCAAACAGTATGATATAGTTGAGTAATGTGAGTATAGATGGACCAGTTTCAAACAGTATGATATAGTTGAGTAATGTGAGGATAGATGGACCAGTTTCAAACAGTATGATATAGTTGAGTAATGTGAGGATAGATGAGCCGGTTTCAAACAATATGATATAGTTGAGTAATGTGAGAATAGATGGACCAGTTTCAAACAGTATGATATAGTTGAGTAATGTGAGGATAGATGGACCAGTTTCAAACAGTATGATATAGTTGAGTAATGTTAGGATAGATGGACCAGTTTCAAACAGTATGATATAGTTGAGTAAGGTGAGGATAGATGGACCAGTTTCAAACAGTATGATATAGTTGAGTAATGTGAGGATAGATGGACCAGTTTCAAACAGTATGATATAGTTGAGTAATGTGAGGATAGATGAGCCGGTTTCAAACAATATGATATAGTTGAGTAATGTGAGAATAGATGGACCAGTTTCAAACAGTATGATATAGTTGAGTAATGTGAGGATAGATGGACCAGTTTCAAACAGTATGATATAGTTGAGTAATGTGAGGATAGATGGACCAGTTTCAAACAGTATGATATAGTTGAGTAAGGTGAGGATAGATGGACCAGTTTCAAACAGTATGATATAGTTGAGTAAGGTGAGGATAGATGGACCAGTTTCAAACGGTATGATATCGTTGAGTAATGCGAGGATAGATGGACCAGTTTCAAACAGTATGATATAGTTGAGTAATGTGAGAATAGATGGACCAGTTTCAAACAGTATGATATAGTTGAGTAATGTGAGGATAGATGGACCAGTTTCAAACAGTATGATATAGTTGAGTAATGTGAGGATAGATGGACCAGTTTCAAACGGTATGATATAGTTGAGTAATGCGAGGATAGATGGACCAGTTTCAAACAGTATGATATAGTTGAGTAATGTGAGGATAGATGGACCAGTTTCAAACAGTATGATATAGTTGAGTAATGTGAGGATAGATGGACCAGTTTCAAACAGTATGATATAGTTGAGTAATGTGAGGATAGATGGACCAGTTTCAAACAGTATGATATAGTTGAGTAAGGTGAGGATAGATGGACCAGTTTCAAACAGTATGATATAGTTGAGTAAGGTGAGGATAGATGGACCAGTTTCAAACAGTATGATATAGTTGAGTAAGGTGAGGATAGATGGACCAGTTTCAAACAGTATGATATAGTTGAGTAAGGTGAGGATAGATGGACCAGTTTCAAACAGTATGATATAGTTGAGTAAGGTGAGGATAGATGGACCAGTTTCAAACTGAAGTTGGGTTTCAATCCCAACCCAGCTATAAACTGTCATCCCGGCGTTCCACAGGCAGGGTGATTCATCAATGTGTGTTCCACTCCTCGGATGGAACATTAAATGGATGTCCTGTCTGCCAGCATTAGCTGGTGGACAATAAATATTGCATGGTGTCCTTCGCGGAGTAGGCAAGCTATTGCCGGCACCCTGAAAAAAATCCAAATTCCTGCCCTAACCAGCAGAGGGCATTGCATCAGTGGCGCAGCCATGTCCTCAGCCAATGATGCTACCCCGCAGCCTTGTACTGCATACGAACAACTACGATAACTGCATATGATGATGGTGCATGCCCCGTCAACAGGAAGCAAACAAACTGAAAGCTTGCAGCATTCCCAGAAGTCTTTTGCACAGGGCTCTATCAAACAAGCAAATGAGCATGATGGTCCCACATCCAGTGAACCGCTCACCTGTATTATAACATTACCTCCAATGTCATCACCTCCACCAAATATGATGCTTTATCATGAGGACATTTCTCATCGATGGGTATCAGATCCATCTCAGATACTTTTGAAACAATTTCATTCCATAAAATAATTGGGTGAAGTGTTAAAAAATATATTAAACCTTAAATTATCTAAATTGTTTGAATTACTACATGGACTTCAATTCTCTTTAACGATATGCAACAGCAATGTAGCGAGAGAAATTTCATTTGCATTTAATTTTATTTGTTTACTTTTTATGGTGTTGGACATGGTTCGCATGAAAAGCAAATAAATTATGAAATATTACAGAAATTAATGTTAGAACACGGACGTGAATCACAGTGTAGCATGACGACATTGCCAAGCTATCCAAATGATCCATTTCTGTTCCTCCCAAGAGAAATGACATATGTTACAAAGGAATTACAAGTCGTGTTAATTAATTTAGCCTGCTTAACTTGAGAATCAATTTCAATTTGGATATGGTGGCTGTCTTTCAAAAATACACGGACATTGTCGAAGTTTACGAACTCTACCCACCTGAGGTTAGGTGTTATCACAGCAACGTCCTGGACAGAGCAAGCAAGCACTGCTTGGCAGTTCAAAACAGACAGACAAAGCATGGGCACCAAAAAAAGAAAAGATTCAGGACAAACTTGCTAATTCCTTGCATTTTTGGTTACCGCTTGAAGTTACTGTGCATGGTGTTGGCTTAATGGTTAGAGTGGTGGGCTTGGGATCCCAGGATTCTGAATTCAAATCCCACTCAGATGTTGAATTAATACCAGGTGGGGTTAACTCGACCTGTCATCCTTCCGAGGTCGGCAAAATAAGTGCCAGCTTGCTGGTATACTGTGTCGGAGTGGCGACCTGTGCAGGATTGTGCCCAGTCAAGGAGATTGCTTCGGTAGCACCAACGCTCTGCACAGAGTATGGTCCCAATAGATGGATGGATGGAGAAAGTTACTGGACAGGAAATGCATGAACCCTCTTGTTGAGTTCCATTCCACCTCAAAAAGTCTGGACTCTTACAATGGTGGATATGGAATCTGGATCGTCTGCATATAAAAGAATGAGCGAAGGAAAGGAATAACAAGCAGAAGGAATTCATTTTTTTTTGGAAAATAATTTCACATTTTGAAAAGTAGAATAATGCGAAAAAAATGAGGTGAAAAGGACGAATTTGAGTCACGGGTGAGAATATAAGGTCACTTTCATTTTTCAGTGTTCAATTGTCAAGTCACAGCACGACAGTCAAATTCTTCACTTAACCTTCGGTTTCACTATCGTACACAGAGGTCTCATTGAACTTTTTTGTTTGTAATGTATAAGCTCATCACAGAGGATAAAAGGTATTGGACTGAGAGTGGGGCATGAGTGGGACAACTTGTCGAAACGAGAACAGCACACAGGAGAGCGCATCCCTCTGCAGGACTGAACAGTTTACGTGCTGTATCCCAATGACAGGCTGGATCTGCATTCATACCTCAACCAAAATCTAATCAGCTTGTTCTTCTAACCTACCCAAATCATCCACCTAGTTTTGTCCGAATCCGTCCGCAACTTTTTGAAATATCATTATATATATTGTTTTTGGCCCCATCTCTCAATTATGAAGAATCACTTGAAAATTAATAAACATTTTCGTATCCGGATCAGGTATTGGATCTTCACCAACATTGAATCAATTTGTCCTTGTCAGACACCCAAAATGTCCATCACGTTTCGTCCTAATACGTCCATAACTTTTTTGAGATATTGTGCTATATATAGTTTTTAGCCCGATTACTCAATGGTGAAGAATCACTTTAAAAATTCCAGTATCTCGATCTGGTCAGGATATTCACAAAATCTAAATAATTCATCCGTGTCACACACCCAACCAGCAGTCCACCAAATTTCGTCTGAATCCTTCCATCACGTTTTGAGATATCCTGCTCACAGACAAACAGACAGGGGTGAAACATAACCTCCGTCCACCTTTGGTGACAGAGGTAACAACAAAGGGATGAACAAAGAGGGAAGGAAACATAGCAACCTCAAATTGCAAGTAGTAAGGTAGGACTTTTGGGAGGATTAATGAGGGTAGAAAACATCATGGGAATGGAGGATAACCTGAGGTGGTGATATTCTGCCAACTTGAAGCTCTGGAAGAAGACACTGGGATGAATAGCCTGAGGAAAGTGGATCCACAAGTGGAGAAATTAACGCAGACTAAAAGAGTGGAGGAAAGCAGTAAGCCTGGGTTTTGGAAGTTCTGCATTGAGGAGTTCCTGGAAAGATCTAAATAACACAGGGCGTGAGGCAGGAGAAAATAGAGATGACATCCACTTGTCTGCTACGAGAAAGCAGTTGGCCATGCACATCTGCTTCTTTGACATATACTCTTTCATGTTGAGCAATCCATCCATCCATTCATGAGGACCATACTCTGTGCAGAACGTTGGTGCTGCCTAAGCAGTCTACTTGGCTCTTGGGCACAATCCTGGATGGATCGCCACTCCACAGGATACCAGCAGGCTGGCACTCATTTTGCCAACCTCAGAAGGATGACAAGCAGAGTCAACCCCACCTGGTATTAATTCAACAGCTGAGTGGGATTTGAAGGAAGGATCTAAGGATCCCAAGCCAGGCACCCTAACCATTAAACTAACAACAGGCATTGTTGAGCAATTCTGGTCCTTTTATTCTTATCTACATCACCAACGCTTGGTCCAGACTCATGACAGTTGACGTTTCAAGTTCTCTATCTGTAATGATCCATTTACAGTGGTGAGAAAAAGTTTGTGAACCCTTTGGAACTTTCTGTATTGAAATGATAGTATTAAATGAAATGATAGAAATGATAGTATTTCTGTATTGAAATGATATTCTGTCCTAATGATAGAGATAAAGAGAACCTGATGAAACAAATAGCACACACAAAAAAAAATCTACTTTTTCATTGATATATTTGTTGAGAAAAATGATCCAATGTTCAATTTCTTTGTCGGAAAAGGTATGTGAACCTCTTGGTTAATCAGCTCAATTAAGGGGGTAATTACAGTTTGGTAATTACAATTAGGAGTGAGTTTTGGTGGACAAACAAATTTGTTCATCACCATCAGTCTGGTCTTCATCACACAGGTTTGTGGAAGCGTGTCACACCCTGATCAAAAGAGATATCCGAGGACCTCAGAAAAAGAGTCGTCTCAGCTCATTGGGGTGGAAAGGATTACAAAATCATTTCTCAATATGTTGGGCTCCAACAATCCACTGCCAGACAGACAGTGTACAAATGGAGGAAATTCAACACCATTGCGACTCTTTCCAGAAGAGGTCGTCCAATGAAAATCACTCCAAGAGCAAAGTGTACAATAATCCAGGAGGCCACAAAGAACCCCAGGGTAACGTCTAAGGACTCCAGTCCTCTCTTGCATTGGCTGTCAGTGTTCATCTGTCACCTGTCTAAAGTTTGCTAACGACCACCTGGATGATCCAGAAGGTGATTCGTAGAATGTACTGTGGATAGATGAGTCGAAAGTGGAACTTTTTCGCTTAAATGAGAAATGTTATATTTGGCGAAAACCAAACAATGCATTCCAACAAAAGAACCTCATCCCAACCGTGAAGCATATCATGGTTTGGGGCTGCTCTGCTGCCTCAGGACCCAGACCACTTGCCATCATTGACGGAACCATGAATTCTGGATTGTACCAGCAAATTCTACAGGAGAATGTCCGTGAGCTGAACCTTAACAGAAAGTGGGTCATCCAGCAAGACAACGATCCGAAACACACAAGTAAATCTACAACAGAATGGCTGAAGCAGAAGAGATTTTGCGTTTTGGAATGGCCAAGTCAAAGTCCAGACCTTAACCTGACTGAAATGTTGTGGCAGAAACTGAAGCGAGCCATTCATGCAAGAAAATCCACAGGTATCTCTGAGTTGAAGCAGTTCTGTAAGGAGGAATGGGCCAAAATTCCTCCAAGCCGATGTGCAGGACTGATCATGAGTTACAAGAAACGTTTAGTTGAAGTTGTTGCTGCTCAAGGGGGTGCCACCACTTCCTAAATGAAAAAGTAGATTATTAGGACTTAGGTGAGGAACTGATCACATTTTCGGTCAAATTTATGCAGAAATACAGAAAATTCAAAAGAGTTCACAAACTTTTTCTCACCACTGTATAACCTGAATAAGATTAATTAGGAGGGGCTTTATGCAGGACTACCTATAGGACACCATTTTGATTCACAAATTGGTCATTGCAGTCACTGTGCTGATGGATGAGGCAAGCAGATGGACTTGAATGGCCATGTCTTTTGCAAACTTTTGGATGGCTTTCCACAAAATCCAAATTAAACATGTCTACATCTCTATTCATATAAATTGCTCGTGCTTGAGAGGACATCCAAACCTGTCCCGCAGTATGATGCTTCTCTTTCAATCGTTTATTAAAATCCTTTTTTGAAGTTTAATCTTCTTCGCTCGTATGCAGCAGAAGGCTGCGGGATAGCATCGTTAGCTGAGAGCACAGCTGTGCCGCTGATGCAGTAAGTATCTTCTGCTGCTAAGGGCAAGAATTTGGAATTTGTTCAGGATGCCAGCTATAGCTCACCTACTCTTCGTGAAGGACAGCATGGGATTTTTGATGACCACCAACGAATGCTGGAATCCTGGATTCCGTTTTACATCTATCCGAGGGACGGCACACACATTGATGAATCACCTTGCCTGTGAAACACCAGGATGACACTTTATAGGTGGGTAGGGATTTAAACCCAGGGTAGACAGCTAATATAAGAGGTGAGTGTGCGTATTCTCGGCCATCCCATCAGCTCTTGAAATTAAATGAACATCGAGTACATTTTTTTTGTCATATGTAACAAATAGTGATGAAAAAGTTTTTTAAAAATCACCAAAATCAAAGCATCCACAATCCACATGTGAAACCGATTTTAAAGTGCTTAAAAAGAGCACTGTGGGAGGAATTTCATGATAAAAGTTATCGATTGAGTTTCGGCGTGGTGACGTCAACGGTGGACAAAAGTGAAAAATATTTTAAAAGTTAACTTGAGATCGCCATCGTGACTAACAGTTTAAAATACACTTAGGCATTAGTAAAAGACAGGCAGAAAGAGGAAAAGTAGATTTGATGTTCGGTTGATATGCCAAAAGTTTATAGATCAATGGAGTTAGCGTTAAAGTTATACAGGAATTGAGCAATGCCTCACCTCAGTTATTGTGTAGATGTGATCACCAAACTTGAAGAACGATGAAACAGGCATACAATGAGTACAGTGTAGACCTGTCGAGCCACGACATTTTGCATGGTTAGATGAGCTAACATAAGAAAGGTAATTTAAGATAATGAAGGGTATCGAAAGAATAGATGTTGGAACTTTATATTACTGGGATCGACATGAATAAGAACAGAGGGCATAGTGCCAGAGTGAAAAACATAAGCTCTTTGTGCTGTATTTCATATTAAAAAAGGGTCTTAAAATGTATGGAATGGTCTTTCTGGGAGTTAGCTCATGGCAGGGACAGTTAGTGCATTTAAAATAGAATGAGAGAAGAACCTATAATCAACGGCCATAGAATAAAGGGTAGACTGTGATTGGATGGGTGTGATCTGTGGGTGTATTTGCCTACTGTGCCTTGATGATGGGATATTAAGATGTTCTGATTCCTTGAGGTGTGGGTTTTGTTAAATCTGACATGTCTATTGTGTTAATTCCATTCCCACTTAACTGCCTTTCCCGAACCATAATTTTTTTTCAATTCAAATTTTTTTTATATTAAAAACATAAACCCTTCTTCCCCTTCCCCCCTATGTTGTGAAGGATGGTGTCTTGTCTGATATGTACCTCCCTTGCCATTCCCTCCCTCTTCATCCCTATTACCTTTCCCCTTCTCATTTGCACCCTCTCTACTATACCACCCCATACAACTACATGTCCCACCCACCCCCAACCCGACACACACACACACACACACACACACACACACACACACACACACACACACACACACACACACACACACACACACACACACACACACACACACACACACACACACACACACACACACACACACACACACACACACACACTTGAGAAAGCAGCACTGCTTAGTATCAAGAGCAATTGGAGGCGACTTACCGCAGGCAAGATGGGCTGAATGACCTTTCCTCGTGCTTCATTAACTGTGTAACAGTGTAACTTCTTGTACCGTATAGCCTGCCTTCTGCAGTGTAAAATCAAGCTTAACCACACATTTATCCATTCTGATTCTGTGTTCCAGCAGAGCACTTTGCGATCTAATCTTCCGTTGGATCACCGGGTCGGCAGGCAGTAACATTACTTCGCCACACCATCATACATTGAGTGTGAACAACATCGCTGGCACTTCAAAAAAAAGTGCTGGTTGGACAGCCAGGACTTGAATCGCTGAAAAACAGAAGTTGGGAATTAAATAATATTTTTGCTTCCATGGTGTGACAATATCAAGCATATCAACTATTCGTTCACATGAATGAACTGTTTTGTTGGAGTAATATAGTTCACATATTATAGGGTCCAAACAAAATAAATGAAGTAAGTGGCTAATGTAACGTTTATAAATTCTGTCATTTCCTTTTTTGCATCGTATGATGGTTCAAGCACGATTGAAAAGTGCTGCACGGTTCATGGTTCAGCTCATCAATGAAATCGTGATGACCCGGGGAACTTAATGGCGGGTAACCCTGATGAGACCATTAGAGCAAGTCGTTCCAAGAATGTGTCTTGCCATAGTATGTGTGCTCATTTCAGCTCTCAGCAATATGCTACAGAATGCTCGGTGCGCATGCGCTGAAACCCCGAGAAACGGCGGTGTTTGGGGCATCAGAAATTATATCGTGTGTGCGAGACAAGGATTGTTATCTAAAATGGCTTACAAAGCTTCTAAAAGAAGCCGAAAATAATTGGAAAAGTATCTGAGAGAAAGGACTGTGCCTCTGTACAACGAAAGACTTGGAGAACTTTCTCAGCTCACTGAACGGGCGTGTCCCCATACTGCTAAATCCTGACCATATGGGCTGGTGCAAGTCCTGAGTGGACGGACGTGTGCTTCACAAACCCCCGACTGATCTCTCCCAGTTAATGGACGTTGAACATTGTGGGAGTGCCTCCTAGGAACATGGCAGGCTTGGTGAATTATTTAATGGAAGTCTACAATTGGAAAGACGATGCTGTGCATCATCACAAAGTAACAGTCACCAACTCTTCGGGAAGCGACATCATCACGACGTGAAAATACACAAAGCTTGTGCCAGCTATATTTACGTGGGAGCTGCACGCATCAATTTGGTTTGGGTGCTTCTGAACACCGACGGGAAGGATGTATGTTGGGCTCGTGTATGTGCAGGGCAAGTTTTAAATGATTAGATTCATTATTAATTATGTTTGGGGGAGGCCTTGGGGTTGCTGTGGGAGCTGTTGTAAATATTCTTGCATAAAGCCCGTCAAAAATGATGGAGCCAAGAACTGTTCACAAAGCTTCTAAAAGAGCATTCCTTCCAGAACCACCATCACAGCACAGTTGTTAAAGAATATAACTCACAGGCTTGTGGATTTACTTTTGTTTCACAAAGGAAAGTATGATTATTCGAGAAATATATTTATTATTAAAGTGATAATGGAATTTCAAATGATTGAGTAAAATTACTCGCCCATATATATTTTTACTGCAAATAAAAGTTACTGACATCTCACGTCAAGTGTTATAATGGTGAAAACAACCCTTTATGATCATGCAATCATGGTCATGCAGGGAGTGCACAAGCATGGAACCATGCAGACATATACTCCATTTTGTCTGCAACTATAATCGTTTATTTTTGCTGATTTTACACCACGATGTGCAAAAACTACTGTTAGTATTGCAGGTCTAATGTGATTAAGACCTGATTTCTGTGCTGAGTGAGGATCAGATTTTAAAATCTTAAATTATGGAAACAGCAGCGCAAGAAGGAACCTGTGCGAGAAGTACCACAACTTCGGCTGCCCACTGCTAATGATCTGGCACGACTGCCAAGGACCGTGGGATAGCGGTGCAGCAGCAGGTGTACGTGTAGATTCAGTGAATCCAATCAGACCAGCAACGCTGCCTTTCGACAAGTTGACATCGGCTCAGCCTTCGAAAACTCGGCCCTGTTTACAGGTATAATATGATCAACACTTGGTCTACGAGGTGATTGAAGATAATTTTTACCAGACCGTCTTCATACTATATTCCCATCACCAGCGTAAGTGATGGGCGTAACCTAGGTGATGCCAATAAAGGCTAATTCTGACTTTAGTATGAACAACATGATACTTCTCCATTTGTCTTGCATGCATTCCTTGTCCCTGCTTTTAGTCATCCTTCTGACAGGCGGCAACGTGGAAACCAACCCTGGACCAAGACCTCCAAAATTTCCATGTGGTGCATGTAATAGGGCCTGCACCAATTATAAAGGAGCTAAGGTGAGTATACTATGTGAATCATGTGAGACATGGGACCATGCACATTGTGTTAGCAACAACATCTTCTTATCTCACCTGGGGAGAAGTGATTACCTATGGGAGTTCCTTAACTGTGGCTTACCAAATCAATCATCTAGCCTATTTGACATGGTCATCATGGGCAGTGACAGTGATACTTCAATTATATTCATTTGAATACTAATAGCACTTCAAGCGGAGACTTCACAGGTACTGACCCCCCCCCCCCAGATTCACCACCAGCCTCATAATCGCCATCTAAACAATGTCCATGAGTTACTGCATCAAACTTGCACACTCTGGTCATCAACTTCCAGAGCATTCATTCTAAACAGGAGGAGTTCTGGAGCTTAATTGAAACTACCAAACCCGACGTCATAATGGGAAGCGAGACGTGGTTGAAGCCAGGTATAGGACAAGGCAAAATCGTTCCCCCAGGATATAACCTCTATATAAAGGAAAGGGAAGATGGCTATGGTGGTGTTTTACTGCGTATTAGTACCAGCATTAACAGTCAACAGATACCAACTGACACTGAATTTGACTTCATAGTAGTTAAAGTGATGAATGGTTACCGCAACATTATAACTGCCTCCATGTATGGACTACCTAGTTGTGGCCTAAGCGACATGGATAAGCTTAATCAAGGCATTAAGGATCTGTGTCACTCAAACCCATGTACAGTTGTATGGATTGGCAGAGACATTAATTTACCTGATATCACCTGGGAGACGGAGCAGATCATCTCTCACCAATATCGGCAGAACATCAGTGACTCTTACCTGTAAACTTTGGCCAGCTTGGGACTTGAGCAGATTGTGAACTTTCCCACGAGGAGAGATAACATCTTGGATGTTATCACAACTAATCGCCCTTCCCTAGTCAAACAATGTGTCGTCATGCCTGGTCTTAGTAATCATGATGTGTTCTTGGAGACGAGTGCCCGAGCATACAGACAGAAGCCACCTCACAATAAAATTCTTTTTTGGAAACAAGCCAACCTAGTGAACATTCGGTCTGATGCCAAAGCATAGACAGATCAAATTGTTGACCGTTACTCTACCTTAACGCCAGTGTAGGTTCTGGCTCCTGAAACCCAGGCTGCACTGGAAAAAAATCGTTGAAGACAACATACCCTCCAAAACCAGCTCGTCCAGATTCAGACAATGTTGGTTTGATACATGAACTAAATGCATGCGCCGTAAGAAAGCCCACTCCTGCAAGAAGGCCAGGTGTCACAATAGCGATAGAGACTGGAATCGTTACCACAACATCAAGAATGAAACGCAAAAGATATGTCATCGGACCAATAATAAATACCTGTATGACATCATCAGTAGAGACCCAGATAACAATAAGAAGTTGGGAGCATTGGTGAAGTCTAAATTCTGTGATCAAATGGGAGTTGCGTTAACATCTTGAACAAGCAGTGCTCTTCAGTACTTAAGGATGACAGTGATTCATCACTTCCTGATCTGGGCCACAGCCTTCATCCAGCCATGGATGACATCACTGTTGGTTGCAAAAGAGTAACAAAGCTTTTCAAAAACCTTAAACCACACAAAGCAGCTGGGCCTGATGGTATATCTATGAAACTGCTGAAGGAAATAGCTGAAGAAGTCTCACCCACAGTTACCTTACCCTTCCAGGCATCCATGCATCAGGGCAGTGTACCATATTCTCAGAAGAAAGCAACCATCGTCCCTATCTTCAAGAAGGGCTGCTGATCGTCTGTCTCAAATTATCAGCCATCTCTCTTGCATCTGTCCTTTGCAAGCTGTGTGAGCATCGATATTAACAGACACACAGCATGGCTTTAGGAAACGTAGATATTGTGACATGCAATTGATCCTCACCATACTCACCTTGTTGGAGGACTAGAAGAGAAGAGAAGAGAAGAGACAAATAGACCTCATCTCACTGGATTTAATGAAAGTCTTCAACAAGGTGTCCCACTAAAGACTTCTGTTGAAAGTGGAGTTCTACGGACTTCGTGGCTGCACTCTAGAGTGGATAAAAAAACTTCTTCCATGACTGCACCAAGCAAGTCTTGATTGACGGCCAACTTAGCTCTGAAGCCCAAGTAACATCCAGAGTTCCTCAGGATAGTGTGCTTGGCCCGCTTCTTTTCCTGAGCTTCATTAATGATCATCTACCCAATAGCATCTCAAGCTCCACATCCCACATCTCTTCACAGATGACTGCGTCCTCTACCATCATATAACATCTGCCCATGACTGCACTTGTTTCTAGATGGATCTTGACATGTGAAAGGAGTGGGAGAGGAAGTGGTTGATGGAGTTTCACCCATCTAAATGCCAGGTCATTCAAATCACCAACAAGTGGAAACCCATCCTCCAATCTTAAAATGTTCAGGACCACATCCTTGAAGAGGTTAACTCAGCGAAATACCTTGGTGTTCACATCGATTCAAAGCTGAATTTCAACATCCAAGTGGATACAACTGTCAAGAGGGCTAACTCCACCAATGCCTTATTAAGTCGAAACTTCAGCCGATGCAACCGTATATTTAAGAAGGCCACATTCACAACTTACATCCGACCAATCGTGGAGTACACTGCTACAGCATGGGATCCTCACACTTGGCGTAACATCAACAAACTTGAGATGATCCAGGGTAGAGGTGCTCGGTGTGCTACTGGTAACTATAGTCGTACAAATGGATACCACACTGAAGCATCCTCACGTACCAGAGGAAATGGGCCCCGTTTCATGATACAGAGCTGTAGTACTCAGGTATATGCCTCATCCTTCTTCCCCCACACCTGCAGGGATTGGAACCACCTGGAGAAAGACCCTTCCACTTTTTCTTCTCTCGACGCCTTCAAAACCACGTTAGGGGGGGGGGGGGAGCCAGATAAGATTACATCTGGCCTATATTTTTTACTTGCACATGTATATACTGTATTTGCACAATTTGGTTGTGTCAGCGCTGTTCCACACCGATGCACAACCACAGTGCAGTAATCTTCATCCTGATGCAGCAGCATTTATATGGAAGGAAAGAAAGGAAGGAAGGAATCAACCCAAATTCAGATGTGCGTCATAAAAGTTTTAGACAACATAAATTTACCTTCTCTGAGTGGAAAGAAAATGGTGACTGGCACTAACACTGATATTGTGTTTGCTCCCTTTCAGTGACAAATGCGACCTTATTTCCATGAACGTGAGGTCACTCCTGCACACCAGAAAATAAATACCAGAGGGCTTTTTTAAATATTGTCACGTCCGAGTACCCAATAATACAGGATTCCGCCCGAGAGATGGTCAAAAAGGTCTTTATGGCAATGCATTCAATTATTACTCTACTTTACCATTCCACAAGGTCACCCAAATGAGCTAAAAATGACGGCAAACATACATGGTGGATGGCTGAAACATGCTTGCTTACCTTTTCAAGGGTTAATTTGAAAAGCAAAGTAGAGGGAAGAGCGTTGACAAAATGCGATAATAAACATAACAAACTAACCAAATCAAGATGGGAATGTACAAACTTATATACAAGGAGAAATAAAATGCAAAACATAACCCACTGGGTGCCACAGATCACATTCGTACGACAAAACAATAATGAAGGTGGGACTTTCTCTATGACATAGGACATCGCAGAGTGGACATAGGACTCAATGCACCCACTTTAAGAATCCAGATGCAAGACGAAAGCCAGTGACAATGGTGTCCAAAGACAAAGTCAAACAGCCACTAGCATGGTCAGTGGTGAGTAGGCCTTCAAGCATGCCATGACGTGGTCCTTTTTGACCTTTTCTCCGAGGCCTCTTGGTCGGCACTTCTTCCTCCTACTCCAAAGTGCTTCTTTTCACTCTGAGCATGTGGAGCTCTCCTGTCTGAGGTCTTACTTCCCCTCTCAAAGGGCAGGGTGACACCAGCTTGGGTCTATCGCAAATCTTCAAGACCACAAGAACGTCTCCCTCACGAACTCTTCCATGGACCACTTGCTTGACCTCCTTCCATACAAGCATTTCGTAGTTCTCTCCTGGGACTCCATTGTCCTTCTAACCATCACAATCAAAATTCCTTGCATGCAAATCCCAATTGCTCAAAGCTATTTATTAATGCAATCTGCAAAACAGAATTAGTATTTTTTAAGCTTTTCTTTACATACCTTCATTGGGAATGAGTAAAAATTTGTATGGATGCGTTTTATCTTGTCAAATCTTTAATTCAGTAAACAATCTATGCAACAATAATAGAGATGTTTGTCTGTCTCTTTGTTGGATTCGCTATATATGCGAGATATCCCTTATTGTAGGGTTTTCCGTGTGTGTGTGTGTGTGTGTGTGTGTGTGTGTGTGTGTATGTATGTGCAACGCGAGGCTCCACAGCACGAACCAGCGAACCGATTTCGATGAAACTTTGCCAACATGTGCACTAAGTGTTGGGAATGTGCGCGTTTGAATTTCGTTGCCGAGCAACCACCCGTTGCTGTGCAGCGGCCAAAAAACCACGTACAGTATTTTCAATATTTGTCCTTCATTTTTGAATGTAGAGCAGCGACACTTCGGAATTAAACACTTCGAGATGTTTAGAAAATTTTACTTGAGCCGATTTTTGATTGAGGTTTTATTTTTCAAATGGTAGTCAGTCCTTCAAAAATCGGGTGTCTATTCACCATCATTTTTTTATGAGGGGCTTAGGAAAGTGGGCGGAGCTTAGGGAAAGTGGGCGTGGTTGATGAAAAGTGGGGGTGGCGTAGAAAAGTGGAAGTGGAGTAGGAAAGTGGGCGTTGCTAATTGAAAGTGGGCGTAGCTTATGAAAAATATTGTGTGGCTCAGGAGGAGTGGTCAAACAAGAGCATTGAGAGAAGATTATCGGGTTTTCCGTGTGTGTGTGTGTGTGTGTATGTGTGTGTGTGTGTGTGTGTGTGTGTGTGTGTGTGTGTGTGTGTGTGTGTGTGTGTGTGTGAGTGTGTGTGTGTGTGTCTGCAACGTGAGGCTCCACAGCACAAACCAGCAAAGCGATAATTGGATTCGCTATATATGCGAGATATCCCTTATTGTCGGGGTGTGTGTGTGTGTGTGTGTGTGTGTGTGTGTGTGTGTGTGTGTGTGTGTGTGTGTGTGTGTGTGTGTGTGTGTGTGTGTCTGCAACGTGAGGCTCCACAGCACGAACCAGCGAACCAATTTCGATGAAACTTTGCCAACAGGTGCCATATGGGGTGGAAATGTGCGCCTTTGAATTTCGTTGCCTAGCAACCACCCGTTGCAGTGCAGTGGCTGAAAAACCGCGTACAGTATTTTTCAATACTTGTCCTTCAGTTTTGAATGTAGTGAAACGAGACTTTGGAATTAAACACTTCGAGATATTTCGAAAATTTTACTCGAGCCGATTTTTGATTGAGGTTTTATTTTTCAAATGGTAGTCCTTCAAAAATCGGGTGTCTATTTACCGTCATTTTTTGAGGGGCTTTGGAAAGTTGGCGGAGCTTGGGGAAAGTGGACGTGGTTCATAAAAAATGGGAGTGGAGTAGGTAAGTGGGAGTGGTGAAGGAAAGTGGGCGTGGCTTATGTAAAGTGGGCATGGCTTATGAAAAATATTGTGTGGCTCAGGAGGTGTGGTCAAACAAGAGCATTGAGAGAAGTTTGTCGGGTTTTCCGTGTGTGTGTGTGTGTGTGTGTGTGTGTGTGTGTGTGTGTGTGTGTGTGTGTGTGTGTGTGTGTGTGTGTGTGTGCAACGTGAGGCTCCACAGCACAAACCAGCAAACCGATTATTTTTCAAATGGTAGTCCTTCAAAAATAGGGTTTCTATTCACCGTCATTTTTTATGAGGAGTGCCAGTTGGCAAAATACGCAATAGGAAAAATCTTGCCAGTCAGAGGAACAATTGTATGTGAACCAATACGTCTTGGCAATGAATCTTCGTCGGTGGATCGGTCAGAATGAAAAGCATCGTCTCCAGCACTTCGATCCTCGCGAATCCCTCGTCGCCTACCGGCTTGTGTATATGTTTGTCTGTCGCCATTTTTCTCAGAGATTATCATGCGGATCTTCGTCAAACTTTCAGAGGTTTATCAGTGAGTGTCGGGGAGTGTTTTTGGAAAAAAAAAAAATCATTTTTTGAAGATTTTGAAGAAAAAAATTCGATTTTTTTAAATTTTATCTCTATCATGCCTAAGCCTTTGTAGCTACAGTATGTGAAAGGTGATATTACATGATCCCTAACCTCGTTCCTTAGTGGGTGCAGGGAAATGTTTTAGGCCCCGACAAAATTATTTTTTTTGATTCCTTCAAAATACCATCAGGATTGCAACAGGACTGGGCAACACCGGGTACCCCTGCTCGTACTTGGTAATATATTATGAGCACCATTACGGGATGCATTGATTTCACACGTTCGACCCCCCCCGCCCCGCAGCATACTGTAAATTGTAATTAGTTTACTAATTAGCATTAGCATTGGAGTAAAGTTCTAACAACTGGAGTTCAAATTCCAACGCCCTGAGTCCAAACCCGAGTCATTCTGCTGGAATCAGAATTGTCCAACGACCGATAATATAATCCACTACGATATGAAACAAAAAATACGAATCGATGTTTAAATACAAGGCAGTACAATAATGGAAGCAGGTATTCAGTGAAGGAGGAAGATTCTTCCTCTTTGAACAATAATTTTGGTTTTGAAACAAATTACAGCGTTTCATTTTGTGCACATGGTCCCGATATGCCAACCGAAGACTATTTGCAATCCACATAAAAGTACTGTTATTAACCCCTCCCTGTAGGATGTGTATGTATGACCCTATATAAAAATATATTGCTGCAATATCACCTCTATATATGAGTAGATAAAATCAGACTTCCATAAGAAATAAGAAATATGGTTCCTTTATAGCCAAACAATAAGTGTTCCATAAAGTGTTCTATAAAGGGCACAGTTTGCAAGTTTGTAAAAACAAATTTACAGTTGTCATAATGACAGCAAATTAGAAACACTGAACATTGTTGATGTGACGTATAGTACCGATATATCCTTCCTTTGCGCAATGGGATAGGGATGTGTGGCCTGTTGATAAAGATTTCTTCTTTCATCACTGCATCCTCAGGAGCAAGATACAAGCTTATTGAAAAACATCTTAATAATCCAAACTCGTATTACATCATTAATACTGCCTGGCAAAAAAAACTTGTAAAATGCCTATAAGACAAGACGACAAACTTTTGTGAACAATACAAGGCAACTCAGGCACAGCAAAAAGTTTTTACGTCAAAAATTAAATCTATACAAAAACCATATATGTCAAGCAATCTAAACTATGATCAAATTCTGGTAGATGGGTAGTCATTGGAGATCACCCTTATAATGTACCCTGATCTCTCTTGTGTAGATCTTATCTCCAAGATGGCCTTTTTGGCTGGGACTTTAAATTATTCAAAGAGCCAATTCATTATTTGGCTGCTCTAAGCTTCTAATGTCTAGCTCAGGCCTGGGGAGTCATACAGGCTCGTGTAAAAGGCCTTCATCAACAGTGCTGTGAGATTTTGTGCCTCTCTTCTGCAAGCTGGAGCCACAACATACAATTTTGCACTTCTGGAAGTCGTTGAATCCAAACTCTAAGAGTAACTGGTATTAATTCTCTCCCAACATGGATTAATTGATGGGCTAGTGCTCTTCTCCTGCCTCAAACATTTTCCTGCCCCTCTTGTACATTAATGTATCTGACCGTATTGCTTCCCAATTGGTTGCACGTACTCATCCACCAGCTATACCTTATTATACAGCACTGTACTTCAAAAACTAAATTCATTGCTCAACTATACCCTTTTGTTTCTCTCTTCTCTCATATGTGGAGCCATTAATGTGGGCATTACAGTCAATATTCTTCATTATATTTATTTAAGATGGTGACCCACCATAATCTCAAGTTGGCCTCGATTACCAAGAGGGAGCTTCAAAAAAAGTTCTCGACCAAACATGGTTGTTTCCTATGTGTGTTTGGCCAACAATTATTGAACCTTCCTCGTACTCGTGTTTATTTTCAACTGTCATTGACTCTTCCCTCTTGACATACATCGGCTTCCTCTGTCCACATTTACGCTGTTTATCTGCTTCGCTTTGCTTGCTGATAACCCACATGGTGATGTACTCTCAGAGAGTATACAGGTTGTTGTGTTTTTGTACGCAATGTCGAGGCTCATGGAGGAGCAAGAACATATAACGGATGAGGACATAATAGAACAAAAGGAACAGTAGAAATAGGGAGGGGGGCTTGAGAGTGGGGGAAGAGGGGTTAGCAGGGTTGAGGGATGAAATAGAGGGAGACTTGGACAAATAATGGATGTGGGGAGGAATGAGGACGAGGGTAAAACATACGGAGTTAACAAGATGGATCCAGAAACAAACTCTCAGGAAGGAACCCCCAACCCTCCCCCCCTTCAAAAAAAATTGTATTAATAATAAAAATAAATAAATAAATAATGTTGCTTAATAAGCTGAGCTTCTTGCATGCTTCCCCTTGGGGATTGTTGCCTTTGGAAATATTTAAATTGTCTACTTACATTACTCTTCTCATTGATAACCCTTCCTGTGTCCCGATAGACACTGCATGGTGCTGTGCCATCTGTCTGGCTATTTCTTCCCTGATTGCTTGACCATTGTCTGCCTATTTCAAGCTTCTCCATTCTTCATGGTGAGCTGACCTTTCACACTTTATCTTACACTAAAAGCCTTCCACGAGTCTTGAACTCCTCAAAACGTATGTTGGTGTCATTGCCTTAAACCATGTACCACTACTATTCCTGAAATATAACATCATATACCTCATAAATTACAGCCTGATTCTTTTGCAATACCATAAAAGTAGACTGCATTCACATCAATCATTTCCGACAATGTTGAGCAACAGCATCAGAGGATGATTCTGCAAGTAAGAGGGAAGCTGACTGTAATCTGAAGGTTGCATCTTATCATCCAAACATGTATTCCTGGGCATGCTCCAACTGCGGCCTCCTGCATGCTAATGGTTGGCAGCTTAATCACAAGAGAGACTGTAGCATCACGACTTCTCATTTTCAAATTAAATTTTCAACTAATCTTGGACTGCATGACCACCATATGTCTTTTCGCCAACACGAGTCCACACTTTCGCATCCTGGGTGAAATGCTTCCGAAACTTCTTCATGACATGTTCTGCATCATTCATTCATTCACTAATTGTTTTGTGGTCATATGTTTTCAAAGTCTTTTATGTTTTTTTTCATAGTGTAGACTGTAGAGGCTCATAGAGAAGCCAGAACACAGAACAGATGAGGATGTAATGGAGCAAAAGCAACAGTACAAAGGGGGGGGGCACGCCAACAGCAGAGATGACGGACAAAATAGAGAGACTCGGACAAATAAGGGATGTGGGGAAGAATAAGGGTAATGGGAGGATATGGTGGGGTAGGAGGAGGATGAACAAGATGGATTTCTGTTTATACTTTCTATTTCTCAGGAATGATAATTAAATCACAGATTATTAAAATTGTATTAAAAATAAAATAAGGATATTTATACTTTCTCGTGCTAAGCTTTATCATGATTGCTGTAAAGCAATGTAAGGAACCAGGTGTAACTAAATGTATAATCTGAAGCTCATCATATGATTGTGATAAACTCAAATTTCATCAAAAAATTATCTTTGACAAGGTACATTAAAGAGGAAGAACATGTTGGTGATGTGGTTGAAGTACATCAATGTTTTTGCTCATGAGTAAAATTAAATGCCTTTTTTTAATCACTTGAAAGATTATTTCACTTTACTCTTTTAAATAAAGCTTGGTGTTGGCTTCACAGTTAAGGTGGTTGCCTTAGGATCCTGGAGTCCTAAGTTTGAGCCCCTTTCGTGCCGTTAAACGTTAAATAACACCAGGTGGATTGATTCAGCCTGTCATCCTTCTTAGGTCGGCAAAATAAGTACCAGCTTACTGGAAACAGGGGGCACTGCATCAGCGGCACAACCATGCTCCCAGCAGTGATGCACCTAGCAGCTGCAGTCTGCATACAAAATAATAAATAATGAGACAATTACAGCCACCCCATTTCAACTGGAATAAATTGATGTCGCAACTTCGACCGATCTGGCTCTGCCCACATTATTAAATAATTGTACATACTTGTACCAAATTTGATTTAAATCCCTTCAGCTGTTCTCAAGTATCACATTTTTACCTGACATGACCTCTGACCTTTGACCTCTTGATGCCAAAATCTGTTCAGTACATCTTTGAATCATAATATATACTTAGGCCAACTTTGATCAAAATCCTATCACTGGTTCACAAGTTAGCGCGTTCACAGAATTTTTACCTAAGAGGACCTCTGACCTTTGACCTCGTGACCCCATAAACTAATCAGGTCATCTTTGCATCATTATCCATACTTATGCCAAGTTTGACTTCGAATCCTTTCGCCATTCTTAAGTTATCGCGACAGCGGACGCATAGACGGATGAACGGACGGACAACCCCAAAACATAATGCCTTCGGCGACTTCATCAGTGGAAGCATAAAAATCAAATGAGGAATGCAAATGGCTTCACAAGCAACTCAAGAATTGCTCGAAATCATTGCGTTTAAGAATTTTCTTTTTAAAATCCGAAATCGCCTCCGAAGATACATAAGGTATATCCGGCACCATTATAACAGTGTATGTGTCATTGCAAGAAACAAACATGCAGCCAATATTTTTCCAAGCAGTTTGATATGAAATACAACACAAAAGTGTTGGAATTTTATCTGCAAAACACATGGCTTCATGCATTTAGAAAAGCAGAATGACCAATTTCTGACTATACATCACCAAGAAACTCGTAATTCCCATCCCTTTGCTCCCAAAAGAGTAATTGCCATCATAAAGTTGTGACATTTATGACAACACAGACATGTTTGATGGGTGCGGTGCCGCTCTTGAAAACTGGCAGCGCATCAGCAGGTTTGGAAAATTCATTTTGGTCGCCCATGCCACCTGAGCAGTTCATTTTTTTTCCACAGCTATCATGTCCATCATTCTCAGATCCAAATACTTCCCACAAATATTGAAAATTCTGGAGTGCCGAAACGTTATTGTCAAAACCTGAATTGTTGATTGCTAATGAGCTCAGATTATTGATTGCTTATGAGCTTATGAAAATAGTCAAATGTTGGAATCAAAACTAGTATTTCTTTAAAATGCCACACTTTAGCCATCTGATTCTGATATGGTGCTGTCTTTCCATAAATATATATATATATATATATATATATATACATATATATATATATATATATATATATATATATATATATATATATCACACACACACACACACACACACACACACACACACACACACACACACACACACACACACACACACACGATTGTAATATTCACCAGAACAGTCAAGACCCTCAGGACAAATGTCGAGATGAAGTGCCGGAACAATTCGGTGAAGATGAAAGCAGCATCCACGTCAATAGGTCCACTCTGTACGAGGGAGTAAATGTCCGGACGGTGAAGATACAGCCTGAAAGCACATGCAAACTGCTGCTGACTTTAACTAAAAGATCATTTCAGAAGGAAAAAAATAATGGAGCTTCGCCTCTGCTAGAAACTCATATTTGGCTTGTCAGAGTAGTCAAAGGAAATTCATGAATTATTGATGCATTCAAGAGACTTGAAAGCACCTAAAGCTGTACCTAAACCCCATCCTGGAGAGGTGTAGCCCACAGTGTATGTGGGCCTAGATATTCAGAATGACCCTTTATTGTTTCATTCACAGAACATTTGCTGCAGAATGGACTGCGAGAAAATGTGTCACTGCGGAGATGGAGCGTGTCCGGCTTCGTGCCAAGGCCGGCAGGCCGGTTCACAGCGTGTTTCTCTTGCGAGCTGTCTGTCCACCGCGTGTCCCCCATTCGACATGTGCGCCCTCCGCCTCTTGCCCTCCGGCTGTGTGAGCTAATGCTTGAGCGAACTTAACACATCTTGATAAGCGCCTAATGGCTCACGGAAGAAGGAGGCCATCTATGAGTCGATGTGATGAAATCGAGGGAGGCAATGCCTGAAGTGAAGTTGAAAAAGACATAGAAAGTGCTGAAAAAGACATAGAAAGATCACAGTGGCTGTAAATCTCATCGTTATGCCTACCAATTCTCTCAGACATCACCACGCTTTCTTTCATCAACATATCATGCATGAAGAATGGGAAATGGAATGTGCCAGAACACCACACCATGGAATATTGGGTTTCTTAATCAATATCTGTTATTTCTGCACAACCAATGGCAAACCTCATTTTCCACTCCTGCATTCCCCTAATGGGGTTTCCATCTTCGTTTCCTGCGACTGAAGGATCATTCTTGAGGCTCTCGCGTCGTGACCTCAGATATCTTTCCCACCTGCATTACCTGATAATACATGCCCCAGCTGTATTACCTTAGTGCAATCATCTTCAGCGTTTTATTTAATTATCTCTCCAGACCGCTCGAACAGTAAAAATTAAGACAAGTGGTATTTTAAAATATATTTGAAGGGACAAAATGTTTGAGTCAGAAGAAGTAGTGGTGGCATTGCAGTGCAGTCTGTTTTGCCAGTATCTAAATATTGCATTCAGTTTGACAGCTTTTCTTTCTTTTTTGTTTAGACGAAGGATGTATATTCATCGGAGAAGACTGACTGCTTTAAGCCCATATCCACAGCAATTCCTAAATCCTTCTGCTGTATTACACGCCCCAAAACTACTGCTTTCATTATATAGTCACAAAATCTACGATCTTAGCAAATGTTTAATACCTAATTTTTCCCAAAACTGCCACTTCTCTTCCCGGGTGTAGACGGTAGTTTTCAGCAGATATGGAGACGGTAGTTTCAGCAGTTGAAAGCCACGACTCACACCATCACCATCACATCACAATTTCAACATAATTCCATATATAGAGTAAAGTGAAGCAAGATGGCCCACTCCACTGTCCTCAGTTCTTACTCAGTGCCCTGGACGTTCTTTCACTCAGATTGCTCACATCATCCAGAGAGCCTTCTGATGCTACAACGTTCAGAATATGAAGGACATGTCCAAGACCGAAGAGGTTGTAGACATCCTGCCTCACATTACTGAATTCATCTTTTGAGATCTTTTACTTCTTAAAATATTACTGAAGATAATTCTCTTCCTAAGAAACGACTGAAGATTTTGCTTGTGGGTGATGATGTAATCAATTTAGATTGGGACAGGAAACACCGCTGACATCATATATGGCCACGGGTCTAGGTATGATTTGCGGTCACATATGATGTCAGCTGTGTTTTGATAAGTAGTTTTCCAACAGATAAAGAGTTTTGAAATTTGTGAATCAAACCTAATTGGTTTATTGTCAATTATTAGTTGCACGATGATCAAAATGGAAATCGCCATTGTGAGGATGCTGTTTGAAATCAAGCAATTATGTTTGATTCACAAATCTCAAAACTATTTATCCATAACATAATACACTATTCATTGCAAATAATAGTTTGATTAAAAATGGTTAGAGACAACCATGTGACCAATCGATGCATAGCCAAGTGGTATGGCAGCAACTAACAATCAATTCCCATGCTCAGTCTGTCCAAGGTAACTACGTCACAGTGATGTAATGACGTATTATATTAACATGCAAAAACACACCTGGAGATTGAATCCAATTATTAATTTTTTCAACAACTGTAAGTGTCCATTTACTGAACCGGTGAAGCTACCAGCTCTTCTCCACTTATAAATGAATGATTTAATTACCTGTTGAGCTGTGTGTTTCTCCCAAAGGACAAGGCATGAAGACAGACAACTTGAAGAGGTGTAACGCCAGATTCTTTATAATAACCTATTATATAACAAGATCACAGGAACGAGTCAGAGTCACTGCAAGAGGCAACACTGCGGATGCAATTTTCACAGTGCGTCCTTTGCAATTGACTGCTTCTTCATCCCCGTGGTGCAATGCACCGTGCTCTCTCCACCAGCCGCTGGCTCAGCCACCAAGACATCTTTGATAAATGATCTGAAATCGTGCCAAGGTAGAATTCCATAATTTAGAATGGTAAACTCTGGGTTTCTTTTTTTTGCTAAGCAAAATACATTTTGGGAACCAATCTGATCGTCCTGTGGATAGCACAGGCTTGTAAGGTATCGACTTTCATGCGTCGTCTTCTGTGACTATGTGGGCCAGTCCACATGTGATATTCAGTGTGGCTCGTGAGGAAGGTAAAAGACAAATTTGATGAGGTAGTGTCAGAAATTTCATCATTATACCATGGAGTGGTCGTTGAAAAAGACTTACCCCCTTGAAAGTACTATACGGTAATTACAACTACCCCCTCTTGAATGGATGCAAGGATTCTCACAACTTCTGGAAACATTTTCAGGCATCCCTTTTATGGACGTCTTGCAAAAATACAGTGGCAAGTTGACAATTTTATTTTTTTTACAAGGTCTAAGGTTCATGGTGGAGCTGTTACGCATGCAGACAGAGCTGCGACACCAGAGTGGGGGGTGGGTTGGGGCAGAAAGTGCCTTATCACGTGGATGCACAAAAAGGTCTAAAGGCATTCCTGAACTAACAGAGAGTAAGAGGTTTCTATAATGCATCATATCATTTGACAGCCAATAATTTTATCCTCGGAAGTGTTTCGGAGCCTTTCGGAGACAGATCTTGAAATTTCCTCAAAAGGATTTGCCGATTCCAATTTCTCCTGTATTTAGTCAATTTTCTCTGCTATAAGACACCGCATGTATCTTGGCAGCGGAAGACGTTACCTGACAAGCCTACGGCTGCCATAGAGTGCAATGCGTTAGGATAGTGACAGTGCTGTGCAGTACACTACCACTACTTGATACGATTGATAATTCTCGGCATCACAATTTATTAAAAATAATCTTACCAAATGTGGGTGTTATCACTTTTTGGGACCTTTTGGTGTGCAACAGCTGACAAGTGCACTTCTGTTTTGATCCCGAGAATCATGATCTTTGTGTAATTCCTATGTTGCTTGTTAGTTTGATTTGAGGCCTCAATTTCTTCTTCAATTTTTGCAACTGGCTGTATATCAATAGATTTTTGTTTCGACACTAAATCCATAAAGGGAAGGATATGGTATTCTTCTGTGAGGTGGCCACATGCTGGTCGCGTCTACTATAAATGGACAAGGTGTGTGTTTGTGTATGTGTGTGTGTGTGTGTGTGTGTGTGTGTGTGTGTGTGTGTGTGTGTGTGTGTGTGTGTGTGTGTGTGTGTGTGTGTGTGTGTGTGTGTGTGTGTGTGTGTGTGTGTGTGTGTGTGTGTGTCACGTTTTTTGTGTTCTACTGGAGCATTATGATGTGAAATGTTGTAGACCGAAATGATAGTCATGATCTCCTCAGTTGATTAGACTAATTAACTACAAAGAACCCAGAAGAACCCAGAACAGCTTAACAGGTCCTTCCATGGCACGGCAATCTAATTACAAAATAAATAACAAAAATAATGCCAACATTGTAACAAAGTACATATTAATTAATACAAATAAAATTTACGACAATACCACTTATAATAGTAGTATCATTTGGAAATAAGAACAACAAATGTATAATCCCTGCCATGGCCCAAGCAAGCTGATGTTCAGGTAGTCCAGCAGGCAGGTATGCAGCAAGGCCATGAAAACCAATGACCATCTGGTCCAACGGATCAAGGGGCCCAAGAGTGAGAATAAATGAAAAACCTGCTAAAATATCCATGAATGAGGGATGTACAGTGTAGTGGGTGAAATTCATGGAAAGAGAAAAGCAGTGATTATGAAAGTGTTTGGTCTGCATAAAATGCTGTTAATTGGCAAATGCATGCACAAAACTTACCTGCACCCATTTTCACCAGAAGACAGGTAGTCAGCTGAACAGGTCTGAAAGCCATTTACGTACTGTAAGCTTGTCGAGTGGCTTTCCTGCTATTTGTGAAACCGAGAATTAAAGGTGAGACATGGTGATGCTATGTACAGGGCCTTGCCATTGCCTTGGCAGTATGAAAGATAGACTGCTTTATATCTAAAGGTGTACTACTTTAATTTGTGAAAGCATCAACTTTGAGCGTGAAGGTATTGAGATACATATTCAGATTCCAGGATTTATCTGTTCAGAGCATGCCCAAGACGGCAAGATATTTTGTCCTCAAATTAATTCTCCCACCATTCTTTGCCCTTCTACTGCTCCAGCGTTCCTGATACAGACACCAGACAACACAGGGCTTGATTTCACACAAAAGTAGATTGTGACCTTGGGGCGGGGGTGGGAGACGTAACCTCCCGGGAGCAGTCTAGGTGCTGGTGAAAACATCTTGTGATGTCACTATTCTCTCCACAAGCAGTGCAAAGACAACTAAGGGGAAATCTCACCCCTTTCTCCTTCAACCATGTGGAAGCTAACCCACAGGGTTGTCTGTAAATGCAGAGCGTCAGACAAGGAAGTAACATACCAATATGAAAGTGTTATTGATGTGACAACCAGTGTTAGAATCCAACTGCTGACCTACCAGATTCAGGGTGGACGCCCTAACCACAATGCCAATGGTAAAATCTCAGGGATTATCATCAAAATGTCAGTTTCATGGAGTAAGACACAGTGGACAAGATGAATCATGTGTTTCAATTTATCATGCTTGACGTGGTGCCATCAACATGTTCCATGCACATGGAAAGGAGGGAAGGTGCAGTGGAGGGGTGGGGGGCGGGGTTCATCATAAGTATGATATGGGATAATAGTGTGGAAAGCATGCAGACAATTACATTTTCAGTGTATATTAACATTTTATTTGCAACTAAAACGGAACTCGGTAAACCACATACCTCCAGTTTACGTTTTGTATCTCACTGACAGGCTGGATCTGCATCCGGATCTTCAACAAAATCTAATCAATTCGTTCTTGTCACACACCCAACCTCTACACCAAGTGTAGTCCGTTCTGTGCATCACGTTCTGTGCATCATGTGATCTGTGCATCACGTTTTTGAGAAATCCTGCTCAAAAACAGACAAACAAACAAACAAACAAGAAAGATTTTGTGCAGAGCACAACACTTGCGACATCCAAATTAACAATAGTTTCCATGGAAGCAACAATTTGGTAATTAAGAAATTTGACCTATTAAGTGTTGTACATGATTGATTGTTATGCCTAACAAATTTGACTGATACATTTTCTAATTGCATCCAAATATGTGTTTTGCATGTTTCGGATGGCCTTGATCTTGACCTTTGACTAAGTTTGATAAAAATTATACACACAAATACTACACAAACTTACAGATAAGCTGTGTAAGTTTAAATTTGATATCTTGAAAAAAATATTGAGGTATGATAATGATAAAATCACAAATGTCCCATTTCATTACAATGGGGTGAAATTTTTCTCATGGAAACCGTTAACATGTCAAAATGGAATAATCAATCAATCTCATTTTTGCTGAAACAATTCTGTGACCCAATATGCAAATCCTGTTAAAATTTAAAGTCAATAAGATGAAGATTGATTATTTTATGTGATCTTAAGCTTTGACCTTTTGACCTCAAACAATCTAGGCTTAAGCGAATCAATATGCAAATCCTGTTCAAATTGGATGAAAATTGAAGGTTTTATTCAACCATGACCATTTACCCTTTGAGTTTTTGACCTCAAAGATGATATGCTGTTAGGTTTTGATAGTTGAACCAAATCAGTGACCCAATATGCAAATTATGTTCAATCTGGCAGAGCCTCTGGGTGGGGGAAGTTGTGTCCTGATTTGCTGAAAAAAGTAGAGTGTGTATTCCAAAAAGACTCCAGAGATGTTTGTGTGGTGTGCATCCAAATGGGTCAAACAGGTCAACAAGGTATAAAGGTCTTCAGGTCAAAAGGGTCTAAGGTGTCAAAGGGGTGTAAAGGGTGTAAAGGTCGAAGTGGCCCAAAGGGTCTACAGGAGTCGAAAAGGGTCTTAAGGGGTCGAAAAGTAGAAGGGGTGTAAAGCGGTCTAAAAGGGTCTAAAGAGAGCAAGTTTTCTAAAGGGGTCGAAAGGTCGAAAGAGTATTTTCCAACAGTAGTTATGGGTCTAAATGGTCAAAGAGGTCTATATGATCTATTCTAAGGAGTCTAAAGTGTATAAAGAGGAACTAAATGTATAAAAGGTCTCAGGGTGACGGGGTCGAAAGGAAGTAAAAGTCGACAGGGTCTTCAAAATCTAAAGGCTTTTAAGGGAGTCGAAAGGGTCTTCAAAAATCTAAAGGTTCTTAAGGAGTATAAAATGTCTAAAGGTGTCTAAAGGGTCGAAAAGGTCTAAAGGGTACAAGGGGTCTAAAGGTTTTAAGGAATCTAAAGTGTACAAAAAAGGGTCTAATATGGTCTAAGGGTCAAGGATTCTAAGTGATCTAAAGGGTGTAAACGTCTTCAAGAGTCTCAGAGGTCTAACTCGGTATGCATTTCTGTCTGCGCTGTCAAGCGATGAAACCGGTCTGGCAACTGAGGGGGTGTGTTGCATTGGGATACTCATGTGTGTACTATTTGTGAATGTCTTTATAGCTGTGGTGGAATTCTGGAAAGGATTTGAAACAGCAAAGGGCTTTCCTTGGGTAGCTCTTTCATGGTTGCATTATGCAGCTTCTTCGGCTGGAATAGGATGGGAGGAGTCAATTTATTGATATAATCTTAGCCACCTGGGTTTAATTGATGAAATGGGATCTGATTGGTTATTCCCTCCATTCACCTGTGAGAGATGTGGGTGGGTCTTCGTTTTCAATTATACTGTGTACATCTGTACTAATAAAAGGCAGTGTGTGTGTGTGTGTGTGTGTGTGTGTGTGTGTGTGTGTGTGTGTGTGTGTGTGTGTGTGTGTGTGTGTGTGTGTGTGTGTGTGTGTGTGTGTGTGTGTGTGTGTGTGTGTGTGTGTGTGTGTGTGTGTGTGTGTGTGTGTGTGTGTGTGTGTGTGGTGTCCTCCATAACTCCAAAACCATAAAACCTAGCAGCATTAGCATTAAACTTATCTTTTTCTACTGTTTGGAGAATTATATTGAGTGAACAAAAAATTTAGGAACGTGCCAAAATTAACGAGATTCATTGAATTATATAGATTCAATGAATTCACTGCGAGACCTGATGTGCCCTGTCCCCGAGAGAGACTGCCTATCCATAGCATCTGCCACATCTGTGTCTATATTTTCAGAGGTTTCGCAAAGTGCTCAACAGAGAGTCAAATCTGGGAAAAAACGGATGTTTTAAAAAAAAGTTATAACGTTTGCGTGGACCCCGGACCGATGTACCACATGACATGTACACGGACGAGCATGCAAAATGGCAGATTTATTAATATTTCATTAACTGCTGCGTGCATGGTGAAAACATGCTTTAAAGTTAAAGGGATCCTTCATGGTATGCAGTGACAGCCTGGCCAACCCTTCCTAATCAACCATTGAATTGGAGTCCTTGCATGAGTGCTTAAGCCACTTTCTGAGCACCCATTGTCAATAGTGGTACCACGCTACGTCATTTTGAGTGAATTGTTCACTCACTGCGGATGCTGTGGTTTGTGTTCCGTGACCCTGAGTGAGTGGTTTGTGCTCTATCACCATGAGCGAGTGGTTCATCCTCCATCACCATGAGCTAGTGGTTCGTGCTCCGTCACTCTGCGCAAGTGGTTCGTGCTCTGTCACCCTGAGTGAGTGGTTCTTGCTCCATTACCCTGAGTGAGTGGTTCGTGCTCCACCACCATGAGTGAGTGGTTCGTGCTCCATCACCCTGAGTGAGTGGTTCTTGCTCCATCACCCTGAGCGAGTGGTTCGTGCTCCATCACCCTGAGCGAGCGGTTCATGCTCCGTCTCCCTGAGCGAGTTGTTGTGAGATAATGTCCAATTTCTGAGCCAATTGCTGCATTAACGTGTTTTCAAAATTTCCGTCACACGCAGCTATTGAAAGAATAATGTTAGTGAACATATTGCTGAAACATCGACATAAATGCAATGTTGTTTTTCGGTGAAAGTTACTCAAGGTTTCTGGATTGTTTACAGTATGTACTGTAGTAATCACACTGACTCCGTGCCGATTCCCAAAAAATTGCTGATAACGACCAAGCGTGTGTGTGTGTGTGTGTGTTTGTGTTTGTGTTTGTGTTTGTGTTTGTGTTTGTGTTTGTGTTTGTGTGTGTGTGTGTGTGTGTGTGTGTGTGTGTGTGTGTGTGTGTGTGTGTGTGTGTGTGTGTGTGTGTGTGTTTGTGCGTGCACATGTGCGTGCATCTGGGCCATTACTTTTTTACCATTTGAGCTTTTTACATCAAATTTTCAATAAAGCTTTATTTTTGAGAATGCGGAGAAGACAAATTAAGAATTTGGCCCAAAAGTCAAAGGTACCGTTTAGCATACGGAAGAAGAAGTCCGATACAAAGAGGACAGGCTTTGCATTATCAGATGCTTTCTAGTTACCTACAATATGTATTCGATGACCATCAACCTAAATGTCTTGCTCAATCAGAAAATATTCCACCCTTGTTTATTACAGTGTATAGCAGCTCAAAGTTATTGCCGTTGCAAAACTCATTGCCGATACACCCATTTGTCCAGGTGACACCAGTTGATTACATGGTGTAAATGTTTCAAAATAGCAAAGTAAAACTTTTGATCATTTGTCAGTAAACGATTCAGTAACCTAGTCCCTCGAAAAAAAAACGGTGATTAGCATCACTTTCACAAAATTTCTGCCTGCATGAATTTCTGCCTACATGACCTCAAAATTTATGCCTGCATGAAATGATTAATGTAAAGAAAAAAATCTTAAACATTTTGAGTTTAAAATGTCCGTGTATTAAAAGTTTTTCTTTTTTAAAGTGTCATGGATTTCTGCAGATCCTCTCCCACTCTCTCTCTCTCTCTGTCTACCTCACCATCTCTTGTCATGATTTAGCTCCTTATCTATAGAGTGGCTTTCTGCCTTGTTTGGGGCGATTTGCATAATAATAAAAAAAATGATGAAATCCACCACCCACGACTGTCTTTACCTTACTAAATGTGCAGCCACACTTCAATCAGGAAGGAAGATGCAATAAATCCTACTCATACCACCCAATTAGGTGCGCAATCACACCAGCATCACCACAATAGATGTTGACGCCATGTCAGTATCACCCTACTACATGTGCAGCCACACATCAATCACGAATGAGGATGTAATGCATCCTACTAACACTGCCCTATTCGGTGTGCAACCACAATAGCATCACCCTTTTAAATGTGCAGCTACACATCAATCACGAATGAGGATGCAATGCATCCTACTAACACTGCCCTATTAGGTGTGCAGCCATTCCAGCATCACCCGATTAAATATGCAGCCAAACTATAGCGTTACCCTTTTAAAGGTGCAGCCAGGACATCAATCAGGAGGGATGGTGTAATGCATCTTATGAACATCGACACGCATCAATCATAGCGATGATGCAAAGCATCGCCCAATAAAATGTGCAGCCACACATCAATCAGTAAGGATGATGCAATACATCATTACGTCCTCATCTAGACACTGTGGATAATGTCAAAAACGATTGCATAACAAAATCATTCTGAAAGACCCTTTTGATGGCAGGCTGCTCAAAGGCCAAGCTAACAGGCCATACATATATATATATATATATATATATATATATATATATATATATATATATATATACATATATATATACATATACATATATATATATACATATATATATATACATATACATGCATATATATATACATATATATACATATACATGCATATATATATATACATATATATACATATATATATATATATACATATATATATATATATACATATATATATATATATATATATATATATACATATATATATATATATACATATATATATATATATATATACATATATATATATACATATATATATATATATATACATATATATATATATATATATATATATATATATATATATATATATATACATACGTATATATATATATATATATATATATATATATATATATTTATATATACATATATATATATATATATATATATATATATATATATATATATACATATATACATATATATATATATATATATATATATATATATATATATATATATATATATATATATATATATATATATATATATATATATATATATATATATATACATATATATATATATATATATATATATATATATATATATATATATATATATATACATATATATACATATATATATATATATATATATATATATATATATATATATATATATATATATATATATATATATATATATATATATAAACAGTAGACTAGGCGTAAATCGTCATCATCGGGACCAAGAAAAAAGTGACGACTTAGAAATGTGACGACTTACGCATATGCGATCATTCATGATGACTGTGGGGTGAAGGATGAAGTCGCGCGTAGCCTGGACACATATGTGTGAGAGCCGGCTATTGTACCAAAAGGAAAACACAATCCTCGGGGCATAGGTGGGGGTTCATTGGTGAGTTGGAAAGTGATCAAGCAAAGATGGAATTCATGAATCACTCTATCAAAAGTAAAGGTGATGAACAACTGTAAGACAACTCGTATACCAGCGGTGATGGTATGGTGAGAAATTACATGACACACAGTCATCGTGGTGATGATTACCACTCAATGCCAATGTGTAAGTGAGGGCGGTAATGTACAAAACAAGCCAATATAAAACCATGATCGGACTTCAACACGAAGCTCGATCGATCCTTTACTCCTTCGCGAAGTAATCCATTATGTTTGACTGCCTCAAACTCTTGGGCATCTGGTGCATGAGAAAGGACTCAAACCGGTCATTGTATTCCATGATGTTGTCTGGGCAATCCTCCACTGAAAGAAAGTATCGGCGCATCACATCCAGACAGTATCGGCGAATCCAAACTGCCTGATTCGCTGCACTTCTTGACCTTGCCGATTCCCCACCTCACTTTGAATCTGTCTATCCAGTGCACGAACAAGGTCTTGGCATCATCATGCCCGAGGTCCGCAGCGAATTGACGTGCCTTCAGCAGCAACATTTCACCGTCCAACCGAATATTTGGCTGAGCCGACATTTGCCGAAACCAGATGATGAGCGCGTCATCGACATCTTCAAAGGACACACATTTCACGAGTTTCACACTTACCACCGGCCTCGCGATCTTCTCCACTTGTCCAAATATCTTGCCCTTATTCTTCAAGATATCGTTCAATGTCTGCGGTTTGATGTCCAACTTCTCAGCTATGGCTGTTTTCTTCATCAGTGGATTTGCCTCGCAAAACTGGATAATGTCGTATTTTTCTTGGTAGGTTTTAGTTGTAAGCTTACACTTAGTCGCCATTGTCCTGCCTGCAGTGCGATCAACGTGTGTACGCAGTTATAAATAGCCTATCACTGACGGTGTAAACCAATGAGCGAGCATCACGATTCCATGAAATTGGGCTTCTAACGAGGCAGCAGTTCCATGTGACGAGTTAGGAGTGGTAATTTACTTGAGGTTCCATTACACGGGAATGGACAACATCTGATGACTTAGACGAAGTGACGACTTAGAGATGACGACTTACAGAGGGATGACCCTTTATTCAAAGGGATTTAACATGAGATAAATTCAGGACTTTTTGACGCTGCCGACTTAGGCGAAGTGACGAGTTACACGCTGCCAACTTACGCCTAGTCTACTGTATATATATATATATATATATATATATATATATATATATATATATATATATATATATATATATATATATATATATATATATATATATATATATATATATATATATATATATCTCGTAATATTAATTGCTTCACCCTTTCCTCCATCCTATTGAATACACATCCCTTCTGAATCATAATACCCCTGAACATTCCTCCTCTTTTCTTCCCTCCTCCTCCTTCTCCTCCAATCACACCCCACCCCCACCCCTTTTCCATTCATTTTCTCCCAATCCTCTTCATCATATATTTTCAACTCAAAAGTTGCTCAGTAACCCCCACCACCTTCCCCAATCCCACCCACCCCCATGACAGCAAGAATAATGAAGCCAGAAAGACACGAGTAGAAAGTAGGTGGCTGGGATGCAATTAGCCCACCATTCTCAATGCAGACATCCAAACTTAAAAACATACTACCATTTACATCTTCCGGCAATCAAAACCAGAAGATCATTTCGGATTCATAAAGACCTGTCAAAGCAAGATCCAAGTCGGCCAGTTCATACTGCAGATTCAACAACTAAGATCTCTGGGGAGCTCAAAAGAGTTTCACTCGAACCCACAACTGTGACAAGTTCATGGGTCTCAGTGCCTTTCATAGAAAGTGATCGATATAGACGTAAAGGGACCACTTTTGTACATTTACCCACAAAAATTGTGTTTATTGATCCTTGCAATTAATGGTGTTTTAATGTGAAGTCAAAATTATGAATCAATGTCTATATAATGACCAAAAGGTCTTTGTTTCACAGAAACCAGTGAATTGATGAATTACAATTCTAACAACAGCATCATGAACTCACGAATAAAATTCATGGGATTGGGAATAAGAAAAGGAACCTGGTGTCCAAAATGGAAATCAAGGTCCAGCTTAAATAAAGCAGAAAGCTTTGCAAAAAATTGCTGGCTACGATATGCCACCCTTAAATTGGGTTTAGACAATGCAATTGTTGTCGTTAATAAAGGTGAAATTTTGCTGCGAATGACCGTTGGATTCCCATTGGATCCAGAATGGGATTACACCTTGATGGATGTGTAATGGTGATACGATGGTCGTACCAGAAAGCATTGCTCAGCACTTCGAAGGGATTCCAAAGGGAATTGTTGCCACATCCTCGGGTTCTAAGTACACCCAGACTAGAATGGCCCCATTTCTTCAGATAAGAGCTTCACATTACCCAGTGTGCATTTATTTCCCTCCTAATATTCTGTATATATTTGACTGGTTCAGTGCAGAATCCTAATCCTCATCCTCATCTGACTACTTTATAATGCAATTATAATTATTTTCAAACTTGGATTTTTTTTTTTTAATTTCTTTCAAAAATGTGTAATTTTTTTTCTTCTGAATCTGCTCCAAAAATCTCCCATGATTTGTCATGAGATTTTCATCGGGTTCTCGTGAACATGTTCTAAAGCGATCGCGTGGTCCTGGCTTCGATTGCCATCTTAATAGCCATTGTTTTATGAAAGTGAGGAGCTGAAGAGACACAGTAAGTGGGTTGTCTCTTTATATGTGCCGTCGACATTAAGGTTCACATGCTATCTTTTGCAAGAAGAGGACTTTGGATGTCGGTGTAAGCATGAAGCTTCAGCTTGGCCGATTTTCAAATGATCCATATGGGTCGATTGGAAAGTTGGCAAGGTTTCTACACTTGCACCTTTCCTGGTCTATTATAACCAAAGTGGTGCCATTCAAATAGTCAATTGGGAGATAAGATGTGAACATTAATTTGTTTCAAACTTGAGAAATTTATATTATGGCGCCATCCCAACCAAATCAAATATGATTGTTGTGCATTTTTCATTTTGCCTTCAAATAAAGTTATTCGTTGAAAAGGTTCATTTGTCGGAGTGATTAGCAGAATCTATGTAAGAAGAAATCTCTGCAGTCCCAGGGGATGGGGATGTGGTGGCAATCAAATGCACGCTTCATTAGCCCTTGCTGGAAGCCAGACGTTAATTAATCCAGAAGGGCCTGTTAGCTGGAAGCGGTGGCAGCAGTTTGCCGAAAGGCAGTGTACCCATGCAGACCTTGACCGATTGCCACCCGTATGGTGCAAATGGGAGGAAAGTATGAGCAGGAATGGGCGCGTGCGTTGCGGGGCGATGCGTCTGCTTGCTATGATACTTGGAGTTCCTCAATACCATTGGGCAGGAGCATTCTGGGAACGGCTCACATGGTATTGGCACCAATGGGTGAGCAGAGGGTTCAGTGTATTTCATCCACTGTGAAATGCAAAGTGAAATAATATTCTCCTTCAACCTCAGTGTAACCCCTTCAAGGTGGGGCAAATACATATTCTGCCTCAACCTCAGTGAGAACCCTTCGAATTGGAGCAACTACATATTCAGGTTCAACCTCAGATGTGACCTCTTCAAGGTGTAGGATGTACATATTCATATTCATCCTCGAAGTGACGCCTTCAAGGTTTGGCAAGTACAAATGGAGGTAGCTTCATTATAAAGGGATGCAGAGGTGCATGAAAATGAAAAATGTCACAGCTTGTTCATGTTCTGACATCCCAGACAGCATTGAGTTACCGAGATTGTATTTCTGACAAAAAAAACAACTGCAGAAAGTGGCGATTCTTTCCCTTTAATCACAATTAAATGAATCCTTTAATCAGTCTTCCCTTCCAGATCTGTCTGAAATGAATTTCGCTGACCTTTATATACAGAGCCAACCTTAGAATAAAAGTTATGGTGTTGAGTGCTAAGCCACGGAAAACTACTTTGAAGAACAACAATTACTGGAAACGTGCAAATCAAGGTTATATGTGCCTCATTGTTTGACACACCACGATAGCGACGTCATAAAGAGTGAGTATTTCATTCCATGATGAGTAGAATACATTTGGAGTACGCGTTTTAAACAATCATTTTTATATACAGAATTTATCTTCAAACTGCCATCATAGTTATGCCCTTGGCGCTCTCCAGAATTTTAATGATCAGGTGTTGAACATTCAAACTATCTAATAGGCAGGCAGTCAGACGGAGATCATTGATTTATTAAGTTTGTGAATATGGCTACATTGTTTGACCCTCAATATCTCCACCACGACCACATGAGTGCTCGATACATGGCCCTACCCTTCCCTATAAATACTTTTATTTCCTTCCAAATCTCACTTCCTTCTCTCTCCAACAACCCCACTCTCCTTTTGCTATTATATCATATGCCCTTCAACTTTTCTCATTTTTAATTTCCCAAATTTTGCCCCCACCCCCTCTACCTTTCCCAGGCCTGGATTAGTAATGGTGCCTGAGCAGCACAGGATGCGGGGGTGGGGTGGGGTGTGGGGGGGGCTTTAATTTGGCTCTCAAACTTTACCTTTATTTGCCTTTACTTTTATTTATCATTTATCAGTTCACAGGCCATGCTAGAAGCACGTTGTTGCAACTCTCAGCCAGCGATATTTCTTGAAAATACCTTCGCGTTGCTTCAGAATAATATGAAAAAGTACTCATATAAAATTATATTCTGCACATCTGCAGGTAGCGTTGTGGCTTTGTACAAGGGTGGGGTGGGGTGGGTGGAGGGGGCATACACATCTGCCAATCAATCAATTTGGCTTAAGTTTGAAATTCTGATTTTTTTTGGTCAACACCAGGGGAGGGGGGGGGGCCTCGATACAGATTCAGTGCCCATGGTCCGAGGCTGTCTTACTCCAGTCGTGACCATTCCTCTCCCTCCAAATGTGTACATTGTAAAGAGATATCCATTCACGTTCATTAAAACTAGTTTGACACTGCATGGGCTCAATGATCAATGCATCTGTTCACAGGTCCCTTGCTTACACTTCATTTACTCAAAAGAGAAAAGGAAGAAACATACCTTCCAGAGTGATGAGTCCGAGTTAATTTCATGACGAGTAAGAAAGTAAAACCAATGGCCACAGGAGATTTCAGTGAGAAGCAACACTCAATGGGAAGAAGGTGGAACTGGGGGGAATGAGGTGGAGAGAGGTGGGGTTATTCATTCCGAGAAACGTAGGATACATGACACAGCTCGGTGGAGGGAGGGAAGAAGAAAGTGCAGGTGTGGATAATGTATTATCTCAAGTGTAATAACGTTTGGGAAATTATTCAGCTGCACATCTGTTCTATATTTTATACTACCAAAGGTACCCGGCATAGCCGGGCAACACCAGTCCCTCCTCGTCGCTCCCTCATCCCACCCCATCCCTTCCCTCCTCCCTCAAGACTCCTACCCCACCCCTTCTCCTCACCCCCTTACAGACTCCCACTCCCCCTCCATTCAGTCTCCCACTCCACCGCCTCCTCCGGACTCCCACCACACCCCCACCCCCTCCAGACTCCCACCACAACCCCACCCCCTCCAGACTCCCACCACACCCCCACCCCTCCAGACTCCCACCACACCCCCACCCCCTCCAGACTCCCACCACACCCCCACCCCCTCCAGACTCCCACCAACCCCCACCCCCCTCCAGACTCCCACCACACCCCACCCCCCTCCAGACTCCCACCTCACCTGCCTCCCTCCGAACTCCCACACGTAAAATTATTTTACATCATGTCGCAGAATATAAGTATTCAATTGAAGTCAATGACATCACACACAGCGACATTTGAGAAAATTATTTTACACCACATATTTGTTAAATAATGTTACACATAAAGTGACGTACCTCACACAGAGGCAATCAGGGCAGTGTTACAAGCTGCAATGGAAATGAAATGGGGGTCAAAATAGTGGACTAAAAGTATTCAATAAAAGTCAATGACGTCATATGCAGCGACGCTTTTTATAAAACTATTTAACGTTTTTATTTACCCGTAAATTATCAATGTACCGTAGCATGGGACTAAACGAACACGAACACGAACACGAACACGAACACGAACACGAACACACACAAACTTTTATTTTATTTTTGCAGTGAATTTACATTAACGGAGCACAGGTGACTGAACGAACACGAACACGAACACAAACACAAACACGAACACGAACACGAACACAAACACAAACACAAACACAAACACAAACACGAACACGAACACGAACACGAACACGAACACGAACACGAACACGAACACGAACACGAACACGAACACGAACACGAACACGAACACGAACACGAACACGAACACACACAAACTTTTATTTTATTTTTGCAGTGAATTAACATTAACGGAGTACAGGTGACTGAACAAACACGAACACGAACACGAACATGAACACGAACACACACACAAACTTTTATTTTATTTTTGCAGTGAATTAACATTAACGGAGCACAGGTGACTGAACAAACACGAACACAAACACGAACACAAACTTTTATTTCATTTTTGCTGTGAATTAACATTAACAGAGCACAGGTGACTGAACAAACACGAACACGAACACAAACACGAACATGAACACAAACTTTTATTTTATTTTTGCCGTGAATTAACATTAACGGAGCGCAGGTGACTGAACAAACACGAACACGAACACGAACACGAACACAAACTTTTATTTTATTTTTGCCGTGAATTAACATTAACGGAGCACAGGTGACTGAACAAACACGAACACGAACACGAACAGGAACACGAACACACACAAACTTTTATTTTATTTTTGCAGTGAATTAACATTAACGGAGCACAGGTGACTGAACAAACACGAACACGAACACGAACACGAACACGAACACACACAAACTTTTATTTTATTTTTGCAGTGAATTAACATTAACGGAGCACAGGTTACTGAACAAACACGAACACGAACACGAACACGAACACACACACACACACACAAACTTTTATTTTATTTTTGCAGTGAATTAACATTAACGGGGCACAGGTGACTGAACAAACACGAACACGAACACGAACACGAACACGAACACGAACACGAACTTTTATTTTATTTTTGCCGTGAATTAACATTAACGGAGCGCAGGTGACTGAACAAACACGAACACGAACACGAACACACACACACAAACTTTTATTTTATTTTTGCCCGTGAATTAACATTAACGGAGCACAGGTGACTGAACAAACACGAACACGAACACGAACACAAACACGAACACGAACACACACAAACTTTTATTTTATTTTTGCCGTGAATTAACATTAACGGAGCACAGGTGACTGAACAAACACGAACACGAACACGAACAGGAACACGAACACACACAAACTTTTATTTTATTTTTGCAGTGAATTAACATTAACGGGGCACAGGTGACTGAACAAACACGAACACGAACACGAACACGAACACGAACTTTTATTTTATTTTTGCTGTGAATTAACATTAACGGGGCACAGGTGACTGAACAAACACGAACACGAACACACACACAAACTTTTATTTTATTTTTGCCGTGAATTAACATTAACGGAGCACAGGTGACTGAACAAACACGAAAACGAACACACACACAAACTTTTATTTTATTTTTGCCGTGAATTAACATTAACGGAGCACAGGTGACTGAACAAACACGAACACGAACACGAACACGAACACACACACAAACTTTTATTTTATTTTTGCCGTGAATTAACATTAACGGAGCACAGGTGACTGAACAAACACGAACACGAACACGAACACGAACACAAACTTTTATTTTATTTTTGCCGTGAATTAACATTAACGGAGCACAGGTGACTGAACAAACACGAACACGAACACGACATGAACACGAACACACACACAAACTTTTATTTTATTTTTGCCGTGAATTAACATTAACAGAGCGAAGGTGACTGAACGGGACATGTAATACGTCGTTGTCAACATCACCTTATCACGTTGCTCACTCGGCACTGCCACAATGTAAAAATACGTGTGTGAACACTGTGGGAATGCACCGCAGTTCTCTCCAAATACCGCCCATCGTGATTCAACCTGTCGCTTTGCTGATGATGGAGAGCGAGGGACCTTCTTCTTCTTTTTAAGTTTTATGGCGTTTTCAGAGCTGCGAGGCTCGATATATGCCACACACCCAGACACAACAGCCGTGAATGAAGGAGCCTTTCGGTAATCTATAAAACTACTGCATATATATGCATTTACCGCTCTCTTTTTAAAATCTCAGAACCACCATGCAGAGTCGGGAATCCTTGTTCAAAATGGCCGAAAATGTTTGGCAGATCCAACATGCCAATCCCTACCTCTTTAATACTCTGAAATACTCAATCTGGATCCGTCATATAGAGGGAACTTTAAAAACAGATTGTTCAAGTCTTCGGGTTTCCTGCAAGTATCGTAGGTCCCAGTATAGTGACACCCTATTCGAGGTATGATTTAAAATGACAGTGCAGAACGAGGGTTGGCAGCCGTGCTTTAATAAATACACTTGGTTATAAGAATCACTAATTTCCAAAAAATTTCAGATTTCACTCCAGATTTTGACACTTATTGAAGTCCCTTTTAAGCTCTGATCCTCAAATCCAAAGCCAGATTTTGATTATATACTTTAATTAGTCCGTGAGGGGTCATCGTGGTTCCAAGGCAAGGCATTTTTGAGCAGGCCGAACAAAATGGTGGCTTAAGAACCCAGCGATGTGACAAACAGCTGACCAAGATGGCATGCCACCATTTTGGTAAGTCTTATTTTGGTTTTTTCTGATGAGCACCCTCTAAATTATCTTCAAAAGGGGTGTTTAAATTTACCCAAACACACAGTTTTCATTTAAGCACTCCTTTGGAGTTGAGTCACAAGTGGTCATGAAAATTAGAGTTAGTAACTCAAATATACAGTGTTATGGGTTAGGGTTAGGCTTAGGGTCAGCACCAAATTGAATATACACTTATGAAACTGAGAATTGCTTCTCCACCCCCTGCATCTTCCCCTACACCTCATTCTTACCGCATTCCTTGTTTTTCCATCTCTCACAATTTTGTCCCTCAACCCTGCTGTCTGTATGGTTCTTCTCATCTCTCTCTGCTGTTCCCTTTGTTCTGTTGTGTCCTGATCCATTCAGGCCTTGACTGTATACAAAAATGTATTCCTCCAGGAAGGTCCTTAACCAATAAGTGAGCGTGGAAAAATGGCGGGGGGTAACATGAAGCACACCGAGTTTCTCTAAAAAGAAATGTATAATTTACTTACACAAGACATGGCTTATGAAATCTGAGACACAAAGACAGGCAAAAAGTATACAAAAAAACCACACACACACACACACACACACACACACACACACACACACACACACACACACACACACACACACACACACACACACACACACACACCATGCACACAAAAAACGGGGAAAAAGAGAAAGATTAAATGGCATGGGGTAAATCCCAGGCTGCTGCAGAACTAGGATGCCAGCTGAAGGGATTGTGGAGCTGTCCAATGGTGAGCGAGCAGAGCTGGTGGGGGGGGGGGGTGTTTTAGGTGCTCAGAGCAACTGAAGTTCAAGAGGGCCCACAGCACAAGAGCCCAGAATGCAAGAGAGGCAGAGACCAAAGAGTGCAAGATGTAAGAGTACAATGAGCACGAACTTCCCGTCAGATTGGGGCTTCATCGATTTACCATGGTATCAGTTTTTCAATTGTATGAAACAGAAATTTGACGACATTATGATCGTATACTTCAGCCTTGTGTCTGTGGGTCAAGGCAGTACTATATTGCTGTTTGTTCTTTCACCATCCTTCTCAATCCTCTGGATAACATGAAAACTGCATTCAAGTCGAACATAATTTGGAAATGTTATTTTTTTAATGTAGCAGAGGAAAGACATTAATTGTGGAGGGATGAGAATTTTGTGTAGTAGTTCCTCCATTGCCATTACGTGGCACAAGCCGCTTCGGCCAAATCTATTTCAAAGAAAAACATTGTGGGATCTTCAAATTCCACACCAAATTACAACAAAAATGACTCTAATGGCATGATGGTGGAGACGATGCATCACTCTTCATGTAGTTTATTTGTAAAGCGTAATTATAAACAAAGGTTCAACATACTCTTTAACAATCTTAGCACAACTGTGACTGCTCCAGGCTTGGCACTTGAGTTTTAATTACTATTGAAAATGTAAGCAACTACGAGATGTGGCAACAGGCACATTCCAAAAAGACTTCTGGGCATACAATAAAATACTGGTCCTTGCTCTTCCATGAACCTAGATTGTAAATAAAAATGAAAAAATCCAATGAGGTGTGTAAGAAACATGCAAATAAATTAACCACTTCCTGATACTTGCAAATATTACTAGGAATTGTGATGAAGTACTGAACAAAACAGGCTCAGAAAACGTTCTCCAGTCACTTCATCGCAGGTTCCCCCAAGAGGTCATCGTCGTGTGAGTGTCAAACAAATATCACAGAATTCGCTCGGAGATCCCCAAACGAGTGCCCATGGGGCTCCTAACCAGGAGGGAGCCCCATTATTCATCTATTCACATCATGTTGGCACTCAACATGACGTTAGTGGACAGATAATGTCCTGATGAGAATGGTTTCCTGGATGTTGTGGTCAACAGCATTTATGATCCGAGTGCCCATCAGATATGTTCATCACCGATGATGACTGTTCTTTGACTGAAATGTTGGTTTTTCTGACCTTTGACTTTTGTGATAAAACCTCGATTCGGTTGTTTGTTTTGTGTTCTCCATTGTTTTTGTAATTTAGGCTATTATCGATGGGAGGTTTCCAGGAAGTGCACAGAAACAAACTGTGGCATAAGAGGTTCATGACCTGCTTGAAATGACAAATTTTAAAGGCAAAACAAAATAATTTATATGGTTGAGAAAAAAAAAATCAAACTACCCACCATAATCTGGTTACTAATCATAGAGAGCAACAACATTCTGCCAAATTATGATCATTGGTGGACGTGACTTTGGTTCCTTGAGAAGAGTCAATATGGCGTATATAGTCATTATGTGGTATGAATACATAGGTGGGAGGGCTGTCCGCATCCACCTGTGGTGGTACCAACATTAGGAGCCACGAGCAGAGAATTGGTTCAGTTGAAAGCTCTTGGGGCAGGCTGTCGGGTAGGGGATTTGTGCGTTTTTTGGAGTTCTTTCTGCCTGACAGGTTGTGTTCCTGATTCTGCAGTGCCTACACAAGGGTACCATTGGAGTCGGTGTTCACACAGGCTTGACACCAGAAAGATAGAGGCCCAAACCCTGATGTAGCTTCCTGGGAGGCTGCCTCATCATCTGGTGCATGACCTCGAGTCCCCTTCTCTGCCAGTTCATGACTAGAGCTGTATCGAGCAAGGCATTCTGGGAGGCCCTTATGAGACCAGCGGTTTGCACTGTTGGTGCCATCTGGAACACTCCTTGTTCACCTGCAAAGTTCCCTGAAACCCTTTCCCCCCTCTTTATTCTACTCTGGGCCAATCAACTGTGGCAATCCATCCTGATTATTTTTTTCCTATCCTCTTTCGTTGCTTTTCCACTCTCTTGGTTTTTGGGCTCGACCCTCCCCCTGTGGAATATAAATGTAAAAAGATAATGTATTTGGTGTGGTGGGAGGGGGGGGGTGGTAATGGAATTTCAGAAATGTAAATGAAACACCTTCCTCAACTTCAAGCTCGTGCTGATATAAAACATTCAATTTCTATCCCATATTATACCCAGCAGATAACTAAACCACCGAATAGGATGTAAGATACTTAAAATGTGAACAACAGAAACCACTCCATCTCTGCATACAAGCGTATTGGCTACATCGACATTTCCTGTCATAGCTTCAAGTTCCTGGGCATTATATTGCCACCTATTGGGTGATATGCATCTGCCTTTTGAAGCTACACAGAAATGATACTAATGGGTCTCCTGGCTTAATGTTCCACCTTGCTGTGCAGCCTTGATCGAAAATTAGTTGGTTTAAAATAAAATAGAGGTTTTAAATTGGATGAAAAGGTTCAAAAACGAAACAAAGTTTATTTAATGAATAACTACACACATAAAACGAATTGTACTAAATGTAAAAAAAGTGCACCACTTTTTGCACAAGTTGTGATTGCATGTTTTTTAGAATTAGTATAAATTGCTCTAATATGAAGAATATATAGTCCCAAGTGAGACAGACGCTCGTCTCTCGATGGAGGACAGACGTAGTTGGGGTCCATAAGGTGATAAAGCTGATTTTCAGTTTGATTCGATGGAAAATTAGGGGGCTATGGGGGCTGAAAGACCTGATAACACGATTGTATTCGTGCAGTGAAAACAATGGAGGAAGAACGGGTCCTGAATTGATGAAAAATGATCCCTTAGCTTTTGTCTAGTGAAAAGTCCATTAAAAACCCTTTTACACCCGAAAGGTGTGTAAACGGTCAAGGTTCTAGAGGGTATAAGTTGTCCAAAGGGTGTAAGGGTCTAAAGGAGTCTAAAGTGTTGAAAGGATCTTAAAAAGGATTAAAAAGGTTTCAAGGGGTGTAAAATGGTCTAAAAGGGTCTAAACGATCTGCAGGTGTAAGGGATTTAATCGGTTTAAAGGGTCATAAGTGGTTGAAAGGGTGAAAAGGTCTAAATGGTCAATAAGTGTTTAAAGGGTCTTAAAGGTTCTTATGGGGTCCAAAGGTCTATGTGGCCAAAGAGGTCTAAAGGTCTGAAGGGTGCATTCTAAAAATAGTTAGGGTATAAAGGGTCTAAATTGGTCTGAAGTGTTGAAGAGGTCGAAATGATGTAAGGGTCTAAAGCAGCGTCTCTCAACCTTTTTACCCTTGTGGAACCCTTGAAATAGTTTTCATGTCTCAGGGAACCCTTGCATAAAAATTATTATATACCATTATTAATATCTAGCTCTTTTATATTTTTATCGTAGTTCACGTGGTAAATATAACATATTTTTTTCGGATAACTGGTTTCAGCAAAAAATGACCCCCTTTTTATCAAATTTATTGGCAATGACACAGACAGATCACATCATCAGTGGCGACGTCATCACGTACAGGCCTTAAGGTGAGGTGAGGAATGTTATCCTGATGCCACACCATGGCCTGGTAATGTGCCCAGGCAATGGCTTCATGTAAGGCTCCTCGTGTCGGAGGTAGCTTTTGAGCCTCCAGTTGTTTATTGGTGAAAAGCTTCCATCTGAGATCACCAACATCCACCACAGTGCTACCAGGCTCATAGAGCTGGCAAACAAATGTCTCAATGGCTCGTTCAGTGTCAACTTCCAGCTTCTCGGACGTCCCTAAGGCAGCAAATGCAGATACCACCTCCATGGAGCATCTGCTAAGTGCTTGCCAACAGGTCAGCTCCCCTTGCCTGCAAATCGACCTGTTACGTCAGCTCCAGAGAAAGAATGGCATCCTGGTAAGGCTTCAGCCTTTGCATCACCAAGTGCATTCACGATTGGTCCCAGTGAGATTATTCGCTTCTTGTTCCCCACACCAGTGACAAAGTATGTGTTCCTGCAGAGCTGATGGCAACGGTGGATTGCAAGGACAAAAACATCAGTGTCAGGTGACAATGTCGAGTTCTGTTGCTCCTCTTCGAACAGCATCCAGACTGTGCAGGATAAGTCTCGTGTCAGCTTCTTCTTGGGAGCTGCAGAGATGTTGAACATCCATGGAGTTTGAGAGGACCTCTTGCCGCGAAGTCACTATGAAGACCTTGGGCTTACCCTCAAAGTGGTGGAGAGCTTTCTTTGCAAGATAAACTGTCAGTTCGTCTTTGGTTGCGGTACTGGATAGGAACTGCTTTGCTGACACCTTGCCAATTTGTGTATTGTCTGTGACGAGGTAAGCAGTTGCTGGCTTATGACCCTGGTGTCTCTCCCTTGTGGCCTCTTTCAGTGAAGTGGGAAGATCATAATGGTCAAAGACTAGATGGAGCTCATCATATTCTCTGCACTTGCTGTCTGGTGTAGCTATGAAGTGGTCAGCCCATTGAGCACATGTCTTGACCCAAGGTGGCTTACCCATTGCCTGGACAATTGCCATTCCATCAATTACAGTTGCCTTCCTTGGTGTCAAGGGAACAATGTCATTGGTGACATCCTCTGGCTGCAGATCAACACTAATTTTATTTGGGAGGTCCTCAAGTACAGCCATCAGCTTGCTTTTGTCTGTGCATGCTAGGAGTTCACCACTCACTGTGAACAAGGCTCGTGGGAGAGACGTGAACTCATGCTGGCCAATGCTCTCCTTGAGGTTCATCTCGGAGCGTGAGCGTGCAACAATCAACATGCGGCAAATAGTGATCTGTCGTCCTTGAGCTCCACTACCTGATCAGCCACTTTGCGTTTCACCGACTTCCTTGCACTTTTCCATGTCTTCAGTTGAACCTTCTTCATTCTGGCCCAGATACTGACCTCATTCGTGTCGATGCGTTCCTCAACAAAGTTGGCATACTTCTGCTGCCCAATGTCTTCTTGGTGCCTGGTTGGTGTCTTGGTGTGCAAACACATCTTTCTGTACCTCAGCTGGTATCACAACCTTTGTGATGATGTTGTGCAGGTCTTCACCCTCGTACTTCATAGGATTCATGGACGATGTGAGCACAGTCTTGAGCCGAGCAATGTTTTCTTCCTGTCTTGTCCATACAGCCAGTGACAGGTCATGATGTTCCTTACGTGTAGTTGTTGGTGAGCCAGCCATCACATGTGCTTCTTCAGCAAGCCGACTAAGCTCTGGAGCTGCAAGGAAGAATCTCTCCCGAGCACTGGCATTCTGTGTAATGCCCACGAGTCCTTCAGTGACTTTCATGATGCGGTTGATATGCTCAAGAACATGATCCACCCCAATGGCACAGAATGGGATCTGGTTTTTGTTGACTACAAAGTTTCCATCAATGAACTCTTGATGTATGTCTTAACTATCATGCAAAAGTTACCTGAAGAGGAGAAAGTGAGATCTCAGTATTATATGCTGGTTTGGATGGGTCGTGGCTGCGAAGTTCAACAAGAAGTTAGTTGTATGATCATAAACAGGATAAACAGACATTCTGTAATGAAGACACTGTTCGTTCAGATTGAATATTTGTCAGAAACACTTTAGAAAACGTAATGTAACATTCAGGCACTCCAGACTCTGAAAGAAAACGTGATTAATACAGTACGTTGGGTTAAAAATGACCTTTCAGCTTTGACGTTGTGTCAAGGTTACTGAAGGTCCACAGAAAAAATGGCGACAACATTTTTCCACTTCCTGGCAATGCTAAGAACACATTCATAATAGTTGCAAAAAATTAACATGCAAAACCAACGGGAATCCCAATCTGTTATGTTCGTCCCCCCACTAATAGCCAAACCATCCAGCATATCCAAACCACCTAGCACATCCAAACCACCCAACATATCCAAACCACCCAACATATCCAAACAACCCAGCATATCCAAACCACCAAGCAAATACAAACCACACAGCATATCCAAAACTCCCCACATATCCAAACCATGCAGTATTTCCAAACCACCCAGATTAAGAAAACCACCCATCAGAATTATTGCTCCTTAAGTGCTTTAACACCAGTGATGCCCTGTCACGAATCTGTATCTATTTATAATTCCAGAAATCTGCGTGTCTGTGTGTCTGTGTGTGTGTGTGTGTGTGTGTGTGTGTGTGTGTGTGTGTGTGTGTGTGTGTGTGTGTCCGCTGTTTCTCGACAAACACTGGTCAGATCTGATTGAAACTTGCCAGGTATATTGCTGTGGACCTGTGGATGTGCCTTTTCAAGGTTTGATATTAATCGGACAAGTGCTTCCCAAGTTATGGCCATTTATTTACCAACCAATGAAAGGACACGTTGCTGCATAGGCGTGGCTGCGTAGGCCGGTGAGCAGCCGGCCGATGATGACGTCACGTGCTGTGCCGGTTACGATGGGGATCGGTGCCTTAGTTAGGCCTAAGTCACATTTGCTCTACGGCGAGGATACGGCGGCCGTACGCCATCAGAATTGACAGAAACGTGCGGCGGCCGCAAAGTTTCTGAGGTGGCCCCAGGGTGTCCCTATGCCATATGGCTATATTTTACAGGCCGTAAGGTTGCCGTGGAATTATAACGCGGAGTTATAACTTTTTTCATTTCTACGTTCGTCGTAGCAATTCGACAAGCCGAAAAAAAAACTGGTTAAAAAAATTAAATAATTCACCCATTCATTACCGTCCGTCTGGCCGCACGTTTGCCTTAGGGCCCCCTGCGGTCGCCTTGCGGGCACCTTGAGGCGAACTTGCGTCTGCCTTGAAAATTCTATGGCCGCTGCAGGAATGCCCTAAGGTCACCGTGCGACATCAAATCAAAGACCGTACGGCAACCCCACGTTTTCGGTCTCCACAATTTATAAATACCCCGTGCAGCTCCCCGAAAAATAAAAACATATGTGACTGCTACATTGTGTGACCGTGGAGATACTGCGGCCGCCGTATAAATGCTAGTGGCCGTAGATTTTGGAAACCCCACGGCTGCCATGGCAAATGTGACCTCGGCCTTACCACGGCGTACGAGTGGCAATGGTCAGTGACAACGAATGTCATGGCAAGCAAAGACAGAGAGGTAAACTTGATTTTACTTTGGATTTTAATTAACTCTGTGTGTGTGTAAGCATCACAGCAGTTGTTACTTCAACGCAAGCGATAATGAGTGGAATGCATGTGAACATTCCGTACGGGCACGCACCACTTCCGGATAGTGATGACTTAATGTAACCCAAAAATAAGGGTGGGCGCCGGCGCTCACGAAAGAAATATGTGTAAACTTGCCTGTCGTAAAGAAAAAAGCTTCCCATTAGAGAGGGGATCTATTCTTTGCCCTTCTCAACGCATCACATTTAAAATCCCATTAGACATGGGGATGGGGCTAATCTGAACATGCATTGAAGAAATAACTGTCTGAGGACCTGGATGTGTGGATGCATTCATCAGACCGGATTCTGAAATCCGTATCTATATGTCTCTGTCTCTGTCTCTGTCTCTGTCTCTGTCTCTGTCTATATATATATATATATAGATGAGTACCAGTATACTGGGCCGGTGTATACCCCGGTTAAAATAGGTGTACCATATCCCTGTGTCGTAAGAGGCGACCAGGGTTGCGTCAGGAAGGGCATCCGGCGTAAAACATGTGCCAAATCACTATGCGGATCATACGGATGATCCGCTGTGGCGACCCCGAACGGGAGCAGCCGAAAGAAGAAGAAGAAGATATATATATATATATATATATATATATATATATATATATATATATATATATATATATATATATATATATATTATCTGCTCCTCAAATTGTAAGCGCAGAAATATCACCGAGTTTCTTTTTATTATTTTCTCTATTAATATCATATTATTCTTTGAATTATATATTCTTTCTTTTTGACAAATATGTTTTTAGTCATTCAGTCCTTAATTATATCATTCAACAGTAGTTACACTAATTAAGATATATTCCATCCAAGTTCAACTCCACTCTTGGCTTACTGACTTCCTCTGCTGTCAGAGCCAAGATGTGGCACAAAATGGAATCCTTTTATCTCCTCTCTCTATCAAGGCTGGAGTGCCCCAAAGCAGTGTTCTGGGCTGAGTCATATTCCTGCTCTTCATTATTGATCTCTCTGACTGGAAAATCCTCTTTATCAATTTGCTGATGACAACACCCCTTTGCCATGTAATTCCTCATCCTTCAGACAGGAAGGCTGCAGCCTCTTCCCTCTCTTCAGACCTTGAAAAAAAATCACAAAATGGTCAAAAACTTGGAATATGTCTTTCAATCCTGACCAATCTCGCCCTCTCACGATCTCTCTTTATGAAAGGACCATTTGGCGAGCCCACCCATCTACTTTGTTAAAAATCCTCGAGGTTGAATCACTCAAACTTTTGGGTCTCACTCTCAGCCATGATCTCTTTGGGGCAAACCACATTTCAAAATTGGCCTCCAAAGTCAGCTCAACTGACTGGACATCATCCTTGTAAAAAGTCCATCCTTGGCACTCTTGAACTCTTATCCACCAACAAGTTCCTCATCTGCAAGCTCGATGGAGTAATGCTCTCCCCTCTGGGCTGGCACCCCTGCCTCACAGTTTGCTCAGCTGAACGCTGTGGAAACCAAGGCCTTTAAGATTAGTATAATCTACAGGGAAGGAGCTGAGTCTATATTTGTCCGATCACTCTCCCATCACAGCCAGGTCAATGGGCTCTCTGACTTACACTGCCTCCTTTCTGGTCTTGCACTCTGTCTACTCATTCTGTGCTTTGTCTACCTCAGCTTTCTGCAGGGTATACCATGGTCGACCAGCAACCCCCTTCTCGTGAAACTACCGAAATCCAGAATCTCTGTTCACCCCCACTCATCCGTTTCTCTTTTTTTTCCCACCTGTGGAACTAACTTGCTCAACATGTTCAGTCCCATTCTTCCCTCCAGAACTTCCAGATGACTGTTGACCATCACGTCAGGTCATCCCCCATCCTTACTCATTATCCGTTCAACCCTCATTAACCCTCCTCAAGCCCATTCCTTCCTTTCCAGATTTTTGGGATCTACCCCCCCCAACCCCCTCCCTCTGCCTCTGTCTCATCCAATTTTTCATTTTTTTCTACATTTGTGTTTCTCCCAAAGCTGTACATACATAGTATACATACATATATACATACATTAAAATGAGCTCCGTCCGACTGGCTGACAGTCCGACCAAGCGACCAAAAATGTACTTTTGTGTACATGATATTTCAAAAACTGTTGAACATCTCGCTTTCATATTGCAGATATCTATTCTTCATGACGTTATCTCAACCTGGTTAGATCACGGCTGTGATTGACAGAAATATGTTGTCATGGCAACCATCTCAGTAACGGCTTGTGTACGTGATATTTCAAAAACCGTTCAAGATTTGGCTTTCATATTCCACAGATTTATTCCTCATACCACCAAAAAAGCAGGGGACCTCGAATATCATCTCCTTGTTCCCTTCCTTTTCTTGCTGTGTTTGAGTTTGTATCCAACTTGTTCATGCCCTGAGTCATCCCCCCCTCCCTTTTATCTCATTCTTCCAAATGCCCATTCTGCCTCTAAGTTTCCCTCCATTGTGTCTCTATACCTTGCTGTTGTGTTTCCCCTCTTTCCACTATATTGTGGTTCATTCGGTGCTCTAATTCTTCCACGACCTTCGACTTTGTATGCAAAAAGAACACTCTGGCAATGTCTCTGTGCCTGTCCCAATGACATTTTAGCATAAATGGCTAAAAGGAGAAGCGTGTGTGTATGTGTGTGTGTGTGTGTGTGTGTGTGTGTGTGTGTGTGTGTGTGTGTGTGTGTGTGTGTGTGTGTGTGTGTGTGTGTGTGCGTGTGTGTTTTTTTCATTTGTATTAACAATATATATCCACTGCGGCCGCTCACTTGTATTACTAGGAAATTAGAGGAATCCAACACCTCTTAGTCTCATCAATGGATATCTCTCGTATTTCCTCTATTTTTGTGAGTCTGACTTGCATCAAGGAACGCAACAATTATGGTTAACTAATTTGAAATTGCCACTCTTTCGTTTAAATGCTGAAAATTATGTTAAAATCACTATTTCACTTACAGATTTCACCCCAGCAACGGCAGGTTAAAAGTGACTGCAAACAGAAACGGGTCACTGAAAACGCATGCACAGTGTGTGTGTGTGTGAAAGGCCTCGCTAGCATCCATATGTCATTTTTAAAGTTGCTTAGAACAAGCAACTAGTTGGAGATAGCTCACTTGCAAGTTGGGATCAATTGTCAGATTGTTTGTTGTGTACATTTTGTTAGTTTGGGAAATCTGGGCAATGTTAGACTTTAGTTATGTACGTACTGCGATATTGTAAAATGCAACACGTGGTCAGGCTTTAACAATTCACATGGATGGCAGAAAGTCAATTTCTAATTAGATACCCGACATCGCATATGTGTATGACATGACCTTATGGCTCATGTAAAGTAATAAGATTTCTTTACGCACAACTAAATAAAAGTATGTTTTTACGGACCTTACATCTTTTGATGTACAGACCTTACATCTACCATCCCTACCTTGTTTGTCTGCTGTTTGGCATTGCCAGCCCTCCGAAGTCCGAAGTGAAGACCTGCTGGGCCGGTTACTTTGAGCGGTTGTACCAAGCTGATCCACCAGCTGTCGAGTTGGACGTCAGGGGTGTTACAATCCCTGTTGCTGATCCTCCAATCAACTGTGGCCCACCTTCGCTTGTGGAAACACAGGCTGCGGTGAACCGGTTGAAATGGGGTAAAGCTCCAGGAATCTGTGGCATCCATGCTGAACTTCTCAAGGCTGGTGGAAATGCTGCACTCGTGTGATTGCATGCAGTTGTGTGCTCTGCTTGGAACACAGGCATCAACCCAACTGACTGGAATAGGGGCCTTGTTATCCCTCTCTGGAAAGGGAAGTGTGATCGCCAAGACTGCAACAACTACCGAGGGGTGACGCTGCTCTCAGTGCCGGGCAAAGTCTTTGCTCAGATAATTCTTGATAGGTTCACCACCATCTGCTTGAGCACCAGCGTCCAGAGCAGTCAGGCATTACACCAAAGAGGTCACGATTGACCGTATCCTTGCTCTTCGCATCCTCATCGAGCACAGACGAGAGTTTTTTGCAGAGGCTGCTTGCAGCCTATGTTGATCTCTGTAAAGCTTTCAATTCAGTGAATCAGGATGCCCTCTGGAAGATTCTTGGTCTTCATGGGGTGCCACCAAAAATGATCGATCTGATGTCTGAACTCTACTCTGGTACTGAGAGTACTGTGAGATGTGGTGGTACCATCTCTGACTTATTTCCAATTGCTACTGGGGTTCTTCAGGGGTGTGTACTGGCCCCCACACTTTTCAGCACTTGTTTGGACTGGATTCTAGGGAGGATGTCAGAGCGATCAAGCTGCGGTGCAACGTTTGGGAATTAGTCTAAGCAATGAACGATTTCGGTTGGACAAACATGTTATCAAAACTTTCTCACCTGAAATGACTTCATTGACGATATGTCTTATCAGAAAAAAACCCCACCCGAATCCTCCCATGGGAAACCTCGTTTTGACCTCACATCCAAGATGGCCGACATTGTACAGGTGCAAAACTTAAAATGGACCTAATTTTGGAAAGAAACAACAAAGAAACACTTTTAAGGTGTCATTTTTAACTAATTTGAAGACCCCCATTCGTTTAGTGATACTTATAAGATCGTTAGATATCAAGGTCATATGTCAAGGTCAAGGTCAACGTTAAACTTGACCGAAACAACGTTAAATTTGACCGAAATTGTATCGAGAGTTATGCCAAAATGATAGTTATTGATAAAATATATTGGTTGTTATTGCCACATATACCATTAAGATGCTCATTCATTTAGTAATATTTTTGAGGTGATTGGATATCTAGATCATGTGATAAATTCAAGGTCAAGGCCAAATTTGATCAAAATGATGTAAATTCACTCAAAATAAAGTACATTGGATGTATCATTTTCAATGGACTCTTTCAAGATGTCCATTCACTTATTTATGATTGGCATCGAGATCATAATCACAGCCAAATTTAACCAAATAAGTAAGAATCCAAACAGATTTTGTGACCTTGCAGTGACATCATTTTGAAACCCGTGTTAAGGTGTCTAATAACAAAGTTTACTATGCCTGATCACTTAAATGATATTGTATGAGTGATAATTTTTTAAAGTCAAATTGCAATGTCAATCCATTGTATTATTATTGAGATCTACATCCTGGTCATCATCATCCTGATTGTCCACATGTGGCACATTCATGCATGTTATTCCCCTGCATTGGCCACAAGCTGGTGTGCACCGTAGTCCATTCTTGCGGCAGGTGCATGTTTTTTTTGTCACACTGGCCACCACAATTGCACCGAATTATCTTGAGGAGTCGCTCTGGTGCTGCTGGCTGAGTCATCCTGATAGGCACAAGACCACCGGGAGTGGCTTTCCAACCCCAAACTGCAGAGGCGATATCATTGCCATGTCATCCCTGCACTTGGTGAGAAGTCCGATGACTATGAAAGGTGGCTGCGTCACTCGTCGGTGGAAGCTTTTCTGGAGATGCATATTGTGTAGAAGTAGCTACCTTCAATAGGAACTTCATCACCCTTGCTGCGTTGAGGCTTAGTGATGTAGTGCACCCATATATCTCCAGCATGGCATCTTCTCCTGCCTGTTTTGATGAAGACGGAGACATAAAAACGGTGGCTGACTTGCTCAGTGTTGCATACTTTGTAAAAACAGTCACTTTGCCGATTCCATATGGCCTTGATGTGGTATCACACCCACTGAAAGCGTGCAGGAAGAGTAGACTTTCCGAGAGGGCAGGATCCAGTTTCTTCTTCAACGTTGTGATGCACACCGTCTGTTTTGCGGTCACCATGTACAGGTTGTCACTGTTATCTGTGGCATCAGCATGATGTATCATCAACTGAAATACATCAGAATCTTCTGCGACAATGGCTGTTTGACTGTTCTTCGCAGCCAAACATGCTAGCATACAGATCTTGTAGTCAGCATCCCCTTCTGCATGCTCAACGGTGATGTCTGCTTTGACCATATCCTCTGCAAGGAGGTTGATGAGGGCCTGCTTGTTTGATGTGTCGGCAAGGAAAGCTTTCTTACTCATGGTTAGACGCATTTCTGCAGAAACTGAGACTGAAGCACCAATGTTGCTCCCTGTCCTACGGCACAGTAAACAAACTGCGTCCTGACTGCACACTGCCATTACGGTTCTATCTGAAACAAAAATAATAATATACTGATTAGATTGAAACATACCATGGAGAGGATTACAAATTTCAACACAGTCAAATTAACGCAATCAGCTCTCAACGTTTCGCGGATTTCCATTGCGTTGAGCCCTCAAGAATTCTAGAATTTGGTCTGGAGTTGGTGCAAGTGGTGGGGTTGATTGGGGATGGGTGTTGAGGGTGGGATCTGGGTGGGGTTTGCATTCATATTGAGGGTATAATTAGCATTAGAGAGGAGATTAGCAACGTGCATGATGGCATAATGCTATATGACGTCCATGATGTCTTAATGTTACATTTCGTCACATAACGTCATAATAACCCATACATATACGTGTCTCATCCCCAACACTTTGGCCAGAAACCCGTATTTTGATGGATCTTGGGCCAAATGTGTTAACTAATGTGATCTATAGGTGATGATGCCACACAGCGATTTCCCGGGTTAATACGCTTAATTTGGTGAGCTTTGAGATCAAATTTTGATTACATTTTACAATGACCTTGACCTTAACACATAATCGTGACCTCTAATGGTTCCGAAAATTTCACTAAATGAACGGGAGTCCTCAAATTAGTTTAAAATGACACCTTAAAAGTGTTTCTATGTTGTTTCTTCCGAAAATTAGGTCCATTTTAAGTTTTGCACCTGTACAATGTCGGCCATCTTGGATTTGAGGTCAAAACAAGGTTTCCCATGGGCGGATTCGGGTGGGGTTTTTTTCTGATGAGACATACCACCAATGAAGACATTTCACGTGAAAAAGCTTTGATAACATTTTTGTCCAACCTCTATGGATCATGATCCGTTCGTTGCTGTGCCTAAATGTCAAAATCTCTGACCTTGATTTCGCAGATGATGCAGTCATCTTTGCAGAAACTTTAGATATCCTTTTGGGGGCCCTCGAGGTGCTGAATGAAGAGTTGGAGCCGCTGGGATTATGGGTTTCCTGGGTCAAAACGAAGATCCAGGCTTTCGCTGACATATTGGATGTCGCTGTCCTGTCTGTGCCTGTTTGTGGTGAGGATGTTGAGGTCCTGGAGAGATTCACTTACTTTGGCAGTGATATTCATGTCTCTGCCGGCTGTAAGTCAGAGGTCAATAGATGTCAGGGTCGGGCCTGGGGGGTCATGGATTCATTGGATAATGGGGTGTGGCACTGCCAGTACCTGTGCGGGAGGACGAAAGTCCGAGTCTCCAGGTCCTTGGTGCTTCCAGTCTTGCTCTATGGATGCGAGACTTGGACTCTGACCAAGGATGTGAGACAGAGACTTAATTCCTTTGCTACCAGGTCTCTTCAGAGAATCCTTGGCTATTGCTGGTGGTGCTTTGTATCCAACGAGAGGTTGCTGAGAGCGACTCAAATGAGATTTTTTACCTGCATAGTCTGTGAGCGTCAGCTGCAGTTGTATGGACATGTGGCTCGTTTTCCTGACGCTGATCCTGGTCACCAGATTCTCTCAGCGAGGGAGTCTTGTGAGTGGAGGAGGCCAATGGGTCGACCACGTGCCTCGTGGTTGCAGCAGGTTGATCGGCATCTCAAGGAGATGGGGATGGGCCAGGCATCTGCCTGGAGGATGGCCAGACAGAGGCCCCTGGAGTACCGGCGGAAAGTTGATGCAGCGATGTGCTGCTCTGGCGCATACTCCCATACCTGACCTGACCTACAGAGAGCATTGCATCAGTGAAACAGTTGTTCCCTCAGCCAAAGAAGCTACCCCACAGCCTTGTACTTCCTATGAAAGAAGAATTAAAACAAGAAGAAGAAGAAAAAGAAGAAGAATAAGAAGAGCAAGAATAATAAGAAGAAGAGGAATAAACATAACTATCCCAACTGACATCTGCCATTGTTTCTATACACACTTAGGCAAAGATTACCAGAGTGGATATCATTACTCCACCATGATGAACATGTTACGTCTGTGAGGCATCTCTTGGGGTTGTGTACAACTTTTGTTCGATACTTGTCCTGAATGAATTAGCAGACTAAATAATGTCTTCTCAATCCCTGAAGTCTCACCAGGAAATGAATTTAGTGGCATTGGCGTTGAAGCATTTAAGCTGTCTGAGAGCTCGGTGGTTCAATCCTGACCCTGGCCAGGTCATAGCAAAGACTTTAAAAATGGTAAGTGGTGCTTCCTTGCTTGATGCACAGAATTTGGAGGATACATCACAGACAACCTCTGTGTGAAGGCATCTCATGTGGGGAAGGGTGGAGATAGACGTCATCATGAAATGTTCCACTTTCTGAGAAGAGATGAGTGACACCAGTAGATGGCACCACTGACACCGAGAGTGCTCTGGGAAGTAACTTCTCCCAAGGTGAACTGCTGTGTTTTTTTCCAAGTTAAAAATCAAATCGTGTGTGTGTGTGTGTGTGTGTGTGTGTGTGTGTGTGTGTGTGTGTGTGTGTGTGTGTGTGTGTGTGTGTGTGTGTGTGTGTGTGTGTGTGTGCCTGGATTGATATGTGACACCACTAGATACTGTGGAAAGAAAAATGAAGGCTCCGCCCCTGTACTTCACCCACCCATAGGCAAAAGGTTCAGATGTTGGGGTGGAATAATAAAGGTCAAATTTTGCGATGACACAATAAATGGTCCACATTTTTGTCCAAAATAAAAATGACAAACTTTGCACCAGAAGACCACTTCAATCATGATGATGTTCTTGGTGGTTCAATCACACCATTCAATTGAACTATTTGGCCCAAAATGATCACAATTGAACCAAAATTATGTACCAAACTCGACGGAGAAAAGATCGTCGTGTTTCCAAACAAAGATCAACTGCCTTCATGGCAAGAAGCTTCATCTCCATATTTCTCATTGTTTCAGATTTAAAACCTGCATGCATTCCCGAAAGCACTTTCCATTAGGGGCACAAGTTCCACCACAAAGCGCATTAAAATGCAAAGAGCACTATAATGTAGCCATGTTACATTAGATGAAGAAACCCCACGAGAGGCAGCATTCTTCTCATGCCCCAATATTTTGCATACTTCATTTTCATGAGCATATGGTCAAACAGTGATTCGAAAACGTCATTATGACTTGAAAGCTAACTACAGAAGCTAACCGTAATGACAGCATTGCAATTGGGATTGGGATGAGAAAGGGAGAACGCGGTTTTACGACGACGAGATGATAATAAAGAAATGTGAATAATCACACAGCATTTAAAGAAATTTGCATGGCAACATATCTTTTGCTCTTCCTTAACTTTGATTTTGTATTTGAAAAATGAAAAAGTTACAAAGACACTCTGGTAGAGAGAAAGTATATATGTATATCTTCTTCTTCTTCGTCTTCTTCTTTCAGCTGCTCCCGTTAGGGGTCGCCACAGTGGATCATCCATATGATCCGCATAGTGATTTGGCACGTTTTACACCGGATGCCCTTTTACACAGGCTGAGTCAACCCCCTGGTGTTACATGACTTGGTATATACATATATACAAATACATACATACATATATATATATATATGTATATATACATACATATATATGTATACATATACACACACATATGCAGTGTGTGTGTGTGTATATATATATATATATATATATATATATATATATATATATATATATATATATATATATATATATATATATATATATATATATATATATATATATATATATATATATATATATATATATATATATATATATATATATATATCCTGGTGTTGGCGCAGTGGTTAGGGCAGCGGCTTGGGATCCAAAAGGTCCTGAGTTCAAGCCCCGTTGGGCCACTGAATTAATACACCAGGGGGTTGACTCAGCCTGTCATCCTTCCGAGGTCGGCAAAATGAGTACCAGTATACTGGGCCAGTGTATACCCTGGTTAAAATAGGTGTACCATATCCCTGTGTCGTAAGAGGCGACCAGGGTTGCGTCAGGAAGGGCATCCGGTGTAAAACATGTGCCAAATCAGTCTGCGGATCATACGGATGATCCGCTGTGGCGACCCCAAACGGGAGCAGCCGAAAGAAGAAGAAGAAGATATATAAATATATATATATATATATATATATATATATATATATATATATATATATATATATATATATATATATATCTTCTATACCGGGCGTAGTGGCGTGTGCATGTAATCCGGCTACTCGGAGGATCGCCTGAAGACAGGGCTCTGTGCTGGGCTCTGCCGTGATTTTGAAAAATCACATTCAGCCACATCTGATGTGATCAGCCATCTTTGAGAAAAATAACAAAATACACGCACACAGACAGACAAACATCTCTCTTGTCGTATATATCTACAGTGTCCCACAAAAATGTACTCACATTTTGGCTCCTCATAACTCATTGAATTTTTCATTTATTTTCTGATCAAATTGACTATAATAATGACAGAAGTACGACTAGGTTTTTAAGAAAGAATATTTATCATAAAGTGCTACTGGAAGCACGAAAACATCATGGAAGTTCAAAGACAATTTAGAAGACATTTTCACAAAGATCCACCAACGAAACGCACCATTGCTGCCATCCGAGATAAGTTTGAAACAGATGGAACTTTGCATGACGTCTATAAGGAGCGTTCAGGAAGACCACGGTCATCAACCACCCCAGCAAAGGAAAATAAATTGCTGGAAACCCTCCACTGATCCCAACGGAAATCTGTACGACAAATGGCTCATGAGACAGGAATCCCAAAATCAAGCGCCCATTGGATTTTGAAGCGAATTAATTGGAAAAGTTACATTCCAAAATTAATCCACGCTCTAAATGAAGACGATCCTGACCGGAGAGCTTCATTAGTGGTACCTGGGCGAATGCGAAGAAGATGCAGCATTTCCATCCAAAATTGTTTGGAGCAATGAGGCCAGCTTCAAGTTAAATGGCTCAATTAACTGACACAATTGCACCTACTGGGCTCCTGAAAATCCGCATGTTACTATGGAACACCATTTGAACTTATCAGGGGTTAAGGCCCTGTCACACCTTGACGATTTAGCCAGCGTATGCCGACATATGAAAAATTCGTCTAAAACGCAGGCACACGTCGAATACGTATGGGTAAGTTTTGTATACTTTAAGAGCACGCTGGCATACGTCATAGTACGCTGGCATACGTCGTAGTACGCTGGTATACGTTGTCGTACGCTGGCATACGTCGTAGTATGCAGAGCTGTTAGATAAATTTTCCATGCTTGAAATTTTTCGACCTATGCCAGTGTATGACTCACACGTTCCGCATACACTGGCCATAAGTTGTAGGCACGTTACGCGATCGTTGAAACACGTCGACACACGTTACTTGTAAGTTACTCATAAGTCGAAACACGTCGAGGTAATGTTTAGCGTACCCGAAACTTATTTCAAAACTATGCGTAACGTGTTTTAGGCACGTTACGCGATCGTTGACACACGTCGACACACGTTACTTGTAAGTTACTCATAAGTCGAAACACGTCAAGGTAATGGTTAGCATCAGTGTTTCAGACTCCCTGATTTTTTTTTGTGGGGGGGGGGGGTTCTTCGGTATGACGGTGATGTTGATACTTCGATTTCTCATGTGGTTATAATATAATATAATTAATAGGCTGCCGCTCAACGATTTAAATCATAACCGCACTAGAAATCGAAGTGTCAAAATCACCGTTATACCGAAAAAAAAAAAAACGGGGAGTCTGGAACACTGACGCTAACCATTACCTCGACATGTTTCGACTTATGAGTAACACACAAGTAACGTGTGTCGACGTGTGTCAACAATCGCGTAACGTGCCTACAACTTCTGGCCAGCGTATGCGGAACGTGTGTCATATGCCATGTACGTCGAGAAATTTTCAACATGCTGAAAATTTGTCGACGTACTCGGTGTACTATGACATATGCCAGCATACTACGATGTATTCCAGCATGCTCTTAACGTATACAAAACTTACCCATAACGTATTCGACGTGTGCCACCTTGGTTCGACAAATTTTTCATATGTCGGCATACGCTGACTAAAACGTCAAGGTGTGACAGTGGCTTCACATTTCGATGTCTAGTGCGGTTACGATTCGAATCGTCGAGCCGCAGCCTATGAATAGCCTACGCCACGTGATCGTCGGCGATACGCTGCCACGCGCTATGCATAAGTTACACTATCGTTGGGCATAGGTTGTGAACGCCGACAACACGCTCAGCATTCGTTGGTATAAGTTATCTATATGTGATTGAAACGTTCTGTGTACGTTACTAATACGTTATGCATATGTCCAGCTCGTTATGAATACCTCCACAACTGAGAAAAAACATCAATAGTTCAGTATATGCCAGCGGTTGGCATACATTTTGATACCTTGCCATACACTGGCTAAAACGTAAAGGTGTGACAGGCCCTTTACAGAGTAGTGTGGGATATCAGCATTGGGCATCCTAGGGCCATTCTTTTTTGACCAAACTGTCACTGGGGATGTTTACTTAAACTTGCTGCAGGAATCCGTCGGTCCACGTGTCGAAGAGATATTTGGTGACGAAGAGATTTACTTTCAGCAAGATGGAGCACCGCCCCACTATCACCATGATGTAAGGGCCTATCTCAAAGCAACTTTTCCAAACAGATGGATTGGGTGAAGAGGTAGTGTTGAATTCCCTGCGCATTCCCCAGACCTCACTCCAATGGACTTCTTTTTATGGGGATATCTCAAAGATAAGGTTTACGGCTCAAAACCAGCAACAGTCGATGAGCTGAAAGAGGAAATTGAAAGCCAATGTCTTGCAGTTCCAAATGAAATGATTAGTAACGCTGTTGAATCGGCTGTGTTGAAACCGCGTTATCGGCTGTGTTTGGAACGTGATGCTCGTCAGTTTGAACATTTGTAAACATGCATTTATCCATTTATGCATTAAACCATTAATCTTGTTTCTAATTCAATAAACAATGCATTTATTGTCATTTAAAGAATGAGTACATTTTTTTGGGACACCCTGTAGATATATATATATATATATATATATATATATATATATATATATATATATATATATATATATATATATATATATATATATATATATATATATATATTGTTGCGGTTGAGGAAATTCGCAAACCACCATTCAGGTACTGTAGGTGAGATATCTCTGTAAGTACATGTGTAGTTAGCCCCAAACCCGTTGTTTAGAGGGAATAAATGTGATTCATTCGGGCTGCGACCCTTTAAGATAGCCGTTTTTCTGTTCTATCTTTATTTTGAACCAACCACGTCTCAACCACCATCACACAACAACCACCGACCACAACGCCGCTTCACAACAACAACAACGCCAACAGCCACGACCTTTACCTTCACAACTCGCCCCCACAAACATCGCATCACCGCCATTCCAAACGTCGCCATGGCCATGGACCACCACTTTAGACTCTCCACCACCTTCGCCTCTCCTTCTGCGGCCATTCCCGCACCGCTTGTGGGCACCGAGCGTCAGGCTGTCCTGGACTCGTACAGGGCGCGCGCCGAGCCGCGGGTACAAAGTGCGGCCTTTACGAGGGGAAGTCGGATCAGGAATGATACACGCCCACTTCTGATCCGTCCAATCAGCAAGCGCGGGGCGGTTTGGCCCCGCCTCCACGCAAGTCGGAGTAGAATCGATATATGCAAATTCGAGGATCA
>NC_140967.1:16139289-16206789 GCF_056783735.1 Eptatretus burgeri
GATTGACTACCTCAAAAATGCTAAACTTTAAAAATGCAATACTTTGCTCCTAAACTGTGCAATATCGAGATGCCATCAAGAATAGGTTGAATTGAGAAGTTGAAGGAGTTGCTTCTCGAGAACAATGCAGGACACCACATGGCCAAAGTGAAGTGAACATTGTGACCCACTGTGGTTTATAACTGCTTCCACATCCAGATTATTCACCATATTTGGCTCCCTCAGACTTCTACCTGTTTTTATTGTACACACAATCTGAGCTCATGGAATCGTGAGAAACCTGTTCCAAAGTTGAAGCCAGAGCTTCAAGTGTGGAATTTTCACAATGATGATGATTGGCACCATGATTTCTTTAGTCGAGGAGTTTCTATACTAACAGGATAATGACTTCTAAAACATGGGCAGCAAAGGGACCAAGTTTTCTTTATAAAAGGGTATAAGCTCATGGAGGAACTCATCGACAAAGGGCAACAGATTAGCAGATTCACAAACTACCAGAAGGTATGGGGGATGGACATGTACAAGAAAAAAAGGATAAATAACACAAAAACGAGTAACAATGTCCTGGAGAGCAACAGAATGAGAAAGAATCTGTGTGTGCAAGAGATTGTGGATGTGCATGGGTGAGCACATGACATCGTGATTAGCAGCACATTTGAAAGAACGAGTTCTGTACTTGTGCATGGCAGCTTGGCTGCAAGGGTAGCTATCATTTCATGGAAGCACAGCTGTGCCACTGATGCCGTGCCCCTCGACCGGTATACTAGTACTCATTTTGCCAACCTTGGAAAGATGACAGGCTGAGTCAACCCCAGCTGGTGTAAATTCAGCAGCCAGAGACTCAAATTCAGGACCCTCTGATCCTAAGCCAGCCACCCTAACCACTAAGCCAATACCAGGCTTACAAAGATAGAGTGAGGATGTCGAGACAACAGACACAGGGAGATGATTCCACAGTTGGGAGAATGAGGAGACAAGTTAACACAGGTGGTCAACCAATTATAGTTTCAGTCAAGCTGTTTTGTGTGTTAAAAAGACATACAGTATATAATAACAGAAAATAAATAATGCACTTTTACATATCAAACTAGAAACTTTTGGAACACCACTTTATAGAGGCTTTTTATAGATGGTCTTAATGTGTGGATGTTTTAGCTGTAATTTATTGAGGGGTCAACGAGGGGGATTTAAAAAGTTGTGCAAATCAGATACAATTGACCAAGAAAAGCAAGTTTTTATTTTTCAACATATTTACCTCTAAACTAGAGGGATTTTTCTTCTCAATATTTACCTCCGCTTATGAAGATGGATGGCGGTTAAGTGTTATTTTTTAAACCCCTGTTTGCCTGTTTGTCTGTCTGTCTGTCTATCAGTGAGCACGATATCTCGAGAAGTTACAAACGGATTCGGACGAAACTTGGTGGACAGGTTGGGTGTGTGACAAGGACGATTAGATTACATTTTGGTGAAGATCCCAATCCGGATCCAGATACTATAATTATTATTATTAAGTGATTCTTCACCATCGAGAGATCGGGTCCAAAAACGCTATATAGCAAGATATCTAAAAACATTATGGACGGATTATGATAAAACTTTGTGGATGATTTGGGTGGTTGACAAGAAGAAGACGATTCGTTTTTGGATCAGGTCTGGATGCAGATCTGGCCTATCAGTGGTATACAAAACGTAAACTGTTCAGCCTTGCGGAGGTACGCGCTCTACCGAGCGCCGTTCTAGTGTTATACACCTTTATAATTGAAAAATGAAGACGTTTCTTGCATTCATGTATCTGTTCTGAGAACTCCATGAATGCCTCACGTACCAACGGCTAGAAAACAATGTATAAACACACATCATTGATATTAACAACAGGATAATGGGGATGATTTTCCAAAACATAGGATTGCACCAATGACCAAGGAAATCTGGTAAGCACCTACAAAGGATCAAATGAATCAAATTGGACAATTCCCTTTATTAATCACACGTGGGTTATGGACTACACCGCAAACAGTTTTCCTTTCTCTTCATTTATTCAGCCTTTTATGCAGCTGCAAGATAGCACAACAGGGTGATGCATTCATCAGTCGTGCTTCTTTAATGCATCCCGTAATCAAAACATTTGTTCTTGTTTGGTATCCATTGTGTTTGCAGATGATTCAAACGCGGCTCTCCGGCTCTTTGACAAAGCGTTTATACCTTATTATAATGCTGTCATTCTGATCAATGGCAAAGCAGGTAATTACACGCACAATACACGGCATGGAAAAGTGCACATTTATCTTCAGCACGTTCTAGTTTTTACAGAAAGTGAAAAGTGCTTTTGTACACGAGATGTTTTTTTGCAAAAGATATGGTTATTGTCGTGGTTCTGCGGTAACTATATCTTCTGATTTATTTATTTATTTATTTGCCTCTTTGTTGGGCAGAAATAACCAGTTTTCTGTATTCCGCACGCTTCCTTTCTAAGGTCACATTGAGATGTTTTATTGCTGCTCTGCCTCTGTTTATCTCGTGTGTTGCGGAAAACTGTAGCGGGTCGCGCAAGCAGGAGTGAATAAAATAGGTAAAGTTCACTCTGTTAAGTTTGAAGATTGGTATAGGTCATTGGATAGCTTTTGGATGCAAGGGGTTGTGAGGTTATGTTTTGTAGCACTGTTCCCTGAATTGGAGAAAGGAATGGAATTAATGTGCAGGGCAAATGATGTCAACCTGTGGGTAGAAAAGAGTTGCTTGCAATGACGATTTGCATTTAGAAAACAGTGGGAAACATCTTGTTTTCAGATGGATGAGCAGGACCTGAACAGACTAGAGAGGAGGGGGGAAGCATGAAGGTTTCAGGTGAAAATATACATATTTACCTCTGCTGCCGAAGGTGAAGGAGGTTATGTTTTCACTCCTGTTTGTTTGTTTGTTGTTTGTTTGTTACTTGGCGGAAAAAATGTTTTCACCAAGTATGTTGGTCTGTCGCGTTTGTTTGTCCGTCTGTTTATCTGTTAGTCACACAAGTTTTTTGGCCACAGTTTTCAAGCAATCGTGAATTTTTTTTTGTTGTTCTTGGTGACCAGCCAAGGACAGCAACGGATAATTGTGGTGAAGATCCGAATCCAGATGCAAATACTTTAATTTTTTTTAAGTCATTCTCCACCATTGAGCGATGGGGCCAAAAATGATAAAGAGCACAATATCTCAAAAGGTTAAGGAGGGATTCGGACAAAACTTGGTGGACAGGTTGGATGAGTGACAACGACGAACCAATTTAATTTTGGTGTAAATCCAAATCCCAATCTGGATATGAGAATTATTTAATTTTTCGTGATTCTTCACCATTGAGAGATGGGGGTGAAAACGATCTTGCCTGATATCTCACAAAGTTAGGGACGGATTTGTATGAAACTCAGTGGACATGTTGGGAGTATGACAAGGACCAATGGATTCGATTTTGGTAAAGATCCGAATCCGCATCCAGATCGTAGCATTTTTGAAGTGATTCTTCACCATTGAGATATCGGGTTAAACCAATATATAACATGATATTTCAAAAAGTTGTGCACGGATTTGGATAAAACTTGGTGGGCACATGTGCGTGGTAATGACAAATTGATTCGATTTTGGTGAAGATCCGAATCCGGATCAGGATCCGAGCATTTCTCAAGTGATTCTTCACCGTTGAGAGACAGGGCCAAAAACTATATACAGCATGATATCTCTAAAAGTTGTGGCTGAGTTGTGAGAAAAACCTCGGTGGATAAGTTGGTTAGGTGACAAGAACAAGCAGATTCGATTTTGCTTAAGGTCCGGTTTCAGATCCGACCTATAAGTAGCATCCAAATTGTAAAGTGTTCAGCCTGGCGGAGGAATGCGCTCTACCAAGTGCTGTTCCGTTTCACCAAGTGTTACTCTATGAGTGATTTTTCATTTGTTTGTTTGTGAACAGGATATCTCAAAAACTTGTGGACGGATTAGATTAGATTTTGGTCAAGATCCGGATGTGGATCTGGATCCGAGAATTTTAAAAGTGATTTTTCACCATTGAAAGATCAGGCCAAAAATGACATATATCAGGATTTCTGAAAAAGTTGCGAACGGACTTGGACAATACCTTATCAGCAGGTTGGATATGTAACAAGGAAGAATTGATTCGATTTTGGTGAAGATCCAAATCCAGATCCAGATCCAAGCATTAAGTGATTCCTCAGCATTGAGTGACAGGGCTAAAACGATATAAAGCAGAATATCTCAAAAAGTTATTGACGGATTCGGACGAAACTTGGTGGATGAGTTGGTTATGTGACAAGAACAAACCGATTAAATTTTAGTTCAGGTCTGAATCCAGATCCGGCCCATCAGTGGGATACAAAACGTAAACTATTCAGCTTGGCGGAGATATGCGCTCTCCTGAGCGCCTTTCTATTTTTAAGAGAATTCGGACATTTTTGGGCAAGAGGAGGGAAAGGAGGCAACACAGGACTTACGCATAGCAGTGCAAGTGATAGAAGCAGGCCAGAAAGAAAAATTACAGGGAAGGAGTTTAAAAACATTGTGCACAAATTCCACAGGTCTTAATAATAAAATGGAGGAGCTTGAAACTGTAGTAGCTGATGAGGATTGTGATATAGTTGCAGTAAGTGAGACATGGCTTGAATGAGAAGAGAAGTTGGAGGACAGGATTGCAAGGCCACAAAATGTATAAGCGTGATGGGAAAGATACATAAAATAGCAGGAAGTATAGCTGTCTGGGTAAAAAAACAGTGTTGTATCGAGAGACAAGCATGGCATTTAGGAGGGAAATAATGTGGAGGATTCTGTGTGGACAGATTGGACATGGTAAGAATATTAAAGTACTCACAGGATGCTGCTAATTGGGCTCCTGGAGTGAGGGAAGAGACAGAATCCCACAGAAGTTCAGGCAAGAAATTAGAAAGGCATGCAGAAAGGGAAGAGTAATGATTATGGAGGAACTCAACTTGTGTGGTATAGATTGAGTTTAGCTACAGAGAAATCGCAAAGCAGAGATGCACGGAATTTGAAGATTTGTCCAGAACTCATGTTATATAAATCAGTTTGTAAATAGCCCCATCAGTGGAAGGGGCAGTGCGAGATGAGTTTTTGGGGAAAGGATTTTCATATGGTGGAAAAGGTGGAACCAGTTGAGCACTTAGGGATGACTAACCACCAGATAATGTGATAAAGGATACTGTTAAGAGTTGGAGTTTGGGATATTAAAGTAAAGCAATTGCATTTTACGACCACAGATTATGAAGGCATTAGGAGAGTTTTAGGTGCTGGAGATTTGGTCATGCAGATGGGAGGGCAATGAACATCAGATAATTGGTGAACATTTAAGGAGGAAATATGTCCTGGGAAATGATCAGGATCACTTCCTTTGACATGCTATATTGGGGATTCGACACAGTCTGGCATTCTGCTTTGCTTTTCAAGCTCTCTGTCTGTGACAAGGAAGGCCACCTTCATCCCTAGATTTCTTACTTCCTCCACAGACACATGTTACTTTTCACGTTACTTTTCATGTTAAACATGTTACTTTCAATGGAATGCTCTTCTCCCCTCTCCCATGGGAATCTGGAATGGCCCAGCACAGTGTGTTGATATCAGTCTTCCTCATGTACATAAATGGCATCTCTTTCAGTCTCTCGCTGTCACTCTGGGAGGATCATCAAACAAACCCACCTAACTTTTTGCATGGTCAGTCTCTCGAACACCTGGGCCTCGTCATCAGCCGTGACATCTGCCGGGTTGCCAATTTCGCAAAGCTGGCTTCGAAAACCAGCAGCAAACTGGGGATCCTCTGTTTTTCCAAGTCTTTCCTTGAGAAATCGCAACTATTAAAAGTATACAAGGTCTTTGTCTGTGGAGCATGGCTCTCTCGTATAGGCTGGGACCCCAGCATCATGTCTGCATCTCCTGCTCTATGTGGGATATAAGGCTCACAATATTATTTGAATCTCCTGTGACAAAGCTGAAGCATAATATCTTAGCTACTCTCAAATTACAAGCAGGTTGGTGGCCTCTACATTTTACTGCCTCTCCTCCGATTTAGTTCCCTCTGCCGTCTCAACCCTCTGACAAACCACAAGTCAAGTTTATGTTCTTCCAGTTTACCCACTCCTAATTAACCTTCCAAAAATCCAGGCTGGTGGGAAACCTCAATTATTTTGTCCCTTCTCCCAGGTGTGGAACCACATTCCAAAAGCTGTGCTTTCCCATTCTTCCGTCCTAGGGCTTCAAGCAAGTGGTACACTTCCATCATTCCCTACAATCTTTATTACCCCCATTAACCCTTTCTAATTGAACCTTCTTAATTGCAGTTTTTGGTGTTTCTTTCCCTCTTCTCTTCTCGTTCCATGTTTATTCCCTTGCTTCTCATGTCCAAGAGTAAATTAAATATACAGTAGTAGTAAACTGTCGATATTTAAGAACGTATTAAGCAGGCCAAAAGTGGACACGAGGGATATGGAAAAGAATACTAAACATCATAACAAGGCATTTTAAGTATCAAGGTGTAAGCCAGCATGTGTAAGGCAGCTGCAGGGCCATTGAGGGATAGCATCAAGAGTGATGCAGTGAGAAAGCAGGTTTTAATCAGTAAATTATTTGCTTCATCATTTGTGCAATTTTTCAACAGATGGAGGACTTACGAGTCGGAGAGAGGATAATTTTTTCATGAAAGTGAGGATGGGCTGTTAGAGAAGATATTAGTAGGAGTAGAGGATGTAACAAGATAGCGAGGACAACTAAGAGAAGATAAAGCTCCAAAACCAGATAATATGCATTAAAGAGCATTGAAGGAGGTGGCAGGGTTCGTGCTGTAAGTGAGATCTTATCTAATATATTTAATAGCTTGGTGGAATCGGGGAAGTTTTGAGAGGATTGGCGGGTAGCAAATGTAACACCATTGTTTAAAAAGTGATCGAAGGGAAGCAATGGAGAACTATAGATATATAAGCTTAACTTTGGGAATGGATAAGGTATTAGAAACATTATTTAGGCATCAGAAGAGTGGCCATTTAGATAAATCCAAAATAATTTACGACCGCCAAGAGAAATGTTGTTTAACAAATTGTTTGGAATTGTCAGAGGGAATTTTTGATTTGGTGGATGAGGGAATGGCAGGAGACATTATTTCTAGGCTTTCAGAAGGCATTTGATAAGGTACCGCAGAGGAGGTTTTTAGCCAAAGTGAGGGCTTGTGAAGTGGCTGGTAAAGTAGATAACTGGTTTGGGAACTAGCTTAGTCATAGGAAGCAAAGAGTTGCTGTGAGTGGGAAGATGCCTGGCTGGGAGGTTGTAAGTCATCATGTACCTGAGGTTTCAACACTCAGTGAGTTTAAGGGTATGGTCTCCAAATGTGCAGGCAGCACAAAGCTTAGACATCAGGTAGATAACAGAGAGGGGATGATCAAATTCAGGAAAGCATAAATACTTTCAGAGCTTGGGCAAAAAAATTGTCAGATGCAGTTTAACATTCGGAAATTTATAAGGCAATTTATAAAGTCCAGAACATTCTTAAGAAAAAGGAAACCTGGGGACTAAATAATGCATGGAGCAGCTTTGGAGCATGTGACACAGAGGATGTGAGAGAGGAAATAGATACGGAGGTGGAGGGGATAAGCAGACAGCACAGTGCCAGGCAGCTATAGGTAAAGCTGATGTAATTTTTGATTGTGTTCACATGGGAATAAATTATAAATCAAGAGGGGGTAGTGTTAACACTGCGCATGAATGTATGTAATGAGGTCAGTTTTGGTCACCACCTCTGAGGAAGAACATAGCTGCCAAGAAAGGATTCGGCACAGAGCGACTAGATTGATTCCGGGGCGAGCTATACTATGCTAAAAGAAGCTACTGAAGGAGACAGGACTTTATACGTCAGAAAGGAAGCGATGATGAGGGAATGTGATTAAGATGGTATCGTGAAAATTTAAGTTGGACAGTTTGTTTGATATCTTTTTCCTGCACGTGATGTACATACAAGTTCATCCATGAGCCTTAGATCAACAATTTTTTTTTAAAAACGGTCGATTTTGTACATACATTATTAAAACTTTTCTCCACTCTCAAATTACAAAGTGAACAAGTGCCATGACTTTATTAGGTCTTTAATGAAAAACCACCCCATGGCATGCTTGATCTGTTCCGCACCCACACGCAAGATGGATAATGGCTAATTTCGCTCAGTCACTTTAATTGCAACTCCCTGTCTTGTCAGTAATTTATGACAGATGTAAAGATACATCAGAAAAGAAAAAGAAAAAAATTCTCTCTGGCACATTAAATGAAAGTCACATTTCATTAGTCCGACCAATATGTACATATATCATATCCAAGTGTAGAAATTTAAATGTGACCAGCCATTGTCACAGCAATTTGTTGCTTTTTCCCAGTGATTAAACAAGTCGTTATTTGAAAGGGCCGCATTATATCACACTGAAGGTTTTTAGGCTGCACAGATGGCTTTGTGCAATGATCTGATGAAATCCATTTAGTCTTTATGTTAATACGCACGCACAAACTTTGTCGAGATGAGATGTTTTTCATTTTTCATCTGAACCTCCTCGCTTCTTCCGCCCACTTCTGGATCACACTTATAGATGCATCATTATGTCATTTTGCAGGCATTACATACATTTCTGTAAGTGTAGACTATTCCTCAAGTTACATGGGACAACTCTGACTCTCGTTTCTTTACGAGATCAAACCTCACGAACAGCAAGGTAACAGAAGGTAAAATATCAATGGATTGACCAGAGGTGGGAAAACACAGCAGGTAAGGGGGGAGAGGTTGGTGTAAGTGAAAGGGGATAATAAAAAACAGATTGTGGGTAAGGATGTGGGATGACATGCGGTGGTGATCCACCAACTTTACTATAATTCACCGTCGGTCGGTCTGTCTGTTCCCAGGTACCGCAAAAACGGCTGAACCGATCGTAACCATTTTGGAGTGTGTAATCCTGGGACCCCTTGGAGTAAAATAGGCATAAATATAACATGACCGCCTTGACGGCTTCCGTAAGGAGCGGGTGCTTCTAGTTTGCTGAAAGCACTGCAGGAAAGAGTGAATTTTTCGAATAGAAGCTTCATATTATATATTGTTTGGAGGTGATATTATGTTAGTCCAAAAATGTAATAAAAAATATTTAAACAGTCAACTGCTGGAACTATTAGCATACACATGTGCTATGTTCAAAATATTTTGCAAACTCGGTACTTAAGTGAATCATTATGTCATGCCAAAGGTTGTTTTTTTACATGTGCTAGAAACACCTGCTATCTTTGGGAGCACTGGCAAGTCCAACCCCACCTCCATGTTTTTCAGAGGGGGGGGGGGGGAGATTTCTTTTTTCTTTGTACCCAGGACCTGACCTACAACACATATGCAAAATTTGGTGGAGATCGGGCCAGCCCTGTTTGATTTTCAGATATACATTAATATAGTGTCTGTTAAAAGCTAGATGTTGGGGTAAATTTAAGCATTAGTAAATTCCTGTAAATGAACGATTAAAATTCATGGTTACGTGCTATAAGTTTTGCTTCGCACGGATCAGTAAATTGTAAGATAAACTGCTTCATGTAATAAGCTAATTTTGACTGCAGAGCTAATTTTGATTGTACTGTTAAGTGCCTGGTGAGATTCGTGAAGGTGCTGGAATGTTCTCAGATGAAACTTCCAGGATAGACTAAAATCACAGTTGCTGGAAGGCAGGGGGTTGTTCTGTGATACTATATATTATATTAGCTTAATGAATGAATATACCAACTAAGCTTAATGAATCATGAATCCAAGTCCAGGTTTAACAGCCAATTAGTAATGGTATCAGTTGTGCTAATATAATATATCTAATATAATAACAGCTCGGATAATTCAAATTATGAATGTGAGACTTCTGAAGACATCTTTGGCTTACCAGAAAACCAACATGGTAGACACATGATTTTCTTCATGAAAAATGTAGGAGTCAAGTGAGCTCTCCAACCAATGGGTTTGAAAGCTTCATTCACTTGCAGCTTCGTTACATTTTTAATTTTCAAGATATATATCCTGGAACAGCTATCTTGCAGCACTAATTACCAAGATGTGATTTCAGATACTGCAGTACATAGAGACGCAGCTGCCGACCAGTTTTGCTTTCATTGGGACATTATCAGGGCAATACAACAAGCTTCCATACACTTATGACTGAAAACCTTTCGGTTAGAAACCAGACAATCTACGACTCCAAACTGTGAGTGGTGAAAGCACTGGAACCAAGTCCCATTCAGCCATTGCTGCATGATACCGGAGCGATTATGATGAACAGGCCGCAACCATTTCTTCACAATCAAGTTTTTTTTCACTTTCCTCGCTAATATCATCAATTACCTGTTCATCATACCTATGAATCGCTGGATACATTGCAATGCTTATAAAAGCAGGGAGACACCAGCATCCGTGGCTATATTTCATTTCCGCCCATGCCATTACCTCTAGAATCTCTTAATCTGAGCCAAATTTCAAATTTTAAGCTTCTTTATTAACTTCAGCAGTAGTTCCAACTGCTAAAAAAAGTATTAATTTCTCCAATTCAGGCATTGCTTGGTGGCCTCCAGGTGCAAGGTGTTTATATGACCGATTAGCGATCGCTAATCGCTTGGCAAGCCAGCTGTTCCTTATCAACCGTTTCGTTGGAGTGCTTAAGCCACTCAGCGAGCGCTCTACAATATTCGTGATGTAACTGAATGTATCGATCGACTTGAACAAAGTTCAGGGCGCACTCGCCTGTGTTTGGCCCAGCGTTGTCGTACAGTGCGTCGGGCAGTGGCTGGCTCAATGAAAATGTGCAATTATATTTTACACCACATTTCCCATTTTTGTACGATCTTCTTTCAATATACAACCCATCACTTTGGCATAGATAGGTACATATAAAAAAATTAAACGCTTCATTTTAAAAAGTTTATTCACCTGTTTTGTTGGAGTGCTTGCTTGAGTTGTAAAGCCACTCGGCTCTTCAAGCTTCGAAAGGTGAAAACTCAGCCCGGTTCTCCATGGGGACATCCCTGGAGTTAGGAAGGAAAAATAATTTGTGTTAGCTGTGTTAGGTTGCTACCAAACCCAAGTTCTTTCACCAGTCACATGAAGATGAAATTAGCCCTCATCAGACCAATGGATCTTCCTCCCGGATGTGATGTTCCAGTGTTGCTGTGCATTGCACCATGACAAGCAGATTGTTTTGTGTTCTGGGATGAGAAGAGGGCATTTTATCAGTTTTCTAGCTTCATAATCTGCAGCATGGAACCAGTTCCAGACAGTTCTCGTGGATAATCTCTGAGGGAGTTTTCCATTCTGCTGCAAAAGGAATACATCTGATAAGTCTGATTAGAGCTGCATCTTATCTGCAAGCTGCTGCAAGATAAGAAAACACCTTTTTGATGTGGACCTTGATGATGTGATATAACGCAGTTGATTTGTGTTGAAACCACTTGCTGAGCTGGAATTCATTTTGAGCTCAGAAGCAAATGTAAATACCTCGAGGCAACCCTGCCAACCCAGCTTAATGAATCATGAATCTAAGTCCAGGTTTAACAGCCAATTAGTAATGGTATCAGTTGTGGCTGCATGAATTGCTCCAATGCCCCCACTAAGTTCTCACAGTTCACAGCGGTTAACTGTGTGGGTCATGGTTTAGTCAAGGTTTCTCTAGGTTGCATGCTAAACTTTACTTGATTTCCCATTTGTGCAAGTGGTGAGCTCTCTGAGCTTGAGACGTGTGAAGCCGGTTTAATGGGAACCATGGTTTCCAGGATAGATCATAAACATTAGGTTCTTCGGTCAGGTCAAGAATCGAGTATATTTGTTTCGGACCATATTTTCCCAGCACCATTGGCATTCCTCTTGGTTCACCCCCAAGTCACTGGAGCTGGACTCCAGAATGGCTTGAGCGATTTGAAGCAGAAGGTAGGAAAATTCGATGGGGGCATTTGGATCAGCCTGGGTATGGTGATATTCAAGGAGTATTCTGTGTTGGCTGCACATATCAGGTAAAGTAATATTTGAGAAGACAGGTAGCCAAAATAGAGTTGTTGACTTTAGTGTCAATGATATTTCACACTGCAGAATTATTGATGGCATCCAAGCTCATTGGGTTAGACTAACCCTTACCCCCAGAGATTCTGGAGCAGGAAAGGATGGGGGTGGGAGGGGCGGATGTCCGGGGAAATTGCCTCTCCTGCCTTTTGCCAGGAAGCCAGAAAGTACCTTATCACACAAATGCCTGAAAAGGTCTGACGACATTGCTGGCCTAATGGAGGTTACGAGGTTTCCAAAAACGCATAATACATATCCTTTAACTGCGAATAATTTTGTCATTGCAAGTCTTTCGGAACCTTTAAGAGGAAAACCTCAAAATTTCCTCAAAAAGATTCGCTGGTTACAATTTGGCCTGTATTTCGTCAAATTTTCACTGCAATAATACACCACACACATCCTGGCAGCGAATGACACAACCTGACAAGCCTACAGCTGCATAGAGTTATGTAGGATAGTGGTAGTGCTTTGTGGTACACAACGACTAATTGATGTAACTGATAATTTTCAGTTTCTCAATAAATTATAATAATCTTAGTACACATGGGTATGATCACTTTTTAGGACCTTTTGTTAGATGTGCACAACAGCGATTGGAGCACTTCCGTTTTGATCACGAGCGCCATGGTTTATGTGTACTTCCGATGCCGCAATTTAGTTTGATTTGCGACCTCCATTTCTTTTTCAATTTGCAACTTGCTGTTTATCTCCAGATATTTATCTTCCGAGTTAAAATAATAACAATTCCATAAATAAAGAATAGAAAAGAAAACACAAAATTAAATTTATAGAATATAAGAAGATGATTTTAAATGAATTGTTAATAATTTCTACAAAATTAAAAAAGATAAATATAATTTTTTTAACTCCAACCAAGTAAATGAAAGTTTTTTTTTTTTTAAAAAGATAAAAAATAAAACAAAATAAATGAGTGAAACCCCACACCTCTCTAAAACAACAGACTTTAGAATGGTGTTAATGTGGGATTTTGTTCTTCCCACGCCGAAGCCAGAATGCTAATGGCGTTTCCCCACTGGATGGCCAAGCTGAGTCACTGCTTGAACCAGACCAGTTGCCTTATATCACCAGTCGATGCCACGAGCCTTCTACCGATATCACTAATAATGTTGGACTCAGATCGGCCATACACTCAGGTTGTTTTGATGGCGATTGGTTTGATTAAATAAGTTTGGCTGAGGCCGGCGTATTTATTAGGTTTCAGAACTTCCGCATCGGTGGCAGCTGCTCCAGCCATTGAGGCTGTGTTGTAAACATGTGATTTGGCGAAAGTGTTGATATAAGTGCAATCCCAGGTTAGGATTTTCCCATTCTTGTAAGGGACAATGGTCAAACCATCTGGGCAGGTGTTTTCACCAAGGTCTACACCAAGGGGTTCCAGGACAGATGGTATCGTTGAAGGCCAAATGTCTAAAAGATCAACCGGCACTGAAACGGCACTACAGACCATGGTGTCCAAGTGTATCCATCATATTACCGCATTGACATTTATGCCACTCACAGACTGATGCTGCAACTCATAGTGCAACTGCAACCCGTAAAGACTCAGGGTCAAGCTGTGTTCCCAAAGAGGGAGCAGGAACTGCATGAAGCCACATCCCACTTTCCTTAGTGGCTGCGGCCAAAAGACGGGCTCTGTTGACCTGATCCGCACTGTTCAACAGGCTGACAAAAGACACTTGCCGCCTCAACATCCCATGCTTTTTGGCAAAGCCAGGACAGGCCTTCTCGTTCGCAAACACTGATATGGGCTGAACTCCATGACAACACCACCACTGTCAACTTCCCCGTTTGCATCAAACCGCTTACACGGGACAAAACGGCATCAACTATGGAGTGGACTGCCAGCAATGAGATGAAGCCAGGGAGAATGATATCAATAGCCCTCCAGAAATCCAGACCTCCCTGCTTAACTGGGAGCATCGCTTGCATCCAAGCATAATCGTTGAAAGCAACATTGGAGATTTTACTTTCGGTTTGGCAAACTATGTGGTCAAAAGCTACTAGTTGTGCACCATTCAGGTAGGAGGGAGATTTATGCAAAATATACAGGAGCTTTGGCAGGGCAAAACAGTTGTTGAGCAGCACAAATGCTTCGTGTGCATCAATTTGCTCCAGATGGCTTTGATAATAGCTTTGGGCTTCTCGATAATAGCTTCTCGATAATAGCTTTGGGCAAAGGCCTTGGGGAGATTGCAGCACCAAGAAGAGTACAGTCATTGATCAAAAAAATCTTAATATCAGGGAGCACTGCCTTAAATATGGCCTCGGGAAGTTGACAGTCATCCAGCGATGCATCGTTGAGGATGGTCACCTCGCACTTGCCACCATTGATCTCGAGGCCAAAGTCAGTCAACCAGGCAATGATATTCACGAAGTCAGACAGCACTTTCACGGGTTCATCCACAAATAATGCATCATCGAGTTACCAAATATTGAACTCTGACTGAACCCCCCTGGCTATTGGGTTGATGCTCAGGGGAAAATGACCTGGCCCGAAGGTGTCACCCTGTTGAATACCAGTTGCTGAATAAATGGCCTCGTTTCCATAGAGCAAATCAGAAGGCCTGAAATATGCCTGTCAGATGAGCAGATAGATACTAGGGGTGTGCCTTCATACTTCAGACAAAAAAAAGTTTCACCTCAAGCAATTAAATGCATTACGCATGTCGATCGAAAGAAAGATGCAATCAGGAGGTGGATTTGTCAGATAAAGTCTGGCAGCGTAGGCAGCTGCTTAACACCCACCTTCAGTTGAATAGTCCAACTGGACAAGATGTAGCTCAGTGACAAGATCTTCAAAAAAAGATCAGACTGCGGCTTTGGTCGCGAGATGAGACAGTGCAAAGTATTGTCCACAGTGATGGAATGAACACCAACTTCTTTCTTGGTTAGAGCAAATTAAAATGACAAGCAGGACGCACAGCTTTGGAAACTCCCCGCAGAACCATGTTAATGAACAGGATAAGAGAAGAGAGTAAGTGGACCCCCACACTGGCAGATTCCTTGCCCAAAAGAGCCTGAAGACATCCCGGTCTGAGCCCATCTGGGCCCGCAGCTGATCCAGATGGAAAAAGGTTGAGCGCGATTCAGACAGGATTCTCAGAAAGAACCACCAGAGTGGCTAATTCACCATCGGGCACAGCCAGTAGGTCGAGGTCAGGCGGGGTAGCCGGATGATTGGCTTTGAAGGCTTTGGTCATTTTGGCCGAATGTGGGGCATGCCCATCACAAGACGCCAACTCTCTGATGGCCCACTTGATATCCACATTGGCAAATTTTGCTTTCACCCTTCTATTCTATCACATTACAATGGTTCTGGGTTTGGAGCGTCAGCAGGTCTCTCTCAGGATTCTCTGCTGACTTTCTCAAAGTTAAGTTTCCGGTCGTTATCTGTCCCGTTTTAACTGTTTATTTACTCATCCACATGTTTCTGTGTGTTCCTCGTTCTGTATTTTGTGAGTTTTCGTCGGCCTTGTCTTATTGGGTTCCTTGAGGCCTACCCATCCTTCCCCTCCAGGTGTACAATCGTGTTTATATGCATTTTCTCCCGATTACCTTTAATTCCTATTTTCCCCACTCTCCCAACGTCCCTCATCCCTCCCAATCTAAACACTCTGCTTCTTGTCTTAAATCCAAAACAAAAAACAAACAAACAAAAAAACTACCTTTCTCCCTGCATAACCACGAGTCCCGATCTTCTTCTTCTTCCCGACCTTCTTATTATTATTATTCCTCCTCTTCTTCTTCTTCTTCACCATCTTTATTATACTTGAACTGACCCACTCTCGCCATTACCTTCACAATTTCTTCCGACAACATTCCATTCCCGAATCTTAACTGTTTTTAAAAATTAATAATCTTCCTTGTATCCTTTCGATCTATACACCTCCTGAAATCACGTGTCTCTCTCTCTCCACATTCTTCCTGGTACTTTTCATCGACCCAGCAGCTTCACACTGCGTTTACAGTTCCAAATTCACCACACACTTCCCCGATTTTACTTCAACCTGCCCTTTTCCGAATGTTACGCAATCCTTATTTAAAATAAATAAATTCACTTTTGACAATACACCTCCCATAGACACGTGATCTGTTTCCACCCCCTGCGCTTACCGATCGAAATTCACCATTCACCTCACGATTCTTTCTACAACATTTACATTAACTAATCTGATGATAACTCTCAAACAACAACAATAATAATAATAATAATAATAATAATAATAATAATAATAATAATAATAATAATAATAAAAATGATCTCTTAAAATGCTTCATCTTCCTTTCACACGTGTGGTACTCTTTACTGTATCATAATGAACTACTCTTCTACTATTTAAACAGACTGCTCTCAATTCGACCTTTCCTTCATACCTTGCCTCAAAAAAATCCAACTGTTACAACGTTTCTTCTCTCCATTCTCTTAATTCGCCTTTAATGCATCCATCAAGAAACGTGTTTAATCGCATCTCTAACCTAAAACTTAAAAAAAAAAAAAAACAGTTTGATATGAGTGTTCACTTTCCATCAACCATTCTTTTTTTTCCAACTTCAGTGCCAACTCACCCCCCTCACCCCTACTTGTCAAAGCAACCATCACACTCTTCTCCCTCCAAGCCTCCCTCTCGCCTTTCTCAAAAACTACCCCCTCACCGTTCTCCCACCATTCATCCCCCTCGCTCATCCTTCTCAAAGTTGCCCTCTCCCCCTCTCATCCACAAAGCTGCCTCCTTCCACTGCCCTCTCACCTCAATCTCTTCACTCCACCTCCTCAAATCCACAACTGCCTTCTTCCCCCTCTCTTGTCCCTCTCCCCCAGCACCACAGAGCCTTTTCTCCTTCTCATCCGGCCCCATCCCCGAGCTATTCTGCAATCTCCCACACTCTTGCAACAACCCTCCTTACCTCTCCCCCTCCCCCTTGTACTACCCTTCCCCTCCCCTCCCACCCCCTGCACCCAAAGCATACTCCCCTCCCTCTTCATTAACAGGGTGGAGCTCAAATATCCGGGGCCTTCGCTCAAACCTTACAGATCTTACCATGCAGGTTGCCAATGACAATCCAGACATAATCTACCTAACAGAAACTTTCCTCCCTCAAGACCTCTCTGACTCCCAAGTATCTCTCCCTGGTTACTCCCTCAGGTATGACAGACCTGAGCCTCGTCCTAGTGGAGGTGTTGCCCTTTTCATCAAAGACTCTATTCCTCACTCTCCTGCACTGCCCTCACTCCCCCACACCCCCAGGAATACCTCTGGCTATGGCTTCCCCTCCACTCCCACCTCATGTTTGTATGTTTACTGTACCATCCACCTAACAGTGATGACTCTATCTTCACCTCATTATCCGAAAACATGGACCATCTTCTATCTTCTCATCCAAACTCTCTCTTCCTGATACGTGGTGACTTCAATTGTCATCATGCCAGTTGGCTAGGTGTGGGCACCTCTCTCACCTATCATGGCACCTCAGCAAAAGCTTTCTGCAACTCATTGGGACTGACTCAATCGATCAATTTCCAGACCCGGATCTCAACCAATGGTACTCCATCTCTTCTGGATCTGATTTTGACAAATTTTCCTGAAAATATCTGCTGTTCTTTCTCTGCTCCAATCGGCTCTTCTGACCACATCCTTGTCAAAGTGGACATCTCTCTGGCTATTATCAGAGAACCACCTCACCGCCGTCGAGTCTGGCATTTCACTCAAGCCAACTGGCAGGGTCTCCAAGCAGCCATCACACTTATCGAATGGTCTCCCTTTGCTACTTTCTCCAACATCAACTCATTCTGGGAATTCTTTCAAAGAAACTTGCTCTCCCTCATGCACAGATTTATCCATTCTCATCTTCAGTTGTCCAACCGTTCCTCGTGCCCTTGGTTCACTGAAGCTTGTGGTGAGGAAGTTGTCCTGAAACAACTTGCCTTTGCCTCATGGAAAGCAAACCCAACTGAGGGCAATCTCAGTTCCTTCCATAAAGCTCAGAACAAGTGTGTATCTACTCTCAGGAGAGCCAGAAAATAACATCTTTCTAATCTCAAGTCTGAACTTTCAAGCCTCTCTTCATCCTCCAAATCCAGGTGGGGTCTAATCAAATCTGTTTCTGGTGTAAGTTCCCCCTCCATCCCTCCCTAACTTCAAATGGCCGTACTGCTGATCGTTGGATCAGCTCCAGATGAGCTTTCACCATCGGTGTTTCATCTCCAAACTCCAACACCGCACGTGAAAAGGCTGAATGCCCAAACTCGGTGTTTGCATCGAAATCTTGTGTCTGAAATGCATCGCATTCAGTAACCACCTTACCCAGTCGCACCCAACTATTCCTGGATACTGTCCTTTTTCTCCTAACAAGGTAGAGATAAGAGCTTGCTGTAAAACCTCGACTCAGATTCTGCAACCGGTCCAGATGGCATCAGCCCACGTGTCCTAAAAACCTGCTCCTCTGCTCTTGCTCACCCTCTCATTGTTCTATTCACCCTTTCATTTGCTCAAGGTCATCTGCCATCTGGTTGAAAATCAGCAAACATTTCTGCCCTGCATAAAAAGGTGAAAAAACAGATCCCTGCAACTAAAGACCAATCAGCCTTCTCCCAATCATCAGCAAGGTTATGGAATCCATCATCGCTTCAGACATTAAATCCTTCCTCTTCTCCAATGGCTTGATTTCCGAGCATCAATTTGGTTTCAGACCAGGTCACTCTACCCTGGATATGCTGTTTCTGCTCTCCCAACAATGGATGGAGGTCCTCCATGCCAGACAAGAAATCAGAGCCATATTCCAAGATATATTGCGTGCTTTTGACACGATCTGGCACCCTGCCCTGCTCACCAAACTTTCTTCCTGTGGTATCCAAGGCCATCTCCACTCATGGCTCGCAGACTTCCTCTCCTGTCGAAGTCAACATGTGGCCCTAAATGGAATTCCTTCATCCCCTCTTCCTGTCCAGGCTGGAGTTCCTCAAGGTAGCATTCTGGGCCCTGTTCTTTTTCTGGTTTTCATCAATGATCTCTCTGACTCTCTGGAAAATCCTCTTTATCTCTTTGCTGATGACTCCACCATTTGCCGTACCATCTTTAATCCCTCAGAGCGGCAAGCAGCAGCTCCTTCGCTCACTGCAGATCTGGGTAAAATCACAAACTGGTCCAACACGTGGAATATGTCTTTCAATTCGGACAAATCTCACACTCTCACTGTCTCTCCGAAAGGACCGTTTGGAACCCCCCCCCACCCCCATCCACTTTATCAACAATCCTCTGGAAGAAGTCCTTTCTTTCAAGCTTCTGCGTCTCACTATCTGCCATGATCTTTCCTGGGAAAGCCAAATTTCCAACCTGGCCTCCAAAGCCAGTTGCCGACTGGGAATCCTCCATCATGCAAAGTCCTTCCTCGGCCCACCGGAGCTCCTGACCACTTACAAAGCCTTCGTCCACAGCCTGATGGAGTACTGCTCTCCCCTTTGGGCTGGTTCTCCTACCTCCCACCTTTCTCGGCTTCATGTTGTGGAAACCAAGGCATTTCAGATCATTAACATCTCCCGCCATGAGGCTGAGTGTTTGGGCCTCTCATTCTCTCACCGCAGTCAGGTCAGTGGTCTTTCTATCTTCTACCATATCCTCTCCAGTCTCACCCCCCCCCCCTCCACCTGCTCTGTCTGCGATTTGTCTCCACCATATTTCTGCAGGGAGCCCAAGGTCCGCCAACAACCCCCTTCTGGTAAAACTACCAAAATCACGAATCACTACTCACCTTCACTCTTTCATTCCTCTTTTTTTCCACCTTTGGAATAAACTCCCTCACTATTCAATCCCATTCTTCCCTCCAGGCCTTCAAAACAGCTGTTCCCACCACCTCTTATTATCCCCCGTCCAAATCCTTGATCTTTTCTACCCCCGTTAATCCACCCCAAGCCCACCTCCTTCAAATTCCCTGCTTTCCTTCCTGAAAGTCCCCGTAATGTATTCCCCATGTTCCCTGCCCCATCCCTCTCTCTTCTCTCCCTCTCCCGAATGTCTCTGTTCCCCACTGTTTTGTTCTTCCCACTCCCGCCCCTCTTGTCTCATGCCCCCCTTGCTGTGCGTTGTGTGTTAGCTCTCATATGAGCCTCGACAAGGTATACAAAAAAAATTGATGTGTTGAGAGTTATCGGCTTTATGAGTATTAACTGTGGAGTTGCCAGAAAGGACGAATGGAAGCAGTGGCAAAACATCCATTGCCAATAATCCACCACCTGATGCTTGACTTGAGAAGTCAATGAGACACCGGGCGAGTCCAGAGCCTCTTTATCGGGCACCCTAAGGCCAAAGTAACCAAAAATAAGGAGGTGATACCAGGCCAAGGGGGCCTGGTTCTGAAGGACAATGTTTTGGAGAAGTTTGCCAAGAGCATCCGCGACAGGGATATGAGCACCCTTGGGTACTTTACGGAGTACCCTAAAATTATCACGACATCTCAATAAGTAGGTGGAAAAGTCCATTGGTTTGGCCGGGATATCCCCGGGTGGGGGGGGGGGGGCCTTTGATGCAATCCCAAAGCAGGCAAGCCATGACCAATTGGTCAAAAGCACCGCCGCCTGACGCCCAGACAATTTAACACATGAATAATGGTAATAAGAATCACATAACTGGCACTGAATGGAATGCTTCCTCGTGTTGGTGAACTTATATTTGGAGCATCGAGTACGGCCATGAAACAAACATCACTGTCGTCGCCGGAAACAGTGGCACCACCAGTGGCCACCAAGCCCCCATCAATATCAACACTGGCTTCAGTGGCACCACCAGTGCCTGCGTCTGCCCATCGTTGTCATCGCCTGCGCCAGCACCACTTACAATTGCTGCTGAAAAGAGGACACAGCTAAGTTTTGCATTGGGGTCTGCATCACATAATCCTGGTGCTCCTGTATGCTTTTGTGTAATAATTGGACTAAGGCACATCCAAGGAGCCACATTGTTCCTATACACCTTCTGCGAGCTTAGATAATTTGGCTGTCTATCCACAAGTGTTTTGCAGCTTTGCTCAAGGCCGACCTGCTCATCCGCCGATGGGAGGGGGGTTCACACGGCCATATTGCTTTTCCCATGGCAATCCAGCTCTTCCGTCATTGGGAGCTGAGTACGCGTGGCCATGATACTCTGCCAAAGGCTGATCCGCTCATCCAGCATGGGGAGGGAGTTTTTTACAGCCAGGTTGTTCTTCCTGTGGCCATCCTGCTCTTCTGTCGAAGGGAGCAGATTATGCGTGGCCATGTTGCTATGACCAGGGTCGTCCCGTTCATCCACCAGAGGGAGCGGGGTTTGTGTGGCCATATTGCTCTGCCCAAAGTCATCCCATTCGCCCACTATGAAACACGAAGTTCGCGTGGCCACATCACTCTGCTAAAGCCCATCCCACACAACCATCGGGTGGGGCGGAGTTCACACAGCCATATTAATTAAAGTTTGGAATTGCGGGATTCCAGGAGTGTTGTAGACCTTTCTCACGGCATTACCCTGATAGAACTGCCCGATGGCCGCTTTTCTTGCAATATTGGGGGAGGAGGCCTTTCAGGGTCGGTGTCATTCAGTATGTCATTTAGTCGCCCCTCGACACGGTACTCTTGCACATAACTGTCGATAAACCTTTCCAGCTCAGTGATGTCAGGTGAAAGTCCACAAGCACTTTTGGATGAAACTCGGGAGGAGCCCCCTCGATCCGGGCTCTGGTGATCGGCCATGTTGTGACGTTAGCTCATGGTCCACCCTAAATCAATAAAGGGAAGGATATGTTTGGATTATTTATTTGTCTTTAATTATATTGTCCCCGACAAATAAATTCTGCTCCCCTTGCCCTTCTACCGCTCCTGCCTAACCCCCAGCGTGTGCCTGTAAGTTTCCAGTTAATATTTGTGCTTGCCTCCCTCTTTTCAGAGATCTTCTTAGTAATTAATATCTGACCTAATATGACACAAAGATATTTTGGGTGATGCACAATCTGGATTGCATTACCGCAAAAAAAATTCACATCTTAGCCAGAACTTTCCAGCATCGTGTTCAAGTGCAAGGCAGTTTCCATGGTTTTTGAAGGGTTTGTATCCTCAAACAGTTGATATGTTGGACGTAGGAGTGATAATATAGTCTAGAATTCAAGTATATGACCTTTGCCTCACCAAATTGATGGTGTATGTCTTTTCTGACTTTGCATCTGATCAGCTTTGTAGTTTTCGAAATGAGGAGATGTCTGGCAGCCATAGCATTAGCTGTACATTTTGGTGGATGTTATTGAGAAGCCTTAGCTGCCCCGAGTATGAAACCATTTCCATGCTTTTTGGCTAGAATATGTTCAAGTGGAGGCTCTCTACCATCTCGTGCAAAATTTGTTGCTGAGTTCCACTAACTTTGTTTATGTCTGGCACTTTGATGCCAATTGATCAAATTCTGCCTGTCTGAGTCCCCAGTTGCTTCATATTCTTGTAGAAGTGCCTCTGTCTTAAGAAACCAACATTGTGTGTTGGCTCTTCAACACCCAATGAGGTTGTTCTTCTTGGCATTGGCCTTGAGAATCTGACAGAACCTGTCATAGCATTGTGGAATAGGGTCTAGGCTCTTGATCTTGTCCTCTATTTCAGTGATATATTTGAGCCAGTATGCTTTGTGGAGTTTCATTGGTGCCTTGGTTTAGATGTGATCAGTGGCACCTCAATTCCAATGTCGATTATGACTGGTGTTTGGGAATGTGAAAAATAGGAAGGATCTCCTGGGATGCATGCATGGCCATTAATTTACATCTGTTGAAATAAAGCAGAGGTTGTGTTATTCCCTTTCCACCTACTCCAGTGGAAAGTGTGTGCTTGCTCAGAGTAATAAACATAAAGAAAGTACTGCTCTCCAACGGAGGATCAATGTCAACTGCTTGCCAACTTCATTATTGACACTATATTTCCATCGTATGTGGTGGCTATTAAAGTCGTCAACATGGACTTCTGGGTGTTGTGCCTTATGCAATGCTGAAGGTGGCCACACCGCATGTGGCTTACAACCATTGGTTATCATTCGTTCTCCTATTCTTATAAAAATTCTCCTATTCTTAAACAGACACGTCCATAATTGGGGCCTCCTGCACAACAGTAAATTCCATTATTATTTTAACAGTGAAAATGGACCTCTTCCAGAATGGTGAGAATGAGTATGATTGAGCAGGGATGGATGCCACAGGGCATTGCAGCTCAACCTCAAGAGCTGAAACATCATCGGACTCAATTTTGAACTCTCTTTTTGTTTGCGACTGTTAAAAAAAAAAACATTTTAAAAAACCTCTACTGTCATCACTTGTTGTATAGTCTTCAATGGGTGCTGCAGAAGTTTGGGGACACCACTGTGTAGTAAGGGGCACAGGTGAAATAAGTTGCTTTGAGGATCCTCTATTTCATCGTCTCAGCTTATCGTATCCACTCAGAAATAAGACCACATTTTTCTCAGCCTCCAGCACTTTCCAGGTGTGACATAATCACAGGTGAGTGATGTGACGGAAAATGCTGAATGGAGAATTCACACGAAGTCAGATTGAGTGTTGTGGGGCCTGAAAAAGGAGGGTGGCTGCCTCGTCCTGTGGGACTCGGTGGTAATAACACCACATAACATGGATTGAAAATGGCTTTGCAATTGTAAAAGTAAAAGTGTCTCTGTAGACCAAAAGCATATCAAAAAGCAACATCTTTCACTGCCAGGTGTATTGATGTTCAAATTTGTATTTCCCTGATTGTTGTATGAAGGATCAGAAATTGCTGAACTTTCAGAGGAATCTATTTCAAATTTTAACAAGCTTTGTTTGCCGCAGTGGGAATGGCAGAAGGTTAGTGTATATTTATCTTTTTTCCATTTTTTTTTATCTGGCACGGCTCATGAAACAACATATAAAATGGTACGTTGATTGAAGAGAGTAAATTGCATGTGTGAGAAAAACAACACCTGTACTGTTTGAAGGCTGCGTCCCAAAGCCACATACCTGACCTGCATGTCTGCTGACGAAAAAGGCCTTCGACGCTCCCTTTTTTCATTACTTCGGTGAATATATGGATACATCATTTTTACTGGAAGCACCTGCTCCCAATGGGAGCCACCAGGGGGGGTCATGTTAGGATCTTTATGATTAGTAATACCATAGCAGAATACCCACCCGACAGGTGATGTTGTTCCAAGTGGGCAACATGTTCTTCTGACGTTTCCCTTTTTGGGGGCAGTATATAGGCAGCAGCAGACTGCTGCTTCGATTGCTCCTGAAATTAAATTAACCCGAGTTCAGTGTTTGAAGTGAAAACATGCGGACTGCTTATGTGCATACATACATATAATAATACATTTTGGTTCCAATTTCAAGATACATTCATACGCACAGCTTCAGAGTGCTCTCATTAATCTCCAAACATTTCAGCTTCCTCAGTAAAATCCTCTCGGATGGATGGACGATACATACCATACCTACATGCTGTACACACACCACATGTATACGTACTAAGCTCCATTACAGGATGTATAGATTGTGCTGGTGCAATGCAATATCTATCTATAATTCCAGCAATCTGTGTGTGTGTGTGTGTGTGTGTGTGTGTGTGTGCATGTGTGTGTGTATGTGTGTGTATGTGTGTGTGTGTGTGTGTGTGTGTGTGTGTGTGTGTGTGTGTGTGTGTGTGTGTCTGCGACCGCCGTTTCTCGACAACCACCGGTCGGATCTAATTGAAACTTGCCAGGAATATTGCCGGGGACCCGCTGATGTGCCTTTTCAAGGTTTGATATCAATCGGACAAGCGGTTCCCAAGTTAAGGCCATTTATCTGTCGACCAATGACAAGACACGGTGCTATGACATCACGAATGACGTCACAATTAATGTTTATTTATTTATTATTTTTATTTTATTTGCACGATTCACGGTCCGATCTGATTGAAACTTGCCAGGAATATTGCTGGGGACCCGCTGATGTGCCTTTTCAAGGTTTGATATTAATCGGAAAAGCGGTTCCCAAGTTATGACCATTTATCTGTCGACCAATGACAAGACACGGTGCTATGACATCACGAATTACATCACAATTAATGTTTATTTATTTATTTATTTTTAAATTTTTTTTATTTTTTTTTTTGCACGATTGACGGTCCAATCTGATTGAAACTTGCCAGGAATATTGCTGGGGACCCGCGGATGTGCCTTTTTGAGGTTTGATATTAATCGGACAAGCGGTTCCCAAGTTACGGCCATTTATCTGTGGACCAATATCTGCGAAAGAGATAAGAGAGAGAGGGGCGGGAGAGGAGGGGGGAGAGAGGAAGGGCGAGACAAAGGGGGAGAGAGGGGGGCAAGAGAGGGGGCGAGAGAAAGGGGCGAGAGAGGAGGGGGAGAGGGGGCGAGAGAGGGGAGAGAGGGGGCGAGAGAGGGGAGAGAGAGGGGAGAGAGAGGGGGGAGAGAGGGGCGAGAGAGAGGGGAGAGAGAGGGGGCGAGAGAGAGGGGGCAATTCTTCAACACAATTCTTCTTCGTTTGACATGACGTCACAATTGATGCTGGGGACCAGAGTATGTTTCCCAAGTTATGGCCATTTATGATACGGTTGGTCCAATCTAATATAATTGAAATAATGCCCCAATCCAGCCATCGTTTACACACCTACGGGCCCGTACTAGTTTATTGTAATACACGAGCTTTTTTTTCATTCTCATGACTACCAAATGGATAACATACAGCGACAGCCAGATGGGAAACAACTTTGGCAATTTAAGATATTTGAAGAACAGCTCGTATACAAAGCACAAGACGACTATAACATCTCTTGGTGCAAATCAGCATTGTGCTGGTCTCAAGTTCTCCTTTTAAGAGCCATACAATGACGGAGAGAGAGCACACGTACTACACGGCGAAGGACACCAGTCAAAAGGTGTAATTCCCCCAGGTATTGATGTTTCAGGTAGTGTATTGTAAAAACCCAGTATACTACTTTGATTGGGCCACAAGGTGCATCGCTCCATGTTCGCATTCGAGTGGTGCTTGTAATAATATATGAAAATCTCACAAATCATTGAAACAGCCGTTTTGTCTCCCACCAGAGGGAAGAAGGCTTTTTCAAGAAATTGGTCAAGTACAAACATCTGTCACTTCATTTGTCAATGAAGCAAAAATTAGTCACAGAATATGAAAAGGCGGTACATGATGCGAAACTTCACATTTACTTGTAAATTCTTCTTCTGAGTGGGCAGAACAAGGAAGGCATTTGTGGTTGGAAATCTGAGTATCAAGGGATTATTTATTCATAAGCAGGCAGGTTTCTGCCATCACCGCCCTGACTAAGGATAAGAATTTGCTCTCTGTCTGGCGAACTGACATGGCGAGTAAATAACCCCTTGCAAGAGCTCCCAGAGGTGTGTGTGTGTGTGTGTGTGTGTGTGTGTGTGTGTGTGTGTGTGTGTGTGTGTGTGTGTGTGTGTGTGTGTGTGTGTGTGTGTGTGTGTGTGTGTGTGTGTGTGTGTGTGTGTGTGTGTGTGTGTGTGTGTGTCAGAGTGTGTGTGTGTGTCTGTTTTTTTTTCAAATGAGAGACGTTTTGCCTTTTTGGAGAAATTGGGAATACATGGAAGTGGAGATATCCCACCAAGAACATATTTTCCTGAGGAATTTCCAATGTGAGGAAATTAAATGGAAATTGTGTGATGTCAAGAAACAGCTTGAATGAAAATCCATGTCGTATTTACGTGGCAGAGGCAGAATTACTCACGTCATATTTTTCACAAGTTGCAAACAATTCATATAGAGTTTACATCGTGCACCATTGCCATTAATTCTCTTGCACATCTCTATTAACCTTCCACCCAAGCACATTTACTTTGGGTCCACGTAAAGCAATTTCTACTAATCTTCATTCTGAAGTCCTCATGAATCACACACTGGCATATTGAGTGAACATCGGCTTGGTGGTTCAGTTACAGTATTCATAGTCGAAGGCGATTGAAATCATCTTATTCAAGCCAGACATGAATGCAGTGCCTCTTTCTCTCCGACAATTTAATTTTGTAAGTGACCTCCACAGGGAATTGCCATGGTCAAGAACCTAAAACGGCTAAAGTTCTCAAGTGGTGTGGGTTTTCAAAAGTTCAGGTTAACAATAGTTCTGGATAGCACTGTTTCTGCCTTTACGAGCTTATCAATGTACCGTACTCTTGAAAGCGAATCAATGATGTCAAAGCAGTTTCTTGGAAAGGTTTATGGTGGTGGTTTGCCATTGCCTTCCCAGTAGGAATCAGGGCAGGAATGTGTAATTTGTTGAGGATGCCGTCGATAGCTCGTCGACTCTAAGTGGAGGACACCATGGGTTCTTTAACGTCCACCAACACTCCCAGTGTTGAGCAGATGGGTTCTCTAGCTTATCGTCCATCCGATGGATGGCACATACCTTGGTTTATCGCCGTGGATGTGAACCACCAGGATGACTGTCCATATTTAGGTGGAGATTCAAAAAAATGGCTATACATCTCAAAGGTGAATGAACATACCTCAAAGCTATCCTGCTATCTAAAACAGCTTTATCCACAGGACTAAATGGTCAACATGAAACTTGTGAAAAACCACCTCTCTGACACAACTAATAAAAAATTGTCTATAATAATGTATTTATTGTAAATTTCAGAGATAATCACAATGCCCCATGTCCCTATCTCTCATTATCATGATTGTTGTTTAGAATATGGCTACCTTAAGCCATGAGAGATTGCTAAAGACAAAAAAGAATAATTACCTTGAAGGGAAAGAGAATGATGCTTTGGCTGTTAGGAACACACACACACACACACACCAGTAGGCTTTGGTTAATTTGCCAGAATCCCCCCTCCAAATAAGTTCCTATTCAGATCCCAAAAACCTCGGAAGCTAAACCTACATAAAAATCCTTATTCTATGGAAACATAGAAACCATTGTGGCAACCATATGTCTGTCGCACATAAGACTGAATGACGTATTGATGAAATCACTCAAATATACGGTAAATTGATTCACATGAAGTCTTGAATAAAGAACAGGATTGAAAATATATTTCCAAGCCATGAGGTAAAATTAAAGCCTGCAAGATCATTCAAAGTTTTTCCGCCACTTGATGGAAAACTCTTCTCTTGAACAGAGGAAAGTAAAGAGAAAGTGCATTTTGTCACACTTCCTCAACAAAAATAGGACCATGCATCCTGAAACTCACCTGGATCAGGAGAAACAGTCGCTCAAACCCCCTGCAGACCCCCATAGACCCTGATTCTTTTTAATGTCATGAACAAACTTTGATACATCATGGATGATGAAGTTTGTGGTCAAATGTCATAGAAATTGTGAATATTGTTTGGGAGAAGAGAGCAAATACCTATTTTTTTGGGGGGGAGGGGGGGATCCAACCACCCCCAGCAGTAAACCCCCTCAATGAGCGCAGATTTGATGTGGTCAATAAACTGAGGTACATCAAGGGTGATCAAGGTTGCGGCCAAGTTTCATTGAAATCGTGTTGTGTCGTTTCAGAGAAGAAATATCTATTTTGGGGAGTCAAACCACCTCCCTATCACCACCCTCCCCCCCCCCCCACCGTAGATCCCCTTAATGAATGCAGATTTGGATGCAATCAATAAACCTTCATTATCCATCAGAAAATTCGTAATTCTTTCTTTATCTTCTCCTTTATCTTTTTCTCTCTATTCCTCTCTTTCATTATCTATCTCTCAGGAGAAGTGAATTCTTGCAGAAATTTTTCTGTAAGGCTCACTTGGCTGTGCCTGGATGGGTTTGAAGGCAGCTTGTGGCCAAGTTTCATCAAAATCGTCTGTTTCAAGCCATAATGACTGAAGTGTTCACACACTGACTAACTGACTGACTGACTAACTCACTCACCTATGCACATTGCTCGATCACATTTGCTCACCAGACTAAAGTCCAGGTGAGTTAAAAACGAAATAAACTTTTCATCAATACAATCCAATGCAAAATTCCATCCAAATTAAAGTCTGCCTCGTCATTAAACAAAACTTGATCAATCAAAGTCATATCTTCCTTGTTTGTCTCCAACACATCTTGTGCAAATAATGTGTGAGAAGCTTAATCTTCCTCAGTCATCTCGAGGAGAATGTGAACCTTAGAAGGATGCGGTTTTGCTTCTTTCAAAATCTTGGGAACTGAAGACTTTTACATGCTCAGCTTCAAAGATCTCTGCCGTACTGACATATTTTTCAAAGAGATGTTTCAAAGGTTATTTTTTTTGTACACATCGTCGAGGCTCCTGAAAGAATGAGTACACCGAACATCCCAGGAAGTAATAGGATGCACAAGGAACAGTAGAGATGCACGAAAAAGGAACAGAAGAGAGAACGGGGAAAACACCAACAGCAGAGTTGAAGGCCAAGATAGAGGGAGACTCGGAAAAACAATGGGTGTGGAGAGGAATGTGGGGCAGAAGAGGATGCACGGGGTGGACAAGATGGACATGGCGTGGACACATGGGGTGGACAAGGACTTCTGCACTGCCTCTTCAGTTCACACTGTTTTGGACCGATTATTACGCAGTGGAAACAGCAAGTCATACTCAGTGGCTTCACAATAAATTTTGCAAATTGTGTTTATCCTCACACTTTAAAAAAGTAAATAAATAAAAATGGGGGGGGGATATTGTAATCGGCTCCGGCTGTCGGTCTATCATGCTATCTCCTCCTAAATGGTTGCGTAGAAATTCAACCAACTTTGGTGGTTATGATCACCATATGGCAAGAAGATGTGAGAGCAGTATCATTTTTGGTTTCGCTCGCAGGGCCCTGTGGTGGGGTCAAAAGGTAAAATACCGAAAAATGTAATTACAGGCACATTTTAAAACATTTTTTTTGTCGTGAAACTTTTGTCGTGAAATCAACATTGGGTGACACACAAAATATGTCACAATTGTTTTGGACAACCCCTGGTTCATGCCCCAATGGCTGGGTACTTGGGGTCATAGTGGTTAAAACAAGATTATTATTTTTAACTTAAAATGTGACATGAGATAATTGCTAGTGGAACTTTTGCCAGATTTCAACTTTGCTTTTGGTGGGAAGCATGGGGATTTGCGATGACGCGTCATCGACTTCGCTGTAGTTTCATTTGGTGCTGACTCTTGCTCTTAGTTGGAAACCAGGGCAGCACTGTTAAACCACAACTCAGTGGATCTCTTCAAACTATACGGCAATATTTAAACGCTACTCTAGATTGCAAGTGGTCATGATTTTATTTATACTTATAGAAAGAGGAAAAGTAAGCATAGGTGAAAACCACAAGTAAAATCGAATGTGAAGGTCTAAGAATCCACACCGGTTTATTGAAATTTGAACGTTTTGTTAGAGTTAATTAAAACTTGAATCTTTCAGTCTTAAATGGCACTTTGGGGGAGAAACAAGATCACCTTTTTAACATAATTATCCAAAAAAAAAAAGGACTGAGAAAAAGATGCTTTTATTATCAGCTACATCGAGCAGTTGCCTCCATGAGCTTGTGTATTATTAAAGATTGCTTGACAAAAATATAGGAACCTATTACCATTAAAAAGATGCCCCATCCAATAAACCAATCCACCCAAGACGAAGGTAAGCATCAGGTATAAGTAGTGAGAGCACACGTTATGAGCCATAGTTGTAATAGAATAGGCAATGTAGAACTAATTGATAGGAGAAAGCAACTAATTTGCAAATGATGGATGAAATCAACACGAGTTCAACTGTAATTTCCAACTGCCACACTTTGACGACATGATGTTGAATCTCTCAATAAACTAATTTAAACACCACTGAAACTTCATCATTCCCTCGAATCAATTTAACAGGTTTCCGTCAGCGTATGTTGCTCAAGATGGCAAGATCATCTAAAAAAATTACCCACAACAAGCTGTAGATGTACGTGTCACATGTGTACGTGGAAAATAACAGCTCTTCGGAAAAAATACGAGGCATCACTTGCTCTTTCGCTTCACTGACTCAACGGTGATATGTTACATTGATGGAAAGTCTAACCCCGTGATAATCAACAGAAGTCCATGGGAGAATCCATTCATATGGACCACAAGGAATTGGTAGTTGGTGGAAAAAAATAATAATTTTGGAGTCTATCTTTAGCAAATTAAATGATACAGGTATTTCATATCTTTGGGAAATTAAATGACACAGGTATTTCATATCTTTGGGAAATTTCATGATACAGGTATTTCATATATTCACCAGGAGTTCTGGCTTGGGTTCCATTTTACTCATTGAGTTCTGGGTTTGTTTAACTCTGGAAATTAATAAAGTATAGTATCTGATTTGTTCTGCTTTCTCATTGGGCATTCACCCTTAGCAAAGGCTCGTGAGGCCATCACTGCAGTAATACAGACCACAGGAAACCTTGATTGGGAAATTTGGTCAAGCAATACTTTAAAGTGAAGTAAAATATTATTAATATGTACCGTATGCAGTCATCAATCTATTCAGTTAAAAGGTACCATCTGCCCTTCCGTGCTCCCGTGTGTGCCTGCTCCTCCCCCCCCCCAACTCACCCCTTCTTCCTCCTGTTATTACCTCCGCCACCGAAGGTGAAGGACGTTATGTTTACATCCCTCTCTGTCTGTTTGTTTGTCTGTTTGTCTGTCTATGTGCAGGATATCTCAAAAAGTTGTGGGCATTGTCTTACGTATTATGTGGGCATTACATTCGCTGGGCAGATTGGGTGTGTGACGAGGATGAACTGATTCGATTTTTGGGAAGATCCGGATCCGACTACTCTAATATTTGTAGTGATTCTTCACCATTGAGAGATAGGGCCAAAAACGATATTTTGAATGATATTTCAAAAATGTAGTGGGCCCGATATATTCTCATGGATCAGGAATTGCGTGGCAGTGGTATGCACTCGATGAAGTGCCCTTCTAGTTTTTGTTCTGTGTTCTAGCACCTCCATGGATCTCAACTCTTAAAAAATTGTTTTAAGCACATTGCATAAATATTGAGTGAAAGTTATTTTTCCTTAGCTTGGTTTGTAGATGTCTTCTTTCAGGCCATGAAATGAATGATTGCCCTTTGTGTTTCTTGGTAGAACCTCGCCAAGGTCAATCAAAGAAAATTCAAATATAAAAGCCACTGAATTAACAAGAAAAAGAGCAATCAGATATTGCAGACTCTTGCCAGGACTTGTTTTGTGTGGTGTATTTTGTTTGGCGTTTGTGTACTGGTGTGTTACATTATTAAGAAGAGACATAATTACAACTGCCACTTTATAACTGCTGGTACTGATGACCAGGTGCCAAGACGTCCCGCTCTATGCAACCCCATTTTGATGGGACACCACCTGACCCTTACCCATGATGTTTTATATGATTATTGATTATTCAATTGAATTTAGAATGGGATTTTAAAAAATTCAATTCAAATCAAATGGAAGACCAAATAGTTAGAGTCCTGGATTGGAGGATTCAGAAGGAACGCAAACAAGCAAAAAGCAAAGATGAAGTCATCAGGAGGAACCTGAATAGGATTCGCATTTCAGCTGCTACTTCTCTACCCTCAAACCTATCCAGGCATAACCAAGTGAGTCATATTCAATTAAAAATTAATAAACCCCCCCCCAAAAAAAAACCTTAAACAAAAAATATAGATATATATATATATATATATATATATATATATATATATATATATATATATATATATATATATATATATATATATATATATATATATACACATATAGAAGCCGGTAGGCGACATGGCTGCTCGCTCTCGATGGAAAGCTGGCCGACGCGACGAGCCGATATTCATGTACATGCTATCAATCAATTTAGCACAATAAATATGATGATCACAGTCCTCTTAGCTTGCGCCCAGAAACCTGCCTTGTGAAATTTCAGGCATGTTTCCAAAGAGACTCTAACAAATGGCAGCCCTGGTAATTCCATTTATCTCTCCGCTAAAGATTTTATTTTTTTATATGATGCTGTAAGACATTCTCCTTTGGCACAAAAAAACAGGTCCCTCGGAGGTCCAGTTTCGGAGGTATTGATTTTTTTCGTACAGTCCACGATAAGTGTACGATGTACGATAAAGTATTTTAGCTGTTGCTAAGCAACGGAGGCGTGCATAGCAACCATTCATTTTTGTGTACATGCTAGCCACATTGTACACATTTCACCCAAGTTTCATCAAAATCAGACTCTTTCTCTTAGAGATATTCGCAATTAACCGTTTCTGAAATATTCGACATGTACTCGCCCAAAACCTATCTCCTCCTACAAATATTTTTTGTTAGGGCTGCAAATTGGCATGAAGGGAGCTAGATAAATTGCGCACAGAACTCTAAGCTTCGATTTTTCGATTTTTTTTTTCGATTTTTTGACCACTTTAAAGGGCCATTAATAGGGCCCGGGGTGCCATGTTCGAAAGCACACGATTCCCAGAAATATTGGTCCTACCTACCAAATTTCATTGGAATCGGTTGAGTGGTTTAGCCCCGAGGCTTGACCAAAGTTTCGCGGACAGACAGACAGATGGAAATGTCCAGAATAAGGGTGCTCTAAGAGCAGCCAATATATACATACATATATATATATATATATATATATATATATATATATATATATATATATATATATATATATATATATATATATACACACTGGCTGCCAGACTGTGCCCAATCAAGTTGAAATTTAGACCATGTATTTACCATCACTACTAGATAATAATTCTGAAGTTTCACATTAATTTATCAAGTGGTTCCAGATTAAACATTATTTAATATTTTTCTTCAATGCAATATAGCTGCCAAACTCTAGCCTATCAATTAATCCTTAACAAACTTATACACCCATGGCTTGGGGAACATTTGTGTGAAGTTTCCCCTCGATCTGTCCAGCTGTTCTGGAGATTTTTTATAGGTTTTAAGGTAAATCTAATATGGCTGCCAAAACATGTGACCTATCACGTCATACGTGTGAACCTTTTGTTCCTCATGGATAGGCGGTCATATGTGTAAAGTTTCGCCTCAATCTGTTCAGCCACTTCAGAGAAGATTTTTGAAGGTTTTTTTTTAAACAATATGGCTGCCGAATCACATGGCCGATGACGTCATTGATTTATTTTTTTTCTGTGGACCATTTTATCCCTCGATGGCCCTCAAAATTTTTCATACTGATCAGATGTAGCGTTCTACATATTCAATTATGATGTCATTAAAACAAACACTTATTCTGCATGAGGAGTACTTCCGTGTGCCAAGTTTAAATTTTTTCATTGGCGTGGTTTCAGAGATACAGAGGTCCAAAGTTTCTCCATTTTTCCAACATGGCTGCTACACCAAGTGACTTATGACATCATAATTATCAACAAGATATTCCACATGAGTTGTCTCTCCTTTGGTGAAAATTTTGTGTCAATCCGACAAGCAGTTGCAGAGAAAAACTCAAGTTCTGTACGGACAAAAAACAAACAAACAGACAAACAAACAAATGGACCCAAATGCAATGCCCTCTCTTCCAGCGAGGGTAATAATGGAATGTGCTCTTACTTTTGGATGGAAAGACACATTGAGGGGAAACAAACCTGAACGTACAACCTGTTATTCACCTGTAGCAATGGGGATTAGGGGTAACACGATACAAAAGAAATGCTTATCTAAGACATGACATAATATACAAGACAATGCCCTAAAATTATCATGAAAGACTGCACTGCAAAAAGAACGACACATTTAAATATTCCGCAAGTAGAACATAAACAAATTGTGGCCATCCATTTCGTCCGACATTGTGCTATTGCTTCAAATCACCCATAATTGCAATAACTCTTTACAACTAATCTTGAAAGTCATCTCAAAAGAGTCCTCAAAATAGAAGGGTACTCGGTAGAGTGGATACCTCTGCTACATAGTGCCTGATCCACAAAAACATATCAGGCCCAATACATTTTTGAAATATGATGCAAAATATAATTTTTGGGTCGATCTCTCAATGGTGAAGAATCACGAACAAAATTAAATAATACTCGGATCAGATCCGGACTCAGATCTTCACCAAAATTGAATCAATTCTTCTTGGTCACATACCCAACGTGTCCAGAAAGTTTCGGCTGATCCGTCCACAACTTTTTGAGATATCGTGCTATATGTAATTTTTGTCCACATCTCTCAATGGTGAAGAATCACTTAAAAAAATTATAGTAGTCAGATCCGGATCCGGATCTTCACCAAAATCGAATCAATTCGTCCTTGTCACATACCCAACCTACCCACAAAATATAATCCGGATCCGTCCACAAATTTTTGAGATATCCTGCACATAGAAAGACAGACAAACACAAACAAACAGAGAGGGGTGAAAACATAACCTCCTTCACCTTCGGTGGTGGAGGTAACTTTACACAGCCAACATTTTCCCATGCATTTTCTATTTCATTAGCCTTGTCTCCGCAACTCTGTATAATATCCCCTCCAATTCAGTAAACCGCGACACATGCACAGCCATCATGTCACGACGTTGCAACAATCAATGAAGGTATGGAACTCTTGAACTGAACTTGATAAAAAAATAAAATATAGGATTGCTGATTACCTTTGCAGCCCTGACAAACACCCACATCGATTTTATGTCACTTGAAGATGGTGACTTATTCAAAGGATCAAAGATGTAATCAGCAGATCTTAATGACAATTCAGCGGCAATGCTTCCTCAACTATTAGAACGTGCAGAGGTTGGCAATCACCTGCAAGGGACCGATGTCTCACGGCGTCGGTATTCCAGCTTTACAACACACTATCCAGCAAGGATCTGCCGTCTCCCTGCATGATACCCCAGCGATTGAGTTAACTGACCCTGGAATTCCATTACTTGACCTCAATTCTGGGGCTGTTGACACCCTGTTGAAGAACATTTAAGAAAGCGATGAATCTTTTTGAAAGGATGCGTGCCATATTTTGTGATCTACTGGAAAAGGAAAGGTTTTGCTGAGCAGTGAAACTGAGATCTTCGATCCGAAAGCAAGTGTTGATGTCATAAGTACAATATTAGCTCATGGTATGTTAGTATTGTTCACTGCAACATTCACAAATTAAAGTATCTATAATAATAATAATAATAATAATAATAATAATAAAAGAGAAAGTGTGTGTGTGTGTGTGTGTGTGTGTGTGTGTGTGTGTGTGTGTGTGTGTGTGTGTGTGTGTGTGTGTGTGTGTGTGTGTGTGTGTGTGTGTGTGTGTGTGTGTCCTTGGTAACTCCAAAACCATGAAACCTAGTGGTCCAAAACTTTTTATGCATACTAACGGAACTCCAAGGGAGTGAGGGTGCTGTTGGCTTAACATAACAAACTCCGATGGAAAGCCATCGACCGAGGTGTTGATCGAGAATAATGTTCAAAATGTATTATGGAAACAAAGATTTTTTTATCGCAATATTGTACATTACAGTTTACAATTGATGCTGTCATGAGATAGAGGAGGAGTGTGGAAGAGGGTAGGGGTTCGATCATAATTAGTTTGGCATCAGCAATGTTTGGTCTGCGGTGGACCCCTGTATTTATAAGTGAATCTAACATCGTCTCAACCTTGCAACCAATGGTGAATTGATTGATGATTTGTGTGATCTTTATGGCTGTTGAATCATTCCAAAAGGTCATGACCCGACTAATGTTCATTCATGTCATCCATTAGTTTAACCATCGTGTTTTGATGATACTGCCATTCTTTGCAATGATAATATGTAACAGCGGATCGGCAACACCTCCTTCCCGTGTGCAGCATAATTCCTTAGGTTGAGTCGTTAATCGTTTTGACTGCATTGTCAGGTGCAGCAGTAAAAATCAAGGTTCCAAAGAAAGCTAAAGGGGCTTGTCCAAATCAAGTTTGAAGGTGATGATAAAGGACTGAGGATGTAGCTGCTTAGAAATAAACCAATGAGATGGTGATGACAGATTAATTCATTGTGACATCATTCACCCAATAAAATGTTTTCAGAATTGCTTTCAACATCAATTTCAGGTCATTAATAAATTTAGCATTTTTTTCAATCACGACTAGATTTCAATCATTTCGGGTGTCAAGAGGGTGTTGTAAAATAATTTTGTCGCATTTTACATCCGCCACACTTTTATGAGCAACACAGAGGGGATGGGTGGAAGCCAAGAGGTTTAGGAAGGCACAAGGACAAAATCAAATCGACTGTCTGCTCAACTCAGCTTTAAGATGTGACAGCCATTTCCAAAATGGATTGTAGCCTCACTCACAACTGTTCAGTGGGAAATGATTCTATGGCTTTACTTTTTGGTTCATTTTCAACATTAAAAATATTGCCCTACATCAATGGTGACTTATTCAAAGGATCAAAGATGTAAGTATCTCAATGTGTCGCCATCCTTCACGACACCATAAAGGAACTACATCCAACATCTGTACGTACACCTACAGTGTGTACACCTACAGTGAAGCTGGAGAGCAAAGAAAAAGTGACATATCAGTTACTTCGTTTAATAAATGAGCTCATTCCATGTTTGCTATTGTGATGACATGGTTAAAACTAATAAAGCCAATTGTTTTTGGGAAGACCATGTTGACTTGTTTTATCTTACCTTTGACTGTCCCGGAAGTCTTACCCCCTCCTCACTCCCTGTCAAACATCATGGATATCAGTTAACAGTGCAACATGGAAGTGGAACATGGAACATGGAACATAACAGTGCAACATGGAACAGTGCAACATAACAACAGTGGAAGTACTTAGACGAAAACCAAAGGATTGTAGATTTTAATTTTCAGATCAGTAATTCTGTGGTTTTGCTTCGGAAATAGAAGACTGCAACATATTACATGTATTTTATATACGTAGCCATTTTGTGATGACTTTTACTGAATTTGCCCCACCAACATATATACAGGTTCATCCATCCACTCATCCATTGAGACCATGCCCTGCAGAGCGTTGGTGCTGCTTCAGCAGTCTCCTTGGCTATTGGGTACAATCCTTGACGGGTTGCCACTCCGACACAGGATACCAGCAAGCTGGCACTCATTTTGCTGACCTCAGAAGGATGACAGGCAGAGTCAACCCCACCTGGTATTAATTCAACAGTAAAGGGGGATTTGAACTCAGGATCCTTGGATTCCAATCTCACCACCATAACCATGAAGCCAACACCAGGCAGACGAGCTCACGATACACCTCCAAATGCGATTGGTGAGGACACCATATTGTATCTGGAACCAACAACTGCCATTTGCCGACTGGACATATTGCCTTTTTGCCGCACCAATCACAACCAGGTGGCGTCACTGTTGTTTTAAGCAGTTGGTAGTTAGTTCTACCAATACGCTTATTAAAGTTCTCCAACCTGGACAAATGCCGTGATGATACCGTCACAATGACAACATGACTGCAAACCCAGAGGGCCTCCATCATGCAAAGATATCAATGTCAAATGCTGTCACCAAGCAGATGAAAACCAAAGCTATCGACTAGTTTCGCCCTTATTGTGCCTCATCAGGGCAACACATCACTGTTCCATTCTCTGTTCCATTATACACCTCAGTTAGAGGTATATAATGAACCTTATATAAGCCGAAAGGCTTAAATGTCATGAAGTGGCTTCAAAGTCACCACCAATACACTCACGCATGCACTGGCTCTCGCAGTCATGCTCGCATCCCCCCACACCCATGCTGCACTTCACACATCGTGTGGTTTTGGTCCCGCAGCATGGCTGCTCCCCACATGCCAAAGTATGTGGTTTACAAAACGGCCATGCAATCTCCACCACAGCGCTTCGTACCGTGGGCTTGGGCGTGAGCTCGGATGATGTGCCCATGGAAACTGCTTCCTCACCTTCACCCAGGTCGACACATACAGGCAGCACGACCTCAAACCCCCTTACTGGCAACTAAGCAGGCACCAAGGTGCACTCTTCACACACCAGCGGTTCGGCGTTGGCCACGCACACCAATGGTTTGCCTGCGGGCTCCACCCTGCACCACGCAGGCACACACACAGCCTCACACACCTCCCTGTGGAGAGCCCTTGCACAAAACCCACTCTCCCCATTTGCAACATGTTCGTGTTTGCTGTCCAGGTACCTGGTTGTGGCAAATACCGGCTCCACCTCACAGGTCACAATCAGAACACAAGGCCGCTCAGCATGGATGTTCTCACCTGTACACATTTTCGACTGGTACCGTGCATCAACCCCTCTCTTTCTGTCGACTTTATTTCTTCCAACGATGCTTCACATAACCTTCTCACTAATGCTTTCTCTTGTTCTAAAAACCACGTCATCTGTGCCAATGTTCATTTTACTTTCACTCGCCCATGTACCAGTTTCCATTCCAGTTTTTGTTTTACATTCAGCAATCTCAGTATTCGTTCATTTTACCCTTGTTACCCATCGTGGCTCTGTCCCCAATCATTTTTCTATTCCTGTCTCCCACTCCACTCTACCCCTTGCCTTGCCTCGACCACCTTTGTCCGTCACGTGTCCCGTGCCAGGTGCAGCTTGTCCCGTATGTTGCATGCAAATTCTGCATTGGCCTGTCATTGTCAGCCCGTACCCCAGCATTCCACTTGTCATTTTTCCTGCCAAGATCAGCCTCCAGCCTGTTTATAAGCCACACCATCATCTCCACCAGCTCTTCATTAGCCCCTGCTGTTATGGTGATGCTGACCTGCTGCCTTGTGGCATTTGCTTCATTGGGGCACCGGGCTAATTGATGGGGATGCAAAGAGCCTCAGTGGGGGTGACTCTACTGCACCCTCTACAGATCTCTCCTCCATAATGTCAAACTGGCTTGTGCAGTGTCTAACCAGCTTGCACCTTCCTGGTCCTTTCAGTCTCGACCAGACATAGTGACAAACTACAAAACAAAATTATTCACCTTTCGTGCTCCGCAATTTTGCTTCGATCCACGATCACTCATACCTTGGGTTGAATCCCACTCCTGAAACTAGTGTTACAGTCATCCACCATTTGGATAACTCAAGTGTTCAGCAGAGGGCGAGTCTTTAAAGACCACGATCACCTTTCATACTACGAACCACGAGCTTCGGGTCCAAAGCTGTATTACCTCTACGAATGAGGTTAGTGTTAAGAATGGTTAGTCATGCCAGCAATCACGTAACACATCTGAATTGATTGGCTGAGCATAACTAAGTTGCGTGCTGTGTCTTATCTCTGGAGGCCAAAAATTTATTGATTAACCAATAATCAGTTGCCTTGCGCCGCCGTCTGGACAGACAGGATGAGTCAGGACACTAAATGCTTTTCATCATTGGAAGAACATCATTACTGATTGTTATTTTTTGGTCACTGAAAATAGGTTATTACTGAAAATAGGCCAAAACGTGACACACAATGCCTACGACAGTTGAAGCATTCAAACCTGGAGCTAGAATCCATTTGAAGTGTTGTTTTTTCTCCTTTCTCTCTTTTGTTTTGCCTTTTCAACTTGCCTCGTCTCAAAGGATAGAAGTTCATCATTTATGCTCTTCCTCCACTCCTTTGTGTCCAGTGCTGTAGCTTCCCATGATTTTTCCAACACATTACAGTCCTTCAAGTCCTGTTTACACAGATCTTTGAAGCAAAGTTTTGGCCTTCCACTTTTGCAGATGTTCTCATCTAGAACTCCAAAAAGGATCAACTTGGGCAGACGCTAGTCATCCATATGGACCTTATGCACAAGCCACTGCAATCTTTGCTGCTTCTGCATCGCCAATCGCCATGATACTAACCGTGGTCAAAACTTTTGTGTCAAGAATGTTGGCTTGCCAGTGAACCCCAAGGATCTTTCACAGGCCCTGGAGATGGAAAGAGTTCAGCCTGTGTTCCTGCTTGGCACATAAAATGCACGTTTCAGTAGCATAGAGAAGTAAACTGAAAACATATGTGTTTGGTATATGTGTAGATTTGTGTTGATCATAAGGTGATTGTTATTCCATGTTCTCTTTCAAAAGCTGCCAAATTCTGTAGCAGCTTTGGCAATACGTGCTGAAATCTCTTCATACGGTTGAGTGGACTTGGTGTACATAGAGCCAAGGTAAGCAAAGTGTTCAACCTCATGCAGTTCTCGACCATGTAGTTTCAATGGGATGGGGTCACTGTTGCACTGTGACATCTTCAATATTTTCTGTTTACTAATAGTGACACTCCACTTGTCACATGCTTTGGAGAAGGCATCAAAGATTGCTTGTAATCCGATGGCTGAATGGGAGACAAGGGTGGCATCATCGACAAATAACAGCTCACGGATGAGGAGTGTCCTTGTCCAAGTCCAAGCATTCAAGCGAGCAAGATCGAAGAGATTTCCATCACATTTTGTGCAAATGTAGACACTCTAATTCCATGAACTGCTTATGACAAGACAAGAAAATATTTTTTAGAATAGTGTTGGTGCCAAGACACACCCCTGCTTTACTCCACTGAGAATGAAGAATGGTTCAGACTCATTGCCACCAAAAACAAGTTAAAAGGGCATTAAATGTCATAATCCCCCGTTGTTTTCATAATTTTTTTCTGAATTGAGTTAAAGGAATAGCCCGTATTTATGTACAACTAAAATGGCCGCTGGTCTACCAGTCAGCCATCTTTGATCAGATCGCAAAATAAAGTGAGGTGCAAGTGTATGCCATCATGTACTGTGCTTGTGCCAAGTTTGACCCAAATTAGACCATGCATGTCTGAGAAATGCTTGGGGACATGTTCAAGTAACAAAATAGCCACCAGTCGGCCATCTTGGATCTAATCTCAACAACAACAAAAAAAGATGTGCATTCGTAAGCCATCATTCATTATTTGGGTGGCAAGTTTGAACAACATCAGTAAATGCATGTCCGAGAAAGAGTTGAGGAGGTGTTCAACATCGGATTATTTACAACTAAAATCGCCACCAGTCGGCCATCTTGGATCTTAGATGGAAAAAGAATGACATGCATATGTAAGTCATAATTCCTTATCTGTGTGCCAAGTTTGAACAAGATCAGTGAATGCATGTCTGAGAAATGGTTGATGTGCTGTATGGGCGTAGCCCGAGTCGCGGTTGGTGGTGGTCACGTGGTTGGGGCTTCATATGTCACGACTCGCCCATTAGGGACTTGTAGCGCGAGTAGCGTCAGAAGCAGCATGGACTGTCATTAGCAGTGTCCCATAGGTCATGTGCCTGTAGAGTGCATCGGGTACGTAATAAAGCGGAGTTACGGGCATCGTACGCTCACACTCTCGCTCGTGGCAATAAAGCAGGGTTGTACTATCCCCTGGCTCCTGTCTGCCTCCGCGCACCTTTACCACGACATTACAGTTTGGCGACGAGGCTGTTTCGGATCGATGTGTGCAGAGTGCCTGGTTCTCATCGGTATTGACTTGGAGTCATTGCCGGAGCAATTGGATTGCAGTGCGCGCGGAGCGCCGGGAGAATCAGTGCAGCTCGCGCGGTTCGAGTTCGACCACCTGGCGAGGAGCCCAGGGAAGCGCATCGCGAGTTTCACGCGGCCGCACGTGCAGTCTTCGGTGCGGGTCGAGTCCTGCAGCCAGACGTCTCGCCGTCGCTTAAGAGTCACGTCGAGTGATCGACGACCGCGCTCGGAGTTCGTTTTATTTCAGCTTTGCAGTCTCGGGAATGGTTTCTGCAATGCCACGGCTAAAGTATGAGGACATTAAGTTCAACTCAGAAGCGGCGTCGGCTGTCGCACAGACTCTGAGAGATGTCCGGAGTTGAGATGGCCAGTGCGCGGCAGGTGATCCGGAGGTCAGCGCAATGTATCAAGCGCGCACAGCCGCACGCACAGTCTTCGGTGTGGGTTGTGACCGAACGTTGCGACGCAGCAAGTCGGACGGCGGTCTGAACACTCAGGGACGTCTACAGTGTGTGTGCCGAGGGTCATTGCCAATCATAACGGTCATGGATGGCGGTGTGTGAAGCGACCCCTACGTCCCGGGTCGAGACCTACTGCCGGTACGGTGTTTTGTGCATGGCGTACACTTTTACGCCCCAGGTCGAGTCTTGCAGCCTTGGCATAGCGATCCTGGCGACCCGGAGCAGGAGATGCTGCCGATGTTGAACCTGTTTTCAATTGGTCCGAAGGTGACAAGACCAATGACAGTGGAGGTCGAGATAATCGGGGCACCGATCATGTTTCGAGTTGAGTCCGCTCGTGCACTCCCCGGTCTACATCTTTTTAGGGATACCCTTGCATTGCACACGTATACCAGTGAAGCGCTACCGGCGGTTGGCAGGGCACACGTCTTGGTCGCCCATCAAGGTCAGCGGGTTGCGCTCTCGTGGTTCGTGGTGCGAGGGGAGGGGCTCGCCCTTTTGGGCCGGGACTGGCTGGCTCGCCTCAGGCTAGACTGGATGGCGCCAGCTGGTGGCCTTGGACGGCCAGGCACGGGGGAGGGGGAGGAGGTTCCTGTTTCGGAGTTCGTACCTCCAGATGCACCTGTGCCTCCTTCGAGACCCGAGGGCGAGGTTCTGGCGGCAGGAGCCGCGACGATGCAACATGGGCTGCCGTTCATTGCCTCCGGCGATGACGATATACGGGTCTGGAGCAACGGGAGCCATGCCAGCGTAGACGGGCTCTCGCGCTCCCGCTGCGCTCATGATACAGTGCACACCCGTGTCGTGCAGGCGATTTCAGCAGGGGATTGGAGCGAGCCGGTCGCGTTCAAGAAGTTCACGGAACGCGACCATCGACGGTGTCCTCTGCGACGTTTGGATGGAGACCGGCGAGCAAGTCGTCTCAACGTCATGACAACCAAGAGGCGTACACACGATGTGATGCATAAATTGCTGATTGTTGTATGTTTGATTCTCACTGCACGAGTAATTCAATTTAGCATTGTTAAAGCAGATGCCGACAGACGCGTGTGAGCATAATATGTTTGGTTGGGGTCAATCAATGGGATGAACGATACGATCAATGTGATGTGAAGAGCTTGCGGACGGTCATTGCGAATAAAGAGGTCTGTCTGATCTCCAGCTGCAAGGGCAGTCCACGGTTAGCTACCCTCTCATGTGTGGGAATTATACTGGGGAAACGCGCTGTACGTGAAGAGGAGTTTGCATCTGCACAGACGATGTTCTTGCTATTTTATAACATGGCTGTGGGTGCAGTGTGCGCTGATTGTCCGTGTGGACGTGCATGGTTTTCTCGATTGGGTTGGATGCGCGGTTTTGGTGTGGGACTCAGAGATCGACTCAGAGCCGGGGCAGGTTCGCTGTTCAGCGTCACCCCCACCCCTGATATTGCCAAGGTCAGGCGTGCCTGGCGCCATGGAGCGCAAGCCTCTGTTCTCGCCAAGGTCAGCCACGCTGGCACCGCGGGGCTTGCAGGCTCAGGATGTTTACCTGATTCGGTCCTGTCTGAGGGAGATGTGACAACTTGTCGACCGGGGGCATTTGATGGAGCCGGGGGAGGTTCGCTTGGAGGTCATCGCGACCTCGCCGGAAGGCGTGTAAGCATGAGCCGCCTGGGGGCGCTTCTGCTGCGTAGTGATGCTGTGCTCCCCAACTTGCTTCTTGCTATCTTTAACACGGCCAGGGTTTTTTGGTCTGCAGCCATCGTTGGGTTTGTCGTGCAACTCAGTACTCGAGCACCTGTCCACTGCATTTTGGGATTCAACTCAAAAGGATGAATGATGTGCCAGGTTAACGCAGCGGCATTGGGGTTGCAGGTTGTGCCGATGAAGCACGTTTTCTTTTGTGCCGTCTCATCTGGGTTTGCTTCATGGCCACATGATTAATGCCATTGCTGGCTCTGGTTGCTTTCCGTGTTGTGATGCCTATGATTTTTGATTAATGTCGTTTTGTTCCGCTTTGTATTTTTGTATGCCGTAGTTTAATTTGCCGATTTTGCTTATCATGATAATGGTCATTTTATACTCATGTTTTTAGTGGGGAGGAGTGTGCTGTATGGGCGTAGCCCGAGTCGCGGTTGGTGGTGGTCACGTGGTTGGGGCTTCATATGTCACGACTCGCCCACTGGGGACTTGTAGCGCGAGTAGCGTCAGAAGCAGCATGGACTGTCATTAGCAGTGTCCCGTAGGTCGTGTGCCTGTAGAGTGCATCGGGTACGTAATAAAGCGGAGTTACGGGCATCGTACGCTCACACTCTCGCTCGTGGCAACAAAGCAGGGTTGTGCTATCCCCTGGCTCATGTCTGCCTCCGCGCACCTTTACCACGACATTACAGTTGAGGACGTGTTATATACCGGGTTGTTGTTTTTTTACAACTAAAATGGCCGCCAGTATACCAGTCAGCCATCTTTTATCAGAACACAGTTTAAAGTGAGGGGCACGTGTGTGACATCATGTGTTGTGCTTGTGCCAAGTTTGAACAAAATCGGACCATGCATGTCTGAGAAATATTTGGAGACACATTTAAGGAACAAAATGACCACCAGTCGGTCATCTTGGACCTGACCTCAAAAAACGATGACGTGCATATGCAAGCCATCATTCATTAATTATCTGTGAGCCAAGTTTGAACAGATTGGTAAATGCATCTCTGAGAAATGGTTGAGGACATGTTTGACACCGGGTACTTTTTATACAACTAAAATGGCCGTTAGTCGGCCATCTTTGATCACATCATGAAACAAAATGATGTGCATATGTATGCTATCATTTTTTGTCTTTGTGCGTAGTATGAATAAAATCGGTCCATACATGTCTGAGATATGGTTGCGGACACACACACACACACACACACACACACATACACACACACACACACACACACACACACACACACACACACACACATAAACAGACACAACACATCGAGACCAAATCCATAAGCCCCCGTTTCGGACCAAGTCCAATGGGGGCTAATAACACGTGCCTGAATACCATTGTGAAATGACAGGATCAGACCAAGCAGGGTAGGGGGACAGCTAAGGAATTATAGTAATAGAAACAAACCACTGTGGCTGACCAGGTCAAAAGCCATGGTGAGATCAACAAATGATACATGAAGTTCTTGCTGTTGTGTTCTACATTTTTCTTGTTGCTGTGTTAAGGTAAAATCATATCTACTGTCGATCTACCAGCTTTAAAACCACATTGACATTGTCAGCCAGCTTTAAATGCCTCTGTGAGTGTTCCAATCAAATTTATCTCCTTTATTCTTGTACAGGACGATGATTTGGGCATCTTCCCACTCTTGGGGAACCTCTGCAGCTTTACACAATGAAAGTATAATTTGTTGGAGTCTGTAAAGTAGACCAATTCCTCCATGTGTATAAATCTCATCAAGGATGCCATCTACGGCTGTGGCTTTTCCATACAAGAGGGCACCAACAAATGATTGAATCTCTTCAAAGGATGGTAACACATCAATATTCAATTTTGTTGGCTGTTGAAAGAAGTCAAGAGCCTCTCTGCTGACTTTACTTTCACGTGAATACAGTTCGAGGTAATGCTTGGTCCAACACTACATTACATCTTCATCAGAATGATGTGTAAAGCACTTCTGCTAAACTAGTAATTGGAGCTGTGGACGTTTTTGTTGGACAATTGCTTTTTTTGAGATCACTGAACAAACATCTGCTGTCATTTAGGTCTACACACTGTTATATACAGAATGTCCAGAAAGACGGTGCCAATACTGTTGTTTACAAAGTCTGCTTTCCAATTGAACAGCTTGACAGACATTCCTGTGCTGTTTGTTGCTTTCATTTTCATCATATCTATACCGGATCACAGCTCGTCTTTTCTTTTCTATCATGGGCAGCAGAGCTGAGGCACTTTCTCTGAACCAGTCTGGGTCTTTCCTGCAACACAAACCCAAAACTGATTTGGCTGTTTCATGGAGAGTATCTTGAGTCTGTGTCCATAGGGTTTCTGGAGCTGTCGACAATTGTAGATTGGGTGTCAAAAGCATGTGAGTTTCTCTTGCAGTGGCTGCTGAGTGAAAAGATCTTGTAGCCTCACAATGTTGATCCTAGGATGGGCTAAATGCCTTTTCTTTGGCTTGTGAAGAATCTTGAGTTTACCCGTACAACGAACCAAGGCATGGTCAGTGTTGCAGGTTGCATTGTGCTTTGCTCAATGGAAAATTTGTTTTATATCTCGCTGCCTTACAAGCACATGGTCAAACTGGTACCAGCGACCTGATCTGGGATGATGCTATGTGACTTTCCAAGCAGCTTTCATGGGAAATAAGGTGTTGGTAATTGTGAAGATGTGGCGACTGCCAAATTTCAGAAATAGCTGCCCATTTCAATTCATCTTTCCGACACCGTGACAGCCAAAAACTTGTGGCCACAAGTAAAAATTTCTGCCAACACAGGCATTGAAATCACGAAGTATGAACAGTGTGTCTTCTTCGGGTGTAGTAGACACAATGCGATCAAGAGCCTCGTAATAAAATTCCCTTTCCAGAAATAGATGCGTCGTACTTGGCGTGTCCACACTGGCAAAAGTCACATGACCTAATGGAATGAGGGAAACACATAAGGACATCAACCTCTCTGAGTGACAGATCAGATCATCAATATGGGGGACCAATTTATTCTTAGTTGCCGTGTTCCTGTGTTTGTTGTCGTCTGCCCACTCTGTGTTTCTGTTTCTGTCCCTCAGATTTGCCTGACCAGAAGAATGTGAAGTTTTCTTTCTGTATTGTTCCTGCATAAATGGTTTTAAGCATGTATTAAACGGCCACGTATTTACAAGAAAATTTACAGGGCACGCATTTACAACCACTTGATCCCTGACATAACTTCCCACCCTCGGATTCTTTATGCAATCGCTTAACACTGTGCATATGGCACCAATCACACATCTGGGAAAATGAAATGAGAGGTATACAGATGACGGAAAGGGAGAACAAGATGGGGACCAGTCAGGCCCTGGCACAACTTGCATCAGCTTGGCTTTTTTTTTTTTTTTTTTTTTTTTTGTATACCTTGGTCGAGGCTCGTATGAGAGCTAACACACAACTCACAGCAAGGAGGCATGAGACAAGAGGGGCGGGAGTGGAAGGGACAAAACATTGGGGAACAGACACAGGTGAACTGTGGAAGGGAGAGGGATGGGGATGGGACGGGGAACATGGCGAGGGGAAGATGGACATTAAAGGGACTTTCAGGAAGGAAAGCAGGAGAATTGAAGGAAGTGGGCTTGGGTGGATTATCGGGGGTAGAAAAGATCGAGGATTTGGATGGGGGAAGATAAGAGGTGGTGGTGAACAGCTGTTTTGAAAGCCTGGAGGGAAGAATGGGAAAGAATAGAGTGAGTAAGTTTATTCCAAAGGCGGGAAAAAAGAGGAATGAAAGAGTGAAGATGAGCAGTGAGACGTGAATTTGGTAGTTTAACCAGAAGGGGGTTGTTGGCGGACCTTGAGCGCCCTGTGGAAATGTGGTTGGGACAAATCGCAGAGAGAGCAGGGGGCAAGGCTGGAGAGGAGTCGGTAGAAGACAGAAAGACCACCGACCAACCTGCGGTGATTGAGTGAGAGGCCCAAAGACTCAGCTTCATTGCGGGAGATGCCAATGATCTTAAAAGCCCTGGTTTCGACAGCGTGAAGTCGAGAAAGGTGGGAGGCAGGAGCACCAGCCCAAAGGGGAGAGCAGTACTCCATCAGGCTACGGACAAAAGCTTTGTAAGTGGTCAGGAGCTCAAGAGGGCCGAGGAAGGACTTTGCACGACGGAGGATTCCCAGTCGGCGACTGGCTTTTGAGGCAAGGTTGGAAATGTGACTTTCCCAGGAAAGGTCATGGCAGATAGTGAGACCCAGAAGCTTGAAAGAAAAGACTTCTTCCAGAGGATTGTTGAGAAAGTGGATGGGGGTTTTGTAAACGGTCCTTTCGAAGAGACATAGTGAGAGTGTGAGATTTGTCTGGATTGAAAGACATGTTCCACGTGTTGGACCAGTTTGTGATTTTATCCAGATCTGCAGTGAGCGAAGAAGCTGCTGCTTGCCGGTCTGAGGGATGACAGATGGTACGGCAGAGGGTGGAGTCATCGGCAAAGAGAAATAGAGGATTTTCCAGAGAGTCCGAGAGATCATTGATGAAAACCAGAAAAAGAACAGGGCCCAGAACGCTACCTTGAGGAACTCCAGCCTGCACAGGAAGAGGGGATGAAAGAACTCCATTTAGGGCCACACGTTGACTGCGACAGGAGAGGAAGTCTGCGAGCCATGAGTGGAGATGGCCTTGAATATCATGGGAAGAGAGTTTGGTGAGTAGGGCAGGGTGCCAGACTGTGTCAAAAGCACGTGATATGTCCAGGGATACGGCTCGGATTTCCTGTCTGGCATTGAGGACCTCCATCCATTGATGGGAGAGCAGAAGCAGCATATCCAGGGTAGAGTGACCTGGTCTGAAACCAAATTGATGATTGGAAATCAAGCCATTGGAGAAGAGGAAGGATTTCATGTCTGAAGCGATGATTGATTCCATAACCTTGCTGATGATTGGGAGAAGGCTGATTGGTCTATAGTTACAGGGATCTGTTTTTGCACCTTTTTTATGCAGGGCAGTGATGTTAGCAGATTTCCAAGCAGATGGCAGATGACCTTGGGAAAATGAGAGGGTGAATAGAACAGAGAGAGGGTGAGCAAGAGCAGAAGAGCAGGCTTTGAGGACACGTGGGCTGATGCCGTCTGGACCGGTTGCAGAATCTGACTCGAGGTTTGAAAGCAAGCTCTCCACCTTGTCAGGAGAAAAGGATACAGAGTCCAGGGACAGTTGGGTGCGACTGGGTAAAGTGGGTAGAGATAGTGATGGGTTTGGGACACAAGATTTAGCTGCAAACACCGAGTTTAGACATTCAGCTTTATCACGTGTGGAATCCCTTGCAGTCGCTGCTGAGCTAGCGCCCCCAAATACTATGACAAAATGTCTCTTTATTATTGGTCCTTCTCGACCTGGTGCTGGCTCTCGCTCTGTTCCGCATGCCTCCAAGCTGCCATGTCACACTGCACACCCCGCGACAGAAGATGAGCACAGCGCGGACCCCAGACCATTAAATCATAGTGCTAAGACCAAAGACACCGACGAGAGCAAGAAGTTAACACGAGCAAAGATGAAGAGGATGGTGTCTTCTCTCTCCCTCTCGCAGACTTCAACTCACACTTGGACTCTCAATTCCAAAACACAATCCAAACGGGCATTTCCAAGCCCAGGACACTGACAGCTCATGCGCACTACCTTTTAAGGCGTCTTTTCCCCCTCTCACATCCAGGCCACTACCATTTAATGGGAGGAGTCATGGGGTCGATGGGGTTTCTCTCCTCTCATCCGATTGGCATGGCAGGGTGAAGACTGTGGTGAAGAATATATAGGGGGGACGGGAATAACTTTAAGCCAGCGTATTAAAGAACATCAGATGACCTTCGAGTGCAACCACCCAGAAAGGTCTGTCATGGGTAAAGGTTGGACCATGTTCCCCTATGGGACAATGTGAATGTGCTGGCAGCATCCCCGAAGCATGCTAGGAGGCGAATATCAGAAGCATGGCACACTGGGTAAATGTGATCACCGCTAACAGAGGAGACTGTGGCGCGATCACAGGCATACGGTTCCCTCGTATACAAAACACCAGAGATGCCCCGATTGCGGGAGGAGGACAAATGTAAAGTGGATTATAGCCAACGAGGATAAAGGCAAAGAATGGCTTGGAGAGAAACAACACAATCTTGTCACGGGTGAAAGGTCATGAGGTCCTGCAATACAGCTTGGTGATTAGTCAACAGAAAAGGCCCACCCCCACCTCTCCCCCAGGTATATCCAGCCAGAAGGAGGTAAACAAGAAAATTGCTCTTTATGAAGGCTAGTGGAGGCCCCAGTGCATGTTGGGATGCTGGCTGAAACGTCGAGTCATTCAGCCAAACCAAGAGAAAGGAAAACTGAGTAATGGATTTATTGCATATATATATATATATATATATATATATATATATATATATATATATATATATATATATATATATATATATATATATATATATATATATATATATACACACAAGGTGTTTCAAAAAGAGTGATTCAACTTTCAATGTGTATTCACAAAGAAACAGAAACCTCAGGAACATGAACCAAACATTTCTTGAAAGCTTATGACATGGTATGTTTTATCACTGCCTGGAGGTTATCTGACGACACCTGATTCAGATCATCCACTGTGGCAGGGCGGTTAGCATAGACAGAGCCCTTCGCAGCCCCCTCCCCGGAACCAGTCGTTCAGAGTGTTCAAGTCTGGGCTATGGGGTGCCCAGTCATGAGCGGTGCCCAGAGCAACGAGGTGGTCTCAGAAGAGCTGCCGCAGGAAAGTGATGGTGTCACCAGCTGTATGCGGGGGTGCACCATACTGCATAAACCAGGTCATGCTGAGCTGGTTTGGGGTGACCCTTTGGACTCGATCATTATGGAACTTCTGAAGCACAGCCCAGTAGCACTCACCATTGACCGTCACCGTCCTGCTGTTGTCACTCTCAAACCAGTAAGGCCCTCGCATCCCCCATCTGGCAATGAAGGTGCAGAAGCCTGTGACCTTAGGCCCTTTCAGGTATCTCTCAGTGATCTTCTCAGGTGGTTGTGCCCCACAGAAAATGTTGTTGTGGCTGCTGACGGCACCATTCAAGTGGACATGGGCTTCATCACTGAACCAGATCAGGTTGATCCAGTTTCGTTGGTTGATCAGATTCAGCCTGCCACTATTGCCCTTGCTCTGGTTGTGTACTGCACTCTCCTGCTCAAAATGTTTAACAATACGTTGAGTGACACAATTTGTGGGTCCAGTACGTGTTCTGATGTCGTATTCCCGGCAGAACCTCCAGCGGGTGTCCACATATGATTTAGTCTCCTACCACAGAGCCACGACTTTTGTCTTCTGCTTCACTGTCAATGGCATATTTGAGCTATGGAGATAGCAATCCGAGGGAACAAATACCTCGAAAACATCACCAAACTCTCAAAAGGAAAACGATTTCGGCCAACAAACAATGAAATGGCAGGAAGTCAAAGTTGTATCAATCTTTTTGAAGCACCCTGTTTATCCATGTATACATATATGTATATATATATATATATATATATATATATATATATATATATATATATATATATATATATATATATATATATATATATATATATATATATATATATATATATATATATATATATATATATATATATATATATATATATATATATATATATATATATATATATATATATATATATATATATATATATATATATACATACATATATATGTTTACATACATATATATGTTTACATACATAAATACATATATATATATACACATATAGATATCGACATATATACATACATACAACTATATATATATATATATATATATATATATATATATATATATATATATATATATATATATATATATATATATATATATATATATATATATATATATATATATATATATATATATATATATATATATATATATATATATATATATATATATATATATATATATATATATCGACATATATATATGTTTATATATATATATATATATATATATATATATATATATATATATATATATATATGTATATGTATATATCGACATATATATATATATGTTTCCATACATATATATGCTTATATACATAAATACATATATAAACGTATCGATATATATATATATATATATATATATATATATATATATATATATATATATATATATATATATATATATATATATATATATATATATATATATATATACAGATATATATAGCCTGGTTCTACTAGGCTGTTATATGGGAATTAGTTTCCAATTGAGTGTGGAATATTTCGGGAGTTTGACAGGAATGTCTTTTGACAGCATCATGGCAGGGACACATGGAAATTCAGTGAATGTAAAATGTGATATCAAGTCCTCAACCCCTTTCTTCTTCAAATCTGTATCCCAACCCCCACTTCCAACTCCAATTCTGCATCCCTCCACCCTCCAAGTCTGTATCCCTCCCCCTTCCTCCCAAAACCAAGTTGGCATCTCTCCCCATTCCCAAATCCAAGTCTACATCCCTCCCCCTCACACAAGGATTGACACACAGACTGATTAGACCTGTCGCGACCTCGAGCAAATATGGAAGGTATCACTGTGGTTTCCAGTTTTTCATTGTTTTCATTTGTTTTATTTTTCAATTTTTTTTATTATTTTCGTTTATTTTGTTTTTCAGTTTTTCAATATTTTCATTCATTTGTTCTCCAAATACCCCCAATTATTTTGGGTATTCGGATAATATGCAAGCCTGTATCTAAGCCTGGTTTTGGCTTTGTGGTTATGGTAGCTGGCTTGGGATCTTAGGGGATTTTAGATTCCTGAATTTGACCCCTGTTGGCTGCTGAATTAACACCAGGTGGGGTTGACTCAGCCTGTCATCCTTTTAGGTTGGCAAAATGAGTACCAGCTTTCTGGGATGATTGAGCCATTCAAGTATCCTGTGAGGGAGTGGTGACCCATCCAAGATTGTGCCCAATAGCGCAGAAGACTACTTAGGCAGCACCGACGCTCTGTACAGAATATGGTCCCAATGGATGGATGCAAGCCTGTATGTCAGAGCTTTCCCTCACCGAAGGCCACGTTCACAACACTCCAGGATTCTGTGTGCAGTGTCACTTCACTTCCGATCACATCTAATAAATCAATAAAATAAAGATCCAATTTCAACTTGTACCAACTTGTTTTTCGTCACCCACAATGTACCATGGTGTGGATTACAAAGGAGGCTGAGATAACGTTTGCAGGAAAATTTATTCATTTCCAAATGAATGAAGTTTTCTCAGTGAAGTAAAATAGATGAAAAGAAAATTAATTGTCGTGTTTTTATTTATTTATTTATTATTTGCTGTTATTTTCCTTTAACAGCATAATAGTCACTAACTGTTAATAATACTGCTAAGGTTTCTTGGAAAAGTAAATCCATGGAAAGGAAATCTATCAGAATTGACTGAATAGTTTGTGTTATATTATATTTTACTTCTGGTAGATGTGGAAACCAATGACTGAGAATATCCATAACGTGTGCAACAAAAATGAAAATAACTTGAGATTGCAGGAATAACAATGGTTGTAAACCTCCGCATGCACTGTCTGGACCCAAGAACTCTCAAATGAGGTATCATTCAGCATTGTACCTGCTGTGGTTACGATGTTTACCATGCTCAGACACAATCTGGCAACGTGCATTTATATACTGTACATACGAGCAGGTAACCTGGTTTTACTGGGCTGTTGAAAGGGAATTTGTTCTTCATAGAGTGTGGAATATGATGCGAGTTTGTCAGGAATGTCCCTTGACAAAATACTGAATGGCAGAGACCCGTGGAAATTCTGTGTAATGTAAAATGTGACTATGAGTCCTCAACCCCTTTTATTCTTCAAGCTTTCAACACTTTCTCTCCATCCTAGCCCCAAATCCTCAACCCCAAGACTTCTCGCCCTCCTCACAACCCCCCCCCCCTCCCAAGTCATCAAAGCACCACTCCCAAGTTCTCAACATTCCACTCCCAACATGAAGGTTTCAATCCACCTCTGACACTACACACAAAAGCATTCAAACCCCATCCCAACACCCCCCCCACATCCCGCATCACAACACTTCAACCCCTCGACCCCCACCACAAACTTCCCTCACCCCTCCAACCGAAAGTCCTTAACCGCCTTCCCTTCCACACCATTCCTACTCAGTCTCAACCTCCCCCTCCCGGAACTCTGTCCCATCTTTATTCTCTCCACCCCTTCCCCTCCGGAAAGCCAACTACCAGCCCCCCCCCCCAACACCCCTCATAAAAGTGAAAGCGCATTCTTACATCACACCATTCCACATGTGGCCATTCAATTGATTGGCATGATTTAGAAAGACATCTTCCTGTAAAAGGCCCCACAGTTGACAGTGTATGTCAGAGTAGAAACTCTACCATGAAGTCCAAGGAACTGTTCATATAACTCTGAGATATAATTGTGAGGAGGCATAGATCTACCAGCCTGATTAACTCCAATGATGAAAGTTCCCAAGAGCACAGTGAGCTCCATCATTAGGAAATGGAAAGAATAAGGAACTACCCAGATTCTTCCTCGAGCTGGCTATCTGACCAAACTGAGCAACCAGGCAGGAAGGACCTTGGTGAGGGAGGTGACCAATAACTCAATGACCACCTCTCTGATAGAACCACAGAGTTCCTTGGGTGAGATGGGAGAACCTGCCGGAAGGACAAGTCTCTGCAGCACTTTACACATCTAGGCTTTATGGAAGAATGGCTAGACAGAAGCCACTCCTGATAAAAAAAAGGTGCATGACAGCACACCTGGAGTTTGCAAAAAGGCACGTGAAAGGTTGTGAGAGCATGAGGCATAGGATTCTGTAGTCTTATGAGATGAAAATTTAACGATTTGGCCTGAATGCAAAGCGCTACATCCAGTGGAAACCAAGCACAGCTCTTCACCCATCCAACACCATCCTGACCGTGAAGCATGGTGGTGGGTATATCATGCTATGGGGGTGCTTTCCAGTGGCAGGGACTGGGAAACTTGTAAAGATCAAGGGAACAATGAATGGAGCCAAATACAGGCCAATCATTGAGGAGAAAAGCCTGGTGTTGGCTCAGTGGTTAGGGTGGCGGCTTGGGATCCTAGAGTCCTGAGTTCCAGCCCCGTCGGCCGCTGAATTAATACACCAGGGGTTGACTCAGCCTGTCATCCTTCCGAGGTCGGCTAATTGAGTACCAGTTCCAGGGTGTGTACTGGTAGAGTGGCACTGCATCAGCGACACAGTCGCGCTTCAAGAAATGATAGCTACCTCGGCAGCTAAGCTGCCATACGACCACCACCATTGAGGAGAACCTGCTTCAGAGTGCAAAAGACCTTGTATTGCGGCGATGATTTACATTCCAACAGGACATTGACTCCAAGCATAGAGACAAAGCAACACTGGAATGGCTTCAGACCAAGAACGTGAAAGTCCTTGAGTGGCCTTGCCAAAGCTCAGACTTGAATCCCATAGAGAATCTGTGGCAAGACTTGAAGATTGCTGTTCACCAACAATCTCCATCCAACTTGACAGAGCTTGAACAACTCTGCAAGGAAGAATTGGAGAAAATCCCCAAATCCAGATTTGCAAAGCTGGCACAGACATACGCAAGAAGACTCGAAGTTGTAATCACTTCTAAAGGCGCTTCTACAAAGTATTGACTCAGGGGGCTGAATACTTATCTAAATTAGATTCTGATATCTTTCATTTTCAATTGATTCGTAAAAATTTCTAAAAATATGTTTTCACTTTGTCATTATGGGGTATTTTGTGGTGATCGGAGACCAAAAAAAAAAACCTCAATTTAATCCATTTCAAATTTAAGCTTCGACACAACAAAATGAGACAAAAGTCAAGGGTGGCAATACTATCTGAAGGCACTGTAGATTGATAGAGAAATAGATAGACACAAATAGGCAAAATAGATGGATAGATATATGGACAGACACACAGGAGGAACAAAAGGCTATCACCCAGGAAGATCCTGTGACATACACTACATGGCCAAAAGTATGTGGACACCTGCTTGTTCAACATCTCATTACAAAATAATGGCCATTAATATGGAGTTGGTAGCCACCCCCCTCCCCCCCCCCACCCCATTGCTGCTATAACAACCTGCATTCTTCTGGGAAGGCTTTCCATGAGATGTTGGATCATTATTGTGGGGATTTGTTTACATTCAGCCAAAAGAACATTGGTGAGGTCGGGAACTGATGTTGGTTGATGATGTCTGGCTCGCAGTCGGCATTCCAATTCATCCAAACAGTGTTCGATGGGGTTATTCGATAGTGAGGGATCTCTGCAGGACAGTCAAGTTCTTCCACACCGATCTCAACAAACCATTTCTGTAAGGACCTCGCTTTGTGCACGGAGGCATTGTCACGCTAAAACAGGAAAGGGCCTTCCCCAAACTGTTGCCACAAAGTTGCCACACAAAAATATGTCACCCATATCTGTGGTCCCATCATGCCTGTGCTATATCCACATTCCTCAACCTCAATCCAATTACTCAATCCACATCCTCCACCCCCAACCCAAGCCCAATCTCCCAATGCACATCAACACCTCCCCCCAACCAGCACCTACACCCAGCGCAATCCACATGGAGACTCCCCAACCACAGCACAATTGTCCAATCCATGTCGACATTCTCCAAGCCCAACCCAATCTCCCAATCTACATCCACATTCCCCCAAGCCCAACCCAATCCCCCAATCTTCATACACATCTGCCAACCCTAGCCAATCTACATCCACCCCCCCCCCAACCCAACCCAACCCGATCTGCCTATCTTCATACACATCTCCCAACCTAACCCAATGTCCCAATATTCATACACATCTCCCAGCCCAACCCAATCCCCCAATATGTCTCCACATCCCTCAACCAAACTCAATCTCCCAATCTACATGCATATTCCCTCAAGCTCAATCTAATCCCCCAATCTTCATACACATCTCCCAACCCAACCCAAACTCCCAATCTACATCCACATCCTCCAACCCAACCCAATCTCCCAATCTTCATACTCATCTCCCAACCCTACCCACTCTACATCGACCCCCTCCCTCCTACCAACCCAAGCCAAACTCCCAATCTACATCCACATCCTCCAACCCAACCCAATCTCCCAATCTTCATACACATCTCCCAACCCCACCCACTCTACATCCACACTCCACCACCCCCCGCCCCAACCGAACCCGAACTCCCAATCTACATCCACATTCCTCAACCCAACCCAATCTCCAAATCTACATCCACATCCCTCAACCCAACTCAATCTCCCAATCTACATGCATATTCCCTCAAGCTCAATCTAATCCCCCAATCTTCATACACATCTCCCAACCCAACCCAAACTCCCAATCTACATCCACATCCTCCAACCCAACCCAATCTCCCAATCTTCATACTCATCTCCCAACCCTACCCACTCTACATCGACCCCCTCCCCCCCACCAACCCAAGCCAAACTCCCAATCTACATCCACATCCTCCAACCCAACCCAATCTCCCAATCTTCATACACATCTCCCAACCCCACCCACTCTACATCCACACTCCACCACCCCCCTGCCCCAACCGAACCCGAACTCCCAATCTACATCCACATCCCTCAACCCAACCCAATCTCCAAATCTACATCCACATCCCTCAACCCAACCCAATCTCCCAATCTGTATCCAAATCCCCCAACCCAACCCAATCTTCCAATCTACATCCAGATCCCTCAATCCAACCCAATCTACCAATTTAATCCACATCTCCCAACCCAATATTCCAATCTACATCCAGATCCCTCAACCCAATCTCCCAATCTACATCCACATCCCTCAAACCAACCCAACCATCCAATCTTAATCCACATCTCCCAACCCAACCAAATCTACCAATCATCATCTACATCTCCCAATCTGTATCCATATCCCCCAACCCAACCCAATCTTCCAATCTACATCCAGATCCCTCAATCCAACTCAATCGACCAATTTAATCCACATCTCTCAACCCAATCTACCAATCATCATCCACATCTCCCAACCCAACCCAATCTCCCAATCTACAGTACATCTACATCCCTCAAACCAACCCAACCTACCAATCTTAATCCACATCTCCCAACCCAACCAAATCTACCAATCATCATCTACATCTCCCAACCCAATCTACCAATCTTCATCCACATCCCCGAAGCCCAACTCAATCTCCAAATCAACATGCATGTCCTGCAACCCCAGCAAAATTTCCCAATCTACATCCATCATTCCTCTACCCCAACCAAATCTCTAAATACACTTTCACACCACTTAACCACACAACCCCAATCCAATCCCCATTCACAAATCCCATCCCGATCACCGAATCCCACATACACCACCCCACCCGTGCCAACAATACAACGCTAATCACCCAATCTACATCCTCATTTCTCCAACTACAGCCCTCAATACCATGGTGATAGTACTGTTTTGATTGATATATTCAAGTAGGACTTCTCGAATCTAAGTTTCGGTTCCCCCTCACACTTTAAAAGCATGTGTTTATGAGCAATGGACGTAAAATATTCTTGTTTTAAACCTTTTTGGTTTGAACCTGTGTAGGTTATGTATAACTAGCAAACATACCCACCCCATGATGGGAAAAGCAAGCAAAAGTATCTGTTTCCAGTGAGTGGAAAAGCTTAAGTTAATCTATTAATTTAAATTATTTCATGGACTTAAAAAAGGATAATTGTGTTGCACTCTTGGTTTGACTCAGAGCCAAAGCTCTGAGATACTTATACTGCCCACCGCAAAATAGTGGTGCAACATAGGGCAGCAGAGGTTCAATTTGTCGAAAAAGAGGGCAAAATATAACTCGCAAAATAAAAATTTATTACCTTCTGCACCCCCATACTCCCAAGGCTCCAATTGACTTCACGCTAAACTTAACACGAGGCCTCGCTCTGCTTCTTTCAATAAACAAATTCAACTACCCGCTAAAACTGTTATGAACACAACACAACAAAAAGTAAGTACAGTTCCACAGACCCTGACACAAATCTTGTTTACAAAATTCACAAAACGTTTTCGGACTGGAAACTTAGCTTTAGTGGGACTGGAAGGAGAGCTCACCACCCAGTCGTCCTCGTGCGCCGATCCCTGAACCGGAAGTTCCGATCTTTATCTTTGTTCTGTTCCCGAACAACTTGTAATCCTGAGTTAACTGTAACCGATAACCGTTTGATGGAACACTGCCTGGCACCCGCTATAAACCTATACATGTATGGGTTCTTATGAAGCTTTGGGATCCAGAAAAGCTGAGGAATACAAAGATTTACCTCTTTACATTTAATCCTGAAATTATTAACTAAAACTTCCTGATGTTCAGAAATAATATCTTGGAGTGATTTATGATAAGGGCATGGGACATGTTTAATGGGATTCGTGGAACGTCAAATTCTACCATTCGCTGTGTGTCATATGTAGATGTTAATAATGTTAGGAATGCATGTGGACTCGTGGAAGAATCATCAGAAGGGATAAAATGATTATTCCTCCATGTGCATTCATCGCAAGCCGATAGCACAAACACCATGAAAGCGCAGTGTTGCATTTGGAATAGGTTCATTTATTCCCGAGGCGAGTGTGTTCATCGGTGTCACCGTGCTCACGGATCATAATGGTCTCCAATGGAAACCACTTCCATCGTGTCGAACGCAGTGGACCCTCCACATGCTCTAGGTCGTAATGGGGAGTTCGCGCCACTTTATCTGAAACGACGCCTCTGTAATGTACCACATGACTGGTTAACTCAGGGCCAAGGTAAGTCTCCTTGGCGTGGTTTTCATATAATTCGTGAATATCACAATGTTGCAATCATTACACAGTACGTCAACCGCGTGCCCTTGTAAAATGATGTGCATTGCGCTATTGCAAACGTGTTTATATTCAAAACATCTGAATCTATTTTTGTGCTTGATGTTCAAAACGGTACCAACTGTATGATTGACAAAACATAACATTTACCTGATTGGAATATGGACAGCTATCTTCCACTTCCATGGACAGGACCTCATGTTCACAGATGCAGTACGTACTCCAGAATCTCACCAGCCGAATCCAATTGAGTTGGAATCATTTGGGGTGATCGAAGAACGATCGAAACTAAGCTAGAGCGAAACTAACCCTCTGCATAAAGTGTCCTGTGAAAGAGACCATGACGACCGTGTGATCTTTATTGTACATATTGCGTTTGAAACAGACGATGGTGTGCTTTGCGATGCAGTTGTACTCCTACTTGGCAGTTGTTATCAGATTCGAAGTCAGATGCACGACAGTCAAATTAAATCCAACTTTATGTCACTGAACTATAAACATCCACCAACTGCTTTGAAACCCCTTCCAATCTCGAGGCAATGTAATTTAATTGGGGCACCGATATACAATGGCCTGCCACTTTCGAGGGATGCAGTGGTAATGTCTGCAACTTAACTCGGTCTGCCTGTTCAACCTTTCCCCAAGTTCAAATCCCAAATGCTGCGTCGATTTTCAAGGTCCATGGTAACAGCTTACAAAAGCCTTCCAATGGCCCCTACCTGTCATTCGATATGGTGGAGATCCCAATGAAGTGTATTCCTTTTGATCGTGATTAAACCCCTTGGACTGGTTGGCAATAAGAGGTCATGTCAGGGCCTTGTCCTTTCAAATGCTTTGTCATGAATATGGATACTCTACTTCCAGATAGTAATTAGTGAAGTCAAAATCTCTCAATGTATATTTTTGTCTACCATGTCTCGGCTCATTGAAGAGTGAGGTGATAGAGGGTAGAAGACAGCAGGGCAGTGGGATAAAACATGGATGAAAGAAGGAGATGAGAAAACAGGATGCGGTGGGAGAAGGAGGAAGTAAACAGTTGCCTGCAAACAGATTGGGAGAGATTAGGGAGGGTTAATGAGGGTACAAAATATCACAGGTAGGGATGGGGTGTGTGACATGAGATGGTGGTGTTTTACCACTTGAGACCCTACAGGACAGAGTGGGATCAAACGGACTGGGGGAAAATGATTTCACAGACGGGAGAAGCAAGGAAAAAATGAGCGGAGATGAGCAGTGAGCTGGGATTTTGGCAGTTTTCACGAGGTGGGGATTTCTGCAATTAATCATAGCTGAGCATTAATTGAATTCATCTTCTTTCTTTCCACCGAATGTGATTATTAGCTGAAACTTTAATATGTTTCAGTCGGTGCAATTGATTGCAAAGTGGAATTTGTACGAAGGCTGCAGCCAAGGAAGGCTGGTATTTATAAGGCATGTTAAGGTCATCACAATTGTCCAAAGTTTGTGATAGGAAGATGTGATGAAGTTGGAAGGAAATTCCACTTTTGTTAATAAGAATGATTGGACTATTCAGCGGTTAAGATCATGAAGTGTTTAGGGGTAATGGAGGTCCATATCGAAATAAATTGTGAAGGAGAGCCCTCAACCCCTAAACTAGTTGATTTCAAAGCAGTTTTCTAACAGGAATTTATAATCGAGTTGGTTAGGTACCGAGTTTCCCCAGCTCCAGATTTCCACTTTACCCACTGGCGCTGTTGACTCGCATCGAAGTTTTAAATGATGCATTCTGTGGTGGTGGGAAAAGCAAGATCTCTGTCATATTTATTTTCTTCTTGAGCACATTGAACTTGCGGAAGGAAATGTAGAAAAATTATGATCTACTTTTAGCCTGGCTACGTAAGGAAGATGAACAAGGACAAATATTTTTTTAAAATACTATCATAATATATTTTCCCTTACAATGAACCGTAAATAGGATGGTACAGATGAGCAAAATAAATTTATTAATCACCAGCAAATACAACCTGTCGTCACGGGAATATTAAGGGGGGGAGGGAGGAGAGGATGGAGGGAGGGAGAGAGGAGAGGATGGAGGGAGGAGAGGAGAAGAGAGGACGGAGGGAAGGGGGGAGAGGATGGAGACGGAGAGAGGAGAGGACGGAGGGGGGAGGAGAGGATGGAGGGAGGTGAGGAGAGGACGGAGAGGAGAGGACGGGGGGAGGGGGAGGGGAGAGGAGAGAATGGAGGGAAGAGGAGAGGAGCAGAAGCTGGGAAGGGGGAAAGAGCGAGGAAAGGAGTGGGCGGAGTGACGCCTCACCAAATGTTGCTATACATTGTAGGAGGGAGGGTGTGAGAGAGAGAGCGAGAGAGAGAGAGAGAGAGAGAGAGAGAGAGAGAGAGACAGAGAGAGAGAGAGAGAGAGAAAGAGAGAGAGAGAGAGAGAGAGAGAGAGAGAGAGAGAGAGAGAGAGAGAGAGAGAGAGAGAGAGAGAGAGAGAGAGAGAGAGAGAGAGAGAGAGAGAGACAGACAGAGACAGAGACAGAGACAGAGACAGAGACAGAAAGGTGGGGTTAGCAAAGATCGTGATATTTTATGCTTAATGACCGAACAAAAAAAAAAGTCATGTCAGAACAGCTGTACACACAGCGACACAACAGAGTTTGTAAAGTAATCCGCAGGCACATGAGCAAAAACTTTGTTATCCCAGTTCCAGAGAATTTGTGGGAACACAAACCAAAAGGAATCACTGAAAACACGGAAGTCCCGCTCACGTACAACCTCATGATCCCATCTTTCGTGAACATCGAAAACAAAACATTGTGACCAGATATCATGCTTGGGTACAAAAAAAGAAAGGCATTGCTCAGTGAGGTGTTAATACCAATGATTTTGGACTAAACGATGCAGAAATCAAGAAAATGACCAAATACCAAGACCTCAAGAATGAAGGGAAAAGATCCAGAAAGCTGAAGAATGCCAAAGTTATACCGGTGATAGTTTGAGCTACGGGAATGATGACAAAGAACCTCACAGAGATATTAAAAACCATCCCTGGGAATATTATTAAAAATGAACTACAGTTGGAAGCCATCCTGGGTTCAGTAACGATCTGAAAGATAGCCCTCGGCACAAAACTTTGAAAACAGAAAACTTTACAGTTTGGTCCATGAATCGTGACCCCTTATCAAAATGAAGGTGGATAATTTGAGCCCACCGTTCGAGGACTCCATTACACATTCTGAAACCTGCACATGTAGATACCAATCCACGACACACACACACACACACACACACACACACACACACACACACACACACACACACACACACACACACACACACACACACACACACACACACACACACACACACACACACATTTATTAGTATAAGAGAAATCAATGAAGTGTGCATAAACAGGCAAAGAACCTGCCAAAAAACTTTGTGTTTCACTTGGAGACCTATAGTGGGGCAACTTAGCATAACAATTGTGCATTTTGTGAGGAAAGCACCAAATTTAGCACACTAGTAGCCGATCATATTATGAACAGATTTGGATATTGGGCCATCTCAAATTCAGCCGCTGATGGCTGTAGCAGCCATTTTCCACTGCCATAAAAATTTTTGAGATGGCCCAATATCCAAATCTGTTCATAATATGATAGGCTATTAGTGTGCCAAATTTGGTGCTTTCCTCACAAAATGCACAATTGTTATGCTATATTTAGCTAAGTTGCCCCACTACTATAATAATTGTAAAATCGAATTCAGGAGACACCATTAATTTATATATTTGGATCTACCTTCTTCTTCTCTTCCGTATGCAGCACAAGACTGTGAGTATCATGATTGGCTGGGGGGGGGGGGCACATCGGTGCGACTGATGCAGTTCCCTTTGTAGGTTTGAGCAAGAATTTGTCATTTGCTCAGTGCCAGCGATAGCTCGCCTACTCTTTGCGAAGAACACCTTGGGATTTTTTTAACATACACCAACTAATGCTGGCAGATGGGAAGCCCGTTTAACATCCATCTGAGAGACGACACCCACTTTGATGTGTCACCTTGTATTCGAGACTCCAGGGTGACAGTTTGTAGCTGGGCTGAGATGCTAATCAAGGCTATACGGCTCAGAGATGAGTGTGCGTATCCTTAGGCCATCGATTCTGCTAGCTCGATCCACCATATTAGCAGACACGACGATCGACAATATGTATCTCCTGATTTCATGCACAGCTGTGTATCATGTGATGCTGATTGTATCATTTACAGGCAAAGCAAGGAACACCTCAAAGTCTCCTGATCAATCGAGGTCCACACGGTGAGTTGAGCTGCTTACGATGTAAATCCAAACAGGCCAACAAAACAACCTCATCATCGTTTGCCTGTTTTTCATTTCCCACATGACATTTAGACTTGGGTCGAGCATGAAAACAGGTGTTTTATATTGCACCGATGGTAGCTTATGCCTGTTGTTGTGTTTGAGCCTTGGGGAGTAACCACTGAAATCGATCTATCCAGGTTCTTCCCGACATCTTTGATCTTTGTTTCTTTCTCTCTTTCTCTCTTTCATATCTGTTCAATTTCTCACGTTGCTTTATGCTTTTTCACATTTCCCTTTATCTATCTATATCTATATTACTAAAACTCTCATCTTGTATGTATGTATGTTCCCAAAATACAGCCAAAATGGTACACGATAGTGCAAATTTGTTAGTGCCACCTTACTTACCATTCTCCTGCAGTGTGCAGTATCAAGTTTCGTTCAAATTGGGCAACGAAAAAATTATTAAAAAATCAATTCCCTATTCAGTCAAGTACTCTTCAGGAGAATTTGATCAATGCAAACAACCTCAGCAGCATAGTTCGCTGGAGCTATCCCCCCCCCCACCCGAAATGACTTTTTTCATCAACTGCTGTCACAATGGGAACCAAACGGGTTCACAGATCATCTAGTACTCTAGTTCATGCTATTTCTTGCTTGTTCTCTTCTTGTTCATTTCCTTTTTTATCTCTCAATTACCCTTTAATTACCTCCACCTCGGGACAGAGGTTGTGTTTTCACCCCTTTTTGTCTGTCTGTTTGGTGTTTTCACCCCTGTTTGTCTGTCTGTTTGGTGTTTTCACCCCTGTTTGTCTGTTTGTTTGGTGTTTTCATCCCTGTTTGTCTGTCTATTTGTTACTTCGGAAAGTTTTTTTTTTCGCTAAGTATGTTGGTCTGTCGGGTTTGTCTGTCTGTCTGTTTGTTTGTCACACTATTTTTGGCCAGTTTTCAAGCAATCGTTCTGATTTTTTTCGTTTATGTAGGTGAATGTCCAAGGACAGCAATGCTTAATTTTGGTGAAGATCCAAATCTGGATCCATATCTGAGAATTTTAAAAAGTGCTTCTTCACCATTGTGAGATGGGGCCAAAATGACGTAGAGCACAATATCTCAAAAGGTTAAGGATGGATTCCCACGAAACTTAGTGGACCGGTTGCGAGTGCCACCAGGAAGAATTGATTCAATTTTGGTGAAGATCCGAATCCAGATCATTTTACGAGAATTATTTAATTTCTAACTGATTCTTCACCATTGAGAGATGGGACTAAAAACACGATTGCATGTTATCTCAAAAAGTTGAGGACGGATTTTGGATGAAATTTTGTGGACAGATTGGGTGCGTGAAAAGGACTAATTGATTCAATTTTGGTGAAGATCTGAATCCGGATCCAGATTCGAGAATTTCTCAAGTGATTCTTCACCATTGAGAAATATGGCCAAAAACAATATATAGCATGATATCTCGAAAGGTTATGGATGGATTCCACAGGAACTTTGTCGACAGATTGGGATTGAAAAAGGACTAATTGATTCGATTTTGTGGAAGATCTGAAACTGGATCCAGATCTGAGAATTTTCCAAGTGATTCTTCGCCTTTGAGAGATGTGCCAAAAACAATCTATAGCAAGATATCTCAAAAAGTTGTGGATGAGTTATAACAAAACTTGATGTACGAGTTGTTAAGGTGACAAGAACAAGCAGATTAGATTTTGCTTGAGGTTCGGATGCAGATCCCGCCTATCAGTGGGATACAAAACGTTAACTGTTCAGCCTGGCAGAGGTAATGCACTCTCCTGATTGCCGTTGTTGTTTCTCTCTCTATCTGTCCAGGTCTAGGAAGAAGTGTATTTTTCCATTTGTTTTTTGTAATGCTCACTTGGCTATGCCTCAATGGGTTTGAGGGCATATCTTTGCTCTTTGCTTATTCGGGTTCTTTCTGATGACTCCAGTGCAGTATTTGGTCTTTCATTTGATTATCTTCTGATTCCCTGCACAGCTGTGGATCACGTGATGCCAATTACATCATTGAAAGGTAAAGCAAAGAATTCTACAAACCCTCATCAACCGAGGCCCACTTCGGTGTGTTGAGCTTGCGATGCAAATCCAAACAGGCCAACGAAACAACCTCATAATCGTTCGAATGTTCTGCGGGAAATGAAAAACAGGCAGACTTGGATAGAGCATGAAAACAGGTGTTTTATATGCACAACCACGATCGCCGCCACCGTGTCATTTGCTGAAAGCCATGTTTACAACATGGAAGTGTTCAAACAGAAAATGAACTTTTGACTTACATAATTAATGTGGCAAACAACACGCACTGAAAAAGGTCTGCGGGCATTATATATGCCGACTTTGCTGGTATATATATATATATATATATATATATATATATATATATATATATAGATATATATATTTATATATATATATATATATATATATATATATATATATATATATATATATATATATATATATATATATATATATGTGTGTGTGTGTGTTCAACTATAACCAGAAAACGTGAATCTCTGGTTATATTCAAAGAAAAGAGTGAAAAGTCATGGGAATAAAAGGTCTTGGTGAGAAAAAAACAAACTCACCGACGGCCATTTTGTGACTACTTCTCACCTACAATGCGCATGGAGGACTCCAGATAGTGACCATGAACACCCCCCTCTCCCCCACCATGGCAGTTAGGTTTGTAG
>NC_140967.1:16211789-16339289 GCF_056783735.1 Eptatretus burgeri
TTTGCGCCAAAGAGGTCAACGATTGACCGTATCCTTGCTCTTCGGGTCCTCACCGAATGCAGACAAGAGTTTCGGCACGGGCTGCTTGCAGCCTATGTTGATCTCTGTATAGCGTTTGATTCAGTGAATCGAGATGCCCTCTGGAGGCTTCTTGGTCTTCGTGGGGTGCCACCAAGACTGATCGAGCTGATGTCTGAACTCTACTCTGGTACTGAGAGTGCTGTAAGATGTAGTGGTACCATCTCTGACTTATTGCCAGTTATTACTGGAGTTTGTCAGGGATGGGTACTGGCCCCCACACTATTCAGCACTTGTATGGACTGGATTCTGGGGAGGATATCGGAGAGAACAAGCTGTGGTGCATCATTTGGGAATGTCAAGATTTCCGACCTTGATTTCGCAGATGATGCAGTCATATTTGCAGAGAATTTGGATATCCTTTTGGGGGCCCTTGAGGTGTTTTGAATAAGGAGTCGGAGCCACTGGGATTACGGGTTTCCTGGTTCAAAACTAAGATCCAGGCTTTCAATGACATCCTGGATGCTGCTGTCCTGTCTGTGCCTGTTTGTGCTGAGGATATTGAGGTCGTGTAGAGATTCACTTACCTTCGCAGTGATATTCCTGTCTCTGCTGGCTGTGAGTCAGAGGTCAATAGATGTCTGGGTCGGGCCTGGGGAGTCATGGATTCACTGGATCATGGGGTGTGGCGCTGCCGGTACCTGTACTGGAGGACGAAAGTCCGAGTATTCAGGTCCATCATGCTTTCTGTATTGCTCTATGGATGTGAGACTTGGACTCTGACTAGGGATCTGAGACAGAGACTTAATTCCCTTCATACCAGGTCTCTTTGGAGAATCCTTGGCGATCACTGGTCAGACCTTGTGTCCAAGGAGTGTTTGCTGAGAGAGTCTCAAATTAGATTTGTTCCCTGCATAGTCCGTGAGCATCAGCTGCGGCTGTATGGACATGTGGCTAGTTTTCCTGATGCTGATCCTGCTCACCAGATTCTCTCAGCAAGGGAGTCTTGTGAGTGGAGGAGGCCAATTGGCTGACCACGTGCCTCGTGGTTGCAGCAGGTTGATCGGCATCTCAAGAAGATGGGGATGGGCCAGGCATCTGCCTGGAGGATGGCCAGACGGAGGCCCCTGGAGCGGAAAGTGGATGCAGCATTGCGCTGCTCTGATGCATGCTCCCACACCTGACCTGACCTGACCATTGCTGAGGGGTGCATAAAATCAAGCACACAGCCATGCAATCTTCATAGACAAACATTGGCAGGAGAATAGACCATACTGAAGAGCTCAGTGACTTTCAACGTGGCACCGTCATAGGATGCCACCTTTGCAAGTCAGTTCTTAAAATTTCTGCCATGCTTGAGCAATGAGCAGCCCCAGTCAACTGTAAGTCCTGTTATTGTGAAGTGGAAACATCTCGGAGAAATAGCAGCTCATCCCTGAAGTGGTGGACCACACAAGCTCACAGAATGGGACCGCCGAGCGGAAAAATCTTCAGTCGTCGGTTGCAACATTCACTACCGAGTTCCAAACTGATTCAGGAAGCAATTTCAGCACAAGTACTGTTCTTTGAGAGCTTCATGAAATGGGTTTCCATGGTCGAGTAGGCCCGCACACAGGCCTTTCCGCACACAGGCCAAAAATCACCATATGCAATGCCAAGTGTCGGATGAATTCTTGTAAAGCTCACTGCCATTGGACTCTGGAGCAGTGGAAATGCGTTTTCTGGAGTGTTGAATCACACTTCACCATCTGGCAGTCTCACAGACGAATCTGGGTTTAGTGGATGCCAGTAGAACGCTATCTGCTCGAATGCATAGTGCCAACTGTAGCATTTGGTGAAGGAGGAATAATGGTCTGGGGCTGTTTTTCATGGTTCGGGCTCGGCTCCTTTGTTCCCATGAAGGGAAATCTTAAAGCCACAGCACACAATGACATTCTAGATAATTCTGTGCTTCCAAATTTGTGGCAACAGTTTAGGGAAGGCCCTTTCCTGTTTCAGCGTGACAATGCCTCCGTGCACAAAGCGAGGTCCTTACAGAAATGGTTTGTTGAGATCGGTATGGAAGAACTTGACTGTCCTGCAGAGATCCCTCATTATCGAACAAACCCATTGAACACTGTTTGGATGAATTGGAATGCCGACTGCGAGCCAGACATCATCAACCAACATCAGTTCCCGACCTCACCAATGTTCTTTTGGCTGAATGTAAACAAATCCCCACAATAATGATCCAACATCTCATGGAAAGCCTTCCCAGAAAAATGCAGGCTGTTATAGCAGCAATGGGGTGGGGGGGGGGAGGGGGTGGCTACCAACTCCATATTAATGGCCATTATTTTGTAATGAGATGTTGGACGAGCAGGTGTCCACATACTTTTGGCCATGTAGTGTATGTCACAGGATCTTCCTGGGTGATAGCCTTTTGTTCCTCCTGTGTGTCTGTCTATATATCTATCCATCTATTTTGCCTATTTGTGTCTATCTATTTCTCTATCAATCTACAGTGCCTTCAGATAGTATTCCCACCCTTGACTTTTGTCACATTTTGTTGTGTCGTAGCTTAAATTTGAAATGGATTAAATTGAGGGGTTTTTTTTGGTCTCCGATCACCACAAAATACCCCATAATGACAAAGTGAAAACATATTTTTAGAAATTTTTACAAATCAATTGAAAATGAAAGATATCAGTGTCTAATTTACATAAGTATTCAGCCCCGTGAGTCAATACTTTGTAGAAGCGCCTTTAGAAGTGATTACAACTTCGAGTCTTCTTGCGTATGTCTATGCCAGCTTTGCAAATCTGGATTTGGGGATTTTCTCCAATTCTTCCTTGCAGATTTGTTCAAGCTCTGTCAAGTTGGATGGGGATTGTTGGTGAACAGCAATCTTCAAGTCTTACCACAGATTCTCTATGTGATTCAAGTCTGAGCTTTGGCAAGGCCACTCAAGGACTTTCACGTTCTTGGTCTGAAGCCATTCCAGTGTTGCTTTGTCTCAATGCTTGGAGTCAATGTCCTGTTGGAATGTAAATCATCGCCGCAATACAAGGTCTTTTGCACTCTGAAGCAGGTTCTCCTCAATGGTGGTGGTCGTATGGCAGCTTAGCTGCCGAGGTAGCTATCATTTCTTGAAGCGCGACTGTGTCGCTGATGCAGTGCCCCTCTACCAGTACACACCCTGGAATTGGTACTCAATTCGCCGACCTCGGAAGGATGACAGGCTGAGTCAACCCCCTGGTGTATTAATTCAGCGGCCGACGGGGCTGGAACTCAGGACCCTAGGATCCCAAGCCGCCACCCTAACCACTGAGCCAACACCAGGCTTTTCTCCTCAATGATTGGCCTGTATTTGGCTCCATTCATTGTTCCCTTAATCTTTACAAGTTTCCCAGTCCCTGCCACTGGAAAGCACCCCCATAGCATGATATACCCACCACCATGCTTCACGGTCAGGATGGTGTTGGATGGGTGAAGAGCTGTGCTTGGTTTCCACTGGATGTAGCGCTTTGCATTCAGGCCAAATAGTTAAATTTTCATCTCACAAGACTACAGAATCCTATGCCTCATGCTCTCAGAGCCTTTCACGTGCCTTTTTGCAAACTCCAGGTGTGCTGTCATGCACCTTTTTTATCAGGAGTGGCTTCTGTCTAGCCATTCTTCCATAAAGCCTAGATTTGTAAAGTGCTGCAGAGACTTGTCCTTCCGGCAGGTTCTCCCATCTCACCCAAGGAACTCTGTGGTTCTATCAGAGTCCCATCCTGTGTCGGACATCCTGTGTCGATTTTTCTTTGTAATTTGAACAAAGCTTGAGCTGTGTACAGCACGTAAGCCTCCTTGGTTCGCAGACACATAATTTAAGACCATATTGTCAAAGTTAGCAATGGTCGAGTCAAACTCTGTCCCATTCAATTGGTTTTCCAAGGTTGTTCCGTCGGGTGTCAATTTAGTGCAACAGCTCGTGAGAATTTGCAATTTCAAAAACAAACAAATTAATTTCTTTTGTCGACTTGTCTTTTCCCAGAAATGCATGTTGCATAGTGAAAGGCTTTCACCGTAAGAACAAGCCATTATAATGCAATTAAAGGCAATAAAGAGTCAGCAATTGCTTTTTCCAATGATGTTAACACAAAAATAATTTCATCAAGCTGACCAATCATTGGTATGTGCTTTCTCATATCGCAAACTCTGCTTTAAAAAAAAAAAGAAGAGAATTCCTCACCAAGACACGAGGTCGATATGGACACTAAAGTCGATTTTGATATTTTGAGACAAAATTTCATCAATTTTACAAAACAATTAGCCTGGCAATGTTTTGCTTTATTATTGAATACAAAGACTCAATGAACCCAAGCATGAGGTTTCTGTGTGATCAGAGACCCATGACCCAGGTTTGAAGGCTGATTGAAGTATTCTCCTTTCACAATCATCCAATACTGTAGCTCCAGGAGGAGCTTTGTGTAAATCACCTGCAGGACAAGGACATAATGAGACGCCAGTGTAATTTTTATAAAATTACAAGCGCCTTAGTATTCATAAGAAAAAACATAATGTATGTGGGCATTTAATCTGAATTCTGAGCATCATGAGCCAGGGGTTCAGATATGAAAAATGTAGAAACTCCTCCATGAGCCAGAGATTGCTGTTGAAAAAAAACCGACAAGAAACAACAGAAACATGACTCTTCCTGACGATATATATATATATATATATATATATATATATATATATATATATATATATATATATATATATATATATATATATATATATATATATGATTGGGGCAGTTAGGATTACACATTTTTAAAAGAAGAAGAAAGTGCTAACCTGCTAATTTGAGCAAAAAAGCCAGAGCAGCCCCGATCTCGGGCAACGTTTCACCGGCTCAATCACCCTGAGCCTCGACACGTGTCTGGTCTTTATTTCGATATGATTGCTCATTTCCGGTCACATGTTGGTGCTCGAGGTCAAATGGAGGAGTGCTTTTCATATATTTTATTTTGCAAAAGCAAAATAAAAGTCAAATCACATCATTTTTTTTAATCAAACATATTTATCAATACATATTTTGAAAACAAATGGGTCTATCTCACAAATTATGCTATGTATTCCATACATGCAGAGATTTTAACATCACAATGAATCGCTTAGCAAAGATGGCCTCAAGACTACGGCTTTCTTTTAGCACAGCTGCATCATAATCTTGATGCTCATATCCTTTAGATTGTGGCAGTGAAAAACACTGATGCCATCCGCAGAGCTATTTTCAATGTATTTCCATAAAACATAAAATATTTTTGTTCATGTTAAGTGACAGTATGACTTCAGAGAAAAGAAATTTCGACTGTATTGTATACCATGTCGTCATGTGAACCAGGAAAAGTACAAAGGTGAGTTAATTTCAAGCGTAACAACTGGAGATGAAATATTGAAAAAAAAAGTGTGAAAAACATCTTTTTGTAAATTAAAATCTTGAAAATTTTAGTCTTCCATTGGTCAAAATTTTATAACCCCACTTTAAATTGTCTTTGCATATCATAGTCTATCGAAAAAAAAAAAACTTTGAAACCTTTTACAGCTTACTGCGACAGATACCACACCAAAAATTATTGTGGAGCATAGAACATAAATATATAAATATATATATATTAAAAAAAAAAATATATATATATATATATATATATATATATATATATATATATATATATATATATATATATATATTAGGCTGGTCCTTACTGGTACACCTAAACCAAAAGAGGACTTTCTCAAGGTGCTTTTTTCTAAAATGGTTCGTATTAATAAGAAAAGTATTGGTACCAAATATGGTTCATGTACGGCTTTATTAATCACTGTCACACAGGGTGTGAAAAATACAGTGTTCCAGTCTCTGAATCCATTAATTATAGCATTGTGGCTGTTCGACAGTTAAATGCAAAATGAAACAAGAATCCTTCCTGTTGAGTTGCTGCACTCCTAATAATATTGCTTCTGCAGTGAAGAGGTTTATATTCTGAAACGCAAAAGAAACTTACCAACCTTTTAAAACTTCAAATATCAACAAATAACACTGCGTGTAGTAAATGTGTGAACTTATTTGTGGACAATAGTGTCCTCACTGTCAGACAAAACAGTCACGGATGGTCACTTGAACCTTCAATGGTCACTTCATAGCACAGCTGTTGAACAGCCGTTTTAACTGTCAGTGATTAGCCAAGGGGTACGGGATGATTTTAATGAGCTGCACGTGATGTCTTGATATTGGCTTTAAAAAGGCCAGTGCAAAAAATGGGCATTTCAATCAACATGCCACGATTGTCAAGGGATCAGCTGCAGTGTGCCTTGGGCATGCTGCAAGGCGGATTGAGCTACCGTGAGGTGGCACGTCGCCTTGGCTGTTCACACCAGACGATATCAGACCTGGTGGACAGAGACACCCTCCACAACTCTGCAGATGACAGACCTCGATCAGGGAGGCCAAGAGTCACCACTGCAAGGCAGGACAGGCAGATGGTCCTAAGTCAGATGGCTTCAGACATTGAGGACTGAGTTGGACAGAATCCAGCAGCAATCCATCCAAAGACTGGTATGCAGTATGCGCCGACAATGCACTGCCTGTATCCAAAACAATGATGGCCACACACGCTATTGAAAGGGGACTGACATTGCACCCTGTGCTGTTCTGTACTGTAGAACAAACTTATGAGATGGTGTATCTTGGTCAAAAACTTGACATGTCATCAATAAAATGCCAATGTTTCAATTAGCAATTGTTGGTTTGATTTATTTTGAAATGTTACAATTTTATTACATTTCAAACAAGTGGTAAGTTTCTTTTGTGTTTCAGTATATTAACCTCAAAAAGATCACCAAGCTGAGATATAAACCCACAACTCTGTACAGTTCAGTCACAGTTTGACGTCATGGCACAAAACAACAGGGGTCATGTGACAGTGGTAAAATATGTCGAAATCAAATGAAACTTTGCTCAATTTTTTTTCTTCCCAAGTGGAACCAAAAAATAAAAAAGCACATTTGAAAAGTTGAAGTTTATATTTTTGGACCACCCTAATATATATATATATATATATATATATATATATATATATATATATATATATATATATATATATATATATATATATATATATATATACATACATACATACATACAATCTCAAAACATGTGGAGTGTGACGAGCACTTACACCAAAGCGTCACCTCCGAGACAGAAGCCTCGGCACGGTGACTGTCAAACAGACAAAGATTACATACTCAACATCAGTTAAAAATCAAATGGAGACAACAATCCAGATTTCGGGCTTATTTGCCTCATCGGGATGGCATACCAATAAATATCTAATCAATGATGAGCACATTCGTCGTTTATACATCAGACCTCCTGATATTTATATACCTCCTCGTTTATACCTCCTGACCGTTATGGTGAGCATCACCACGGATTATGTCTCACATGGTAAAACCGCATAATTTGCAAAGAACAACCATCCATCTGCCACCCAGACGATTGTTCCCGCTAATGGAAACCATTCAGTATTTTTAATTAAGGGAAGATGAATAAATAAATAAATAAATAAATAATGGGGGAAAAAACATGAAAATAAATAAATAAAATAAGATGCAGGTGAGCAACCTGAGACAATGGGGTAGCATGGCTCATGTGCTCCCAGAGTGTGTAAGCATACCCTGGTAGTAATATATATATATATATATATATATATATATATATATATATATATATATATATATATATATATATATATATAGAAAACATATATGGTCTCGTGAGGAAGAGTGATGTAAGCGACATTTTTTAATGATATGATAATGATAGGCTCGGATGATAGGGGAAGGGTTAAAATAGTGGTATATGCCATTAACTCCAAAATGGCCGATGTGTCCCTTACATCACTCCTCCTCACGGCACCTCATATATACATACACACATATGTACATATTGTTGCAGTTCTGCAAAACTGCATGCATGTTAGGCAATGGCACCCAACATAAGTAATCCCCAGGCAGTTATTTCCTTTGTCTTCATTCAGTCAGACCTTCCCCTCTTGTCTATTGGGTTAACGGTACGAAGTGCGTTGCATGGGTCTAATAGCTTGGTCGAATAATTATATCTCTATATTCTTTTCAATCCTGACTTCCATCCAACCCTTTCCTTTTATCCATGATACAAATCGAAGCAGGCACCGCACCCAGGCAGCCACCCTTTGAGAGACTCACCACCAACACTGTGCAGGACGTGCATGGCGCGCCCTTTCATTCGAATCTGCACACTGATTTACAATGGCATCTCACCTTGCTCAACCTTCACTCACCAAAAGCTCACCACCTCAACCACCAACATCTCCAGCACAGAGGAAAGGTCATCCTGTGCCTCGTCACACCTCAGCATCAATTTAGTTCGCCACCAAGCACAGGCGTGCTGCACGGTCCAGGCCGCTCGGGCTGCGTGGTGCAGGAATGGGCCAAGCACGCTAACAGCACCAACCAAATCTCATCAGGGTTCCCTGAACGGGCATGTAGGACCGACACGACCCTCGTCCAGCCGGATGCCCTTCCTGACGCAACCCTGGTTGCCTCTTACGACACACAGGGATATGGTACACCTATTCTAACTGGGGCATACACCGGGCCCTGTACAACTGGTGCTCATTTCGCCGACCTCGGAAGGATGGCAGGCTGAGTCAACCCCCTGGTGTTTTCGACTTGGTTTATACATACATACACAGTATATATATATATATATATATATATATATATATATATATATATATATATATATATATATATATATATATATATATATATATATATATATATACATATTTATGGGGCTGGGAGCTCTTGTTGAGGATTTGGGTGTGTCGAGGGCAGGGCAGGGGCTTCGTTGAAAGTTCCCTCATAAAGGTATGGGAATTTCTACAAATGACGTCATGCACCTGCCAACATCGCCTACAGACCAATAGGAGGGGGAGAAGGCTTGTGGGAGGAAGGGAAGAAAGCTGATGTGAAGAGGAAGCGGAAATGCGAAGAGAAGCAAACGGTATGGTCTCACGCAAGCAGGGAGGAAAAGCGCTCCTGAGCAGCAGACAGCTCAGAAAGCAGAAAGGGGAGAAGCAAAAGGCAGAAAGCAGAAGAGAAGGCAGACACAGAAGGCTGAGGGAAACAGAAAGGAGAAAAAAACGGGACTAGCTCACCTGAGCAGAAGATTAAAAGACTGAGAATGCTCGTGAAGGAAGGAACAAAAATATTTATATTGTCCTCTACTTGGTGCCTATTGACCTACAAAAATATAGGTCAATAGGCACCAAGTTGTGGACAATAAAAATCAAAACTAGAAGGGCACTCGATAGAGCGCATACCTCCACGAGGCTAAACAGTTTACGTTTTGGATCCCACTGATAATCTGGATCTGGAGCTTAACCAAAATCGAACAAATTGGTCCTTCTCACATGCCCAACCTAACAACCAAGTTTTGTCCAAATCCATCTCTAACTTTTTGAGATATGCTACATATCGTTTTTGTCCCCATCTCTCAATAGTGAAGAATCACTTGAAATATTCGAGTATCCGGATAATCGATCTTCACCAAAATCTAATCAAGTCGTCCTTATCACACACCCAACCTGTCCACCAACTTTTGTCAGAATATGTCAACAACTTTCTAAGATATCCTGCTCACAGACAGACAGAGGTGAAAACATAACCTCTATCCACCTTCTGTGGCAGAAGTAATTATATAATTCTCGTATCCAGATGCAGATTCGGATCTTCATCAAAATCGAATGCTTTCGTCTTTGTCACACACCAAACGTGTACACCAAGTTTCGTCCGATTCCGTCTGTAACTTTATGAGATATCCTGTTCACAGACAGACAGGGGTGAAAAAAAACATAACCTCCGTCCACCTTTGGTGGCGGAGGTAACTTTAAGAAAAGTTAATCACAACTCAAACCTCTTGAAAAGATAGAACATAATAAATGAGTGGAGTTGATGACAACCCACAAAAAAAATAAGAAAGAAAAGACACAACAGTCTCAAACCTTGTGCAGGTATAAAGCAGAAGAGACTGGAAGAGAAAGCAGACACAACAGTCTCAAGTCAAAACAATGGAAGCAACAAACACATTCAATAGCACAGTAAGAAATTCAAACCCGATAGATCTACCAGCAAGAAAGCAAAAAAAGAAGCACGATATGATGGAAAGAGAAAGTAAGACCCAGAAAGAACAGAGAATGACAAAGTATGGTAGGATGAAGTAGAACAATTTTTTTAAAAAAACAAAAAAAAACACAAAGTTGAAATCACAACGAAACTCGAAAAATAAAATAATGTGATTAAATATAAAAATCAGTATAATAATTCATGTTATTGCAAATAATAATAATAATGGGAGGCTTTTGCAGAGAATTTGCAGCAGAGGGAAAAGGATTAAATAAGACATTATTTAGAATATACTATTTATTCTCTTTGAACCTCCTGATGATTCCTACATTCTGGTGGGGTGGATCAGCAAAAGTTTTGGTCCAAGTCTTTCACGAACCCTCTGGCCAGGTAGAACGGTCTTGACGTTCGACTAAGTTTAAGGCAGGAATTTGTCATTTGTTCGGGGTTCCGGTGATAGCTCGTCTACTCTTTGGGAAGGACACCGTGGGATCTTTAACATCCATCGACGAATGCCAGTTTCACATCCATCTGAGGGATGGCACACACATCGATGAATCACCCGACCTGTGAAACACCAGGAAGGCAGTTTATTGGTGGTCCGAGATTCAAACCCAGGTTCGACAGCTGAGAGGCAAGTGTGTGTACCCCTAGACCATCTTGTCAGCCCATTATTCAGAACTAGCACGAGAGCCTGGCGTTGCTGGGCAACCCCTCATCCCACCTCTTCCCCTCCATCCTCCCACCCCTTCCCCTCCCTCCTCCCACCCTCTCCTTCCAGACTCCCTCCCCTGCCCTTCCCCTCGGTTTGGACACCCACACCCCTTCCCCTGCCTCCCCCTGATTAGTGGAGATTGGCTTTGGAGCTTCCCACTCTCTGGTAATGTGTACAGAGCAAAAACGAAACTGAGCTCCATGGCTGGCTTGTAATACCCTGTGCCCACACCAATGGGTGGCACAACACAATACACATTTACACGGAGAATTTTCGTCAACCTGCCCCCCCCCCCGAACCCTCATGACTACAGATGAAACCAAGTGGTCCATGTTCAGCACGAGGTTTAATTTGGTCCATGTGCCAAGTTTGGTGACAATTGACCCAGTGGTTTTGAGATGATTGGAATCACACACACACACACACACACACACACACACACACACACACACACACACACACACACACACACACACACACACACACACACACACACACACACACACACACACACACACACACACACACACACACACACACACACACAATGACATTTATTTATTAGATATACAAATAGTCTTAATATGAGCTAATCTCATATGAATTTACATTGCTAGTACTGAGTGGGTTTCAGGATCGAATGATTGCTATAATTCTGGGCAACCACAACAGTCCCCTGTTTTCCCATAGATGCCTATTATGATCACAATTAGTTCAGGTATACAGAAACGTCATAATTATTGCTTTGAAAGGAACACTTTGCGATTTATGTGTACAAATTTAAGCTGATAAATTTCTTCAAGGAGTTACGAATAATTGCAAGGAACTTCAACGCAGCAAGAGAGGCCAGTTTCACAAGCATCTGAGGGATGGCACACACTGTGAAGCCCATCAATGCTTGCGCAATCTAACAATATCTAAATCCTCACTACTTCCAGATACCTCAAGGACAAGGAACTCCAACACAGGTGGAGGCCATTCAGCCCATCATGCCTGCGTGAACACCACACCAACCCAAGATCCAAGAAAGAAAATGCAAAAAAAAATGTTTTTAATTAATGAAAGGAAAAACAAAATTGTATTTTTTTTGTATTCTTTTTGTTGTAATTTATTTTATTTTATTTTATTCCCCTCAGAGAGGGGGCATGGGCTTGGTTAAAAACACACATCAACCACACAACCCCCCTTAACAAGACCTCCACCAACAGCACTCCGTACACAATCACCCATCAATACTCAAACTACCTTAAAGTCTTATCAACATCCCCATACCCCTCTATCTCCATAACTTCAGGTACCTATCTAATTCTAATTTAAACTTATCTACTTTTTCTGCTGCCACTACCTTTCCAGGGAGACCATTCCATGCATTAACTACTCTCTGAGTGAAAGTCCCCTTCCTTACTCCCATCTTAACTCTCCTCTTCTTTACTCTCAGGATATAGCCTCTGGTCCTTTCACTGTCTACTCTGTTAAATAATTCATCTGCACTTATTTTATCTGAACCTTTCATTATCTTAAACATCTCTATCATATCTCCTCATAACCGCCTCCTTTCTAGTAAATAAAGCCCTGTCTCCTTCAGCCGCTCCTCATAGCTGAGTCTAGCTCGGCCCGGAATAAATCTAGTAGCCCTACACTGAACCTTGTCTTGGCATCTATGTCCTTCTGGAACTGTGGTGACCAAAACTGCACACAATATTCTACATGTGGCCCTCTCTAAATTCCTGTGCAATGTTAACACCATCTCTTTTGATTTATAATTGATCCCCCTCCTGAAACAGCCTAAAACCCAATTTGCTTTACCTATAACTACCTGGCATTGTGCTGCCTGCTTACCTCCCGTATCTATTACCACCCCCAGATCCTTCTCCTGTGTGATACGCTCCAAAATTACCCCTTGCATCCTGTAATCGCTATTTTCATTGTTCTTTCCCATCCCCAACACCTTACACTTGCCTAGGTTAAATTACATCTGCCAACCTTTTGCCCAATCCATACAAGTATCAATACTCTCTTGTATCTGATCACCACCCCCTCTGCTATCCAGCTTACCTCCAAGCTTTGTGTCATCTGCAAATTTGGAAAGCTTACTCTTTTCCCCATTATCCAAATCGTTGATGTAAATGTTGAATGATAATGGTTCGAGTACTGATCCCTGAGGTACCCCGCTACTTACATCCTCCCAAACAAGACATCCTCCCTCTCGCAGCCACTCTTTGCTTCCTATCACGAAGCCAGTTTGCAATCCAATTAGCCACTTAACCAGCCACTCCACAAGCCCTCACTTGGGTTAACAACCTCCGTTGTGGTACCTTATCAAATGCCTTCTTAAAGTCAAGATATACTAATGTTCACTGCCTTTCCATCATCCACGCAATCAGAAACTGCTTCAGAAACAATGAGAACTCTCAAAGATTTGTTAGACAGGAACTACCTTTGGTAAACCCATGATGACGACCTTTAATTAGTTTGTATTTATTTAAATGGTTCCTCATCCGGTCTTTAATTAATGTCTCCAACACCTACCCACAATTGAAGTCAAACTAACAGGTCTATAGTTTCCCAATTCTTCTCTGGATCCTTTCTTAAATAATGGTGTTATAGTTGCTCCTCTCCAATCCTCCAGTACCTGTCCTGACTCCAGTTAGCTATTGAAACTGTCCGTTAACATCTCACTTACCTGCTCAGCCACCTCCATCAATACTCTTGGTTGCATATTATCTGGACCCACAGCCTTATCTACCCTGAGATTACCTCGCTGTTCCTTTCCTTCCTCCACTCCAACCTGGATCTTCTGTAAAAGCCCTTCCTCACCTCCTCGATAGATACTCTCAGCTATTGGCAATTCTCCTGACTGTTCTTGTGTAAAAGTTGAAGAAAACTACCTGTTTAATAAGCCTGCCATCTCACTTTCATCACGAACCACTCTCCCGGTGCTATTCCTCAATGGGCCCACACTGGTCCTAACCTGTTCTTTTCCCCTGACATACTGAAAGAAAGCCTTGCTATTTCGTTTACTATTCTGAGCCATGTCCTTCTCATACTCTCTTTTGGCTTGCAGAGTTATTTTCTTCACTTGCCTCTGTTTACTCCGATAGTGATATAAATCTAACTCCAATCCTGTTATTTTTAAAGCTAATAAATGCCTTCTGCTTCTCCTTAATAGCGTTCCTCATCTCACTGCTCAACCACTCTGGTCTCTTTCTACTTCTAGTTTTATACCTCATTGGAATGTACTTACTCTGCACTCTACACATTTGGTCCTTGAAGGTTTCCCATTTCTTTTATTCCGATTGTCCTGTTGTTAGAGTCTCCCAATCTACATCACCCATTTCTATCCTCATACCCTCAAAGTTTGCCTATTCAAACTCAAAAACTCAAATAAAACTCAAAATAAAAATCTCTAACTGAAAATAAAATATATCGACTATTTATGCTGCTATGACCTTTCTGGGGAGAGTATTACATGCATTTACTACACGAGTGAGAGACACCTGCCATAACACCGTCCTAACGCTCTTCATTACTCTACGGCCATGGCCCCCTGCTACATTTACTGTCCATTCTGTTGAAAAATTCTGATGCACATATTTTGTCTATACCCTCCATTATCTTAAACATCTATTATAATCCTCTATTTTTTCCACTACCTTCTATGACATATGTTTCATCCCTCTGTGAATACCCCTCTGCATAAAAAAGATGCAAAACAGATCTTTGCAACTACAGACCAATCAGCCTTCTCCCAATCATCAGCAACGTTATGGAATCCATCATCGCTTCAGACATTAAATCCTTCCTCTTCTCCAATGGCTTGATTTCCGATCATCAATTTGGTTTCAGACCAGGTCACTCTTCCCTGGATATGCTGCTTCTGCTCTCTCAACAATGGATGGAGGTCCTAAATGCCAGACTTGAAATAAGAGCCATATCCCTAGACAGATCACGTGCCTTCGATGTGGTCTGACACCCTGCCCTGCTCACCAAACTCTCTTCCTATGGTATCCAAGGCCATCTCCACTCTTGGTTCACAGACTTTCTCTCCTGTCGCAGTCAACATGTCGCCCTTAATGGAGTTCTTTCATCCCCTCTTCCTGTCGAAGCTGGAGTTCCTCAAGGCAGTGTTCTGGGCCCTGTTGTTTTTCTTGTTTTCATCAATGATTTCTCTGACTCTCTGGAAAATCCTCTATATCTCTTTGCTGATGACTCCACCATCTGCCATACCATCTGACATCCCTCAGATCGGCCAGCAGCAGCCTCTTCACTCTCTGCAGATCTGGATAAAATCACGAGCTGGTCCAACACGTGGAACATGTCTTTCAAACCTGACAAATCTCACACTCTCACTTTGTCTCTCTGAAAGGACCATCTGGAAAACCCTCCCATCTACTTTCTCAACAATCCTCTTGAAGAAGTCCTTTCATACAAACTTTTGGGCCTCAATATTTTCCATGATCTTTCCTGGGAAAGCCACATCTCCAAGCTGGACTACAAAGCAGTCACTGACTGGGTATCCTCCGCCGTGCAAAGTCCTTCATCGGCCCACCTGAGCTCCTGACCATATACAAAGTTTTCGTCTGCATCCTAATGAAGTGCTGCTCTCCCATCTGGGCTGGTGCTGCTGCCTCTCACCTTTCTCAGCTTCACGCTGTGGAAACCAAGGCATTTAAAATCATTGGTATCTCCCGTGATGAGGCTGAGTCTTTGGGTCTCTTACTCTCTCACCACAGGCAGGTCAGTGGTCTTCCTGTCTTATCCCATCTCCTCTCTAGCCTCGCCCCTCCGCCCCACTGTCTGCTGTCTGTCCCACCCATATTTCCGCAGGGCACTCAAGGTCCGCCAGCAACCCCCTTCTGGTTAAACTACCAAAATCAAGAATCACTGCTCACTTTTATTCATTCATTCCTCTCTTTTTCCCACCTTTGGAACAAACTCTCACACACTCTTCAATCCCACTCTTCCCTCCAGGTCTTCAAAATATCTGTTCACAACCATCTCTTATCTTCCCTCATCCTAAACCATGAACTTTTCTACCCCGTTAATCCTCCCCAAACCCCCCTCCTTCATATTCCCTGCTTTCCTTCCTGAAAGTTTACCCCGTGTACCCTACGCCATCCCTCTCCCACAGATCTCCTCATGTGTCTATTCCCCACTGTTTTGTGCTTCTCTCTCCCGTCCCTCTTGTCTCTTGCTCCCCTTGTTATACGTTCTATGTGTTAGCTCTTATACGAGCCTTGACAATCTATATTAAAAAAATATACAACCGAAAACCCTGATAACAGTACCTGTAGCGACCTGGAACTGTTTTCTCTGGTTATCCCCATGTACATTACCATCTTCAGATCCTTCTCCAATGTGACATGCTCCAAAATTGCCCGTTGCATCATGTAATCCCTATTTTTGTTCTTCTTACCCATTCCCAGCACCTTACCCCTCCTTATATTAAACTGCATCTGCCAATCTGTTGGCCAATGCATGAAAGTATCAGGACTTTCCTGAGTCTGATCACCCACCTGACTCCCATCTACCTTACCTCTAAGCTTTGTGTCATCTGAAAATGTCAAAAGCTGTCTTTGCACCTGACTATCCAAATCATTGATGTAAATTATGAATAATAAGTCTTAGAACTGATCCCTTCTGTATGTCAAAATATAAGAAAGCATGTCATTAAGCACATATAAAATTAATTTCTTGACTAAAAGAGAAAATAATGTTTGAAGATAAGTTGTGTTATTTTTGATCTTCATCTACTATTTATATAGGAAATGCTGCATCAAGTGATATCAGTTATTTATCATCTCAGCACAACCATGATGTAATGGGACTTAACCTCTTATCAGGCCAACTTCGGCCTATCACCTTGGATTGTACCTTTTTGGATCACATCACTTTGCATCAGTAAAGGTGGTGGAGAAACATACTCTTTCCAGAAAGATGGGACACTCACAACATCCATCTTCATCAGTAAAGGTGGTGGAGGATCTCGACAGATTGTTGAACTGCTCACAATAAGAACAAACCCTGGACAGGTAGAACCAACCCCACTCCATCAGAGGGTACAGATATTTATTCTTGAGTGCCCATGGGAATCAAACACAAACCAGTTCGGCTGTTAGGACAATGCAACAAGTCTTCACTCACTCCACAACTGGGCCACTCACATCAATAATACAGTAATTAATTTAATATCAGCAGTTTAAAAGGATTGTTGCTCTAATATAATTGGTTTAACACTCCAAGGAGTTTAGATAATATGCACTAACTCTTCTTTGTGAGGCATCATGATTTGCTCTCTTACCTATTCATTATTTCTAAATTAAAATAATATTTTGTAGCCTTGTGCCATGTCTTATATCAAATCTTAAGTGGGATCAGCATGAGACAGACAAGACTCGTTCCGTCCATGCTTGCTCTTTTCACTCCAAGGAAGGTGAAAAATCTCTTTCGTTTCACGAAAGGAAAAATCTAAAAACAGAATTGATTTCAGGATTTTATTTTCCCTCGAGAGATTTGTAAATCCATATACAATACATCTGACCATTGTGGCGTATCAACCTGCTGTGAGCACGACTCGTCTGGGAGCTGTGATTTGAGCTCCATTCTTTGTTCTTTCTGAAGCTTGTATACTGATGCAGGCACTATAAATCTCACAAAATAGACATCGATTTAACTTATGTTATTGATAACATTTCCATCGTGTAAAAAGCAAATGTTACATTTCATATCGAGTGCTTGTATCGACCTGGCATGCCCCATTGGACAATCAAAACCAATTTTCAAGGCTAAAAATAACCAAAAAACTGAAGAAGAATATTTCTGACAACTTGATAAATAAATGCTGATGAAAAAAATTGGCTTTTTGTAATTCAGACGGTTTTACCATATCTTGGCTCAGAATTCGTCTCAACCACACATGCACAGAGAGGAGTGATGATATTTTACTCTGTCTGCCTGCCTGGCAGTCAAACAAAATTGAAAATCATTCCAAACAGGAAACTTACTGTTTTTCAGGATGTTATAAATGACACAAACAACATGCACAGATAACTAATGCAACAAGTTAGATATGGTGGTGTAATAGACACTGGGGAAAATGGTGGTAAAACAATGAAATTTATTTATTCATACACCTTTAAAGCTCTTTAAAATTTAATGTAAATTGAATTTTGTATTTCAAGACTGTAGAACACAAATTGCGTTTACAGTACTTCCAAGAACCATGCAATATATCGATATATAGCATTAAATGGTGTGGCATGTGAGAGGGGTGAAGAAAAGGCCACTATATGGCTATGTACGATGCATACATGGCAAGTTGGGGGTGACGAATAACTGGTTGATAGGAATCGAAAGCAAGTTAGTTCGTTAGTTATGAGAGGTGATAGTAAGTGATACTGCACACGGAATCCTGGAGGGTGGTGACGTGGCCTTCAGTGAGAACTTTAAAGAAGCTACAAAATATTATCAAATGTCATGACGTCACAGCCATTTGACCAAAGGAATACATTGCATATCGGTTACAGGTCACTCCAGGTGTGTCTATGTTCCGTTACCAATCAGCTAGCTAGCGCTTGCTAAGCCAGCCATTCCTGATCAATGGTTTTGAATGGAGAGCTTGCTTGGGTGCTTTAGCGACTTGGCAAGTGCTCTTCAAGAAACTTGGTAACTGAACACACCACTGTGTGTCAATCCTTGTGAGTAAAATGGAAGCGAAGCATTGTGTTTTCAAAATTGATCGTACTTTCCATCCAATGCGGGTTTTGTGCAGAACTGATGTCAAAACAGGTCTGTGGATTTTCAGAAATTGAACAGGCCAAATCCGTGAAATGCAGGTCACCTGCCATCTATGACGATGCTGATTGAAGTTCTGTTCTATGGTAATATCCTAAATTGTGACTCAACGTCCTCATATTACAGTGTATAAGACTGTTTCAGCAGCAATAAACTTCTGGATTATTTGAAACAATCTTTGAAATCATTATTTTATCGAAATTGAAGAACAAGGAGACTTGCCGTTTGTGGTTTCCGCTTTGTGGATTTGCTCTGTCATGATGAATTGGTGTTAACCGGTGTTGTTGGGCTGTCGGTGTTAACTGCCCGGCTATGACAAATTTGGATCGGGGGGGGGGGGGGGGAGGGGGGTGTTAATTTGGGCTGGCTACCCCTGCTACATTATATAATGGAGAAGAAAGTAAAATATTTTTTTATGCCATGAACAAACCTTGCTACATCACGGGTGATTAAGGTTGTGGTCAAGTTTCATCAAAATTGTGTGTGTGTGGTTTCAGAAAAGAAAGCAAATACAGAGATTGGGGATCAACTGCCCCATATAACCCCTTAGACCCCAATTATTTTTAAAATCGTGAAGAAACCTTCGTACATCACAGGTGGTGAAGATGGTGGTCAAGTTTCATTGGAATTGCGTGTGTAGTTTCTAAGAAGAAAGCAAATACATATTTGGGGGGGAAACCCCTCCTCCCCCCATAAACCATTCTCCACCCTGATAATGTTGTGAACAAACTTTAGTACATCACGGGTGGTGAATATGGTGGTCACGTTTCAGAATTGTATGTGTAGTTTTGGAGAAGAAAACAAATGCATATTTTGGTGGACAACCCCCCTTAAATCCCCTTCTGCTCTCACAACAATGGATGGAGGTCCTCAATGCCGGACATGAAATCAGAGCCATATCGCTAGACATGTCACGTGCTTTTGACACGGTCTGGCACCCTGCCCTGCTCACCAAACTCTCTTCCTATGGTATCCAAGGCCATCTCCACTCATGGCTCACAGACTTCCTCTCCTGTCGCAGTCAATGTGTGGCCCTAAATGGAGTTCTCTCATCCCCTCTTCCTGTCCAGGCTGGGGTTCCTCAAGGTAGCGTTCTGGGCCCTGTTCTTTTTCTGGTTTTCATCAATAATCTCTCCGACTCTCTGGAAAATCCTCTTTATCTCTTTGCTGATGAATCCACCCTCTGGCGAACCATATGTCATCCCTCAGACCGGCAAGCAGCAGCTTCTTCGGTCAATGCAGATCTGAGTAAAATCACAAAATGGTCCAACACATGGAACTTGTCTTTCAATCCGGACAAATCTCACACTCTCACGATGTCTCTCCAAAAGGAACGTTTACAACCCACCCCCCTCCCATCCACTTTCTCAACAATCCTCTGGAAGAAATTCACTTTCTCCACAATCCTCTGGAAGAAGTCCTTTCTTTCAAGCTTTTGGGTCTCACGATCTGCCATGATCTTTCCTGGGAAAGCCACATTTCAAACCTCGCCTCCAAAACCAGTTGCCGACTGGGAATCCTCCATCGTGCAAAGTCCTTCCTCGGCCCACCTGAGCTTCTGACCACTTACAAAGCTTTCGTCCGCAGCCTGATGGAGTACTGCTCGCCCCTCTGGACTGGTGCTCCTGCCTCCCACCTTTCTCAACTTCACGCTGTGAAAACCAAGGCATTTTGGATCATCGGCATCTCCCGCGATGAGGCTGAGTCGTTGGACCTCTCACTCTCTGACCGCAAGCAGGTCGGTGGTCTTTGTCTTCTACCGTCTCCTCTCCAGTCTAGCCCCCCCCCCTGCTCTGTCTATGATTTGTCCCAACCATATTTCGCAGGGTGCTCAAGGTCAGCCAACAACCCACTTCTGGTAAAACTACCAAAATCACGAATCACTGCTCACCTTCACTCGTTCATTCCTCTTTTTTCCCACCTTTGGAATAAACTCCCACACTCTATTTAATCCCATTCTTCCCTCCAGGCCATCAAAACAGCTGTTCCCCACCACCTCTTATCATCCCCCACCCAAATCCTCGATCTTTTCTGCCCCCGTTAATCCACCCCAAACCCACCTCCTTCAAATTCCCTGCTTCCCTTCCTAAAAGTCCCTGTAGTGTTCATCTTTCTTACCCTGTGTACCCCACCCCATCCCTCTCCCTTCCACAGAACTCCTCATGTCTCTGATCTCCACTGTTTTGTCCTTCCCACTCCCTCCCCTCTTGTCTCATGCTCCCCTTGCCGTGCGTTATGTGTTAGCTCTCATACAAGCCTCGACAAGGTATACAAAAAATATATATATATATATATATATATATTTGACTCAGCCTGTCATCCTTCCGAGGTCGGCGAAATGAGTACCAGTGTACTGGGCCGGTGTATACCCCGGTTAAAATAGGTGTACCATATCCCTGTGTCGTAAGAGGCGACCAGGGTTGCGTCAGGAAGGGCATCCGGCGTAAAACATGTGCCAAATCACAATGCGGATCGGATGATCCGCTGTGGCGACCCCAAACGGGAGCAGCCGAAAGGAGAAGAAGAAGATATATATATATATATATATATATATATATATATATATATATATATATATATATATATATATATATATATATATATATATATATATATATATATATATATATATATATATATATATATCCCCTTCGAGCCCGATTTTGCTAATGTCATGAACAAACTTTGGTACGTTATCGGTAATGAAGGTTGTGGTGAAGTTTCATCGCAATTGTGTGTATCGTTTCTGAGAAGAAAGCAAACACCTCTTTGGGGGGGGGGCAGCTCACTCCCCCCAACCCTATACACCCCCTCTGTAGACTCCTTCAGACCCCTTTTGTTGTTTTAATGCCATCATGGGTGATAAAGGTTGTGGGCAAATTTCATTGAGATCGTATGTGTAGCTTCTGAGAAGAAGTTGCAAGTATTTGTGGACGGATGGATGGACGAAACGACTGCAGTTGGAATATTATTACAAACGAACTACAGTTGGAAGCTGTCCAGGGCTCAGCAACGATCCTGAAGAGAGCCCTTGGCACAAAACGTTGAGAAAAGAAAACTTCACAGCTTGGTCCATGAATCATGACCCCTTACTGAAATGAAGGTGAATTATTTCAGCCTGCCCTGGGAGGACTCCATTCTACATTCTGAAACCCACATGTGTAGATACCAATCAACGACACATTCACACACACACACAAACATACACACACACACACACACACACACACACACACACACACACACACACACACACACACACACACACTTTGAGACCTGGGGTGGGAGCATTCAAAACCAACAGCTCGCACATGCAGCGACCTTTGCACCCCACTGGTTGGCTTTGAATCTGATTCGTACATGCTACAGTCCCCTCAACAGGGGAGAAAAATGGGGGACCAGGAGGAGGTTTAGGAGAGAGGATGGAGGCATTTATTCAAGTCGATCAATATACAGTATTGGGTGACAGTGCGAATATTCTATAGCACTGGCTTCAGCACGTCAATGAAATGGTTGATCAGAAACGGCTCACTTGGCATGGAATTGGCAATCACCGAACAGTCATATTAAATATACACCTCCCGGAGACGCCCAGAATGTCAAATATGTCTGAATTGGACAAATGAACACTTTTCTTGGAGTCGGGACTGCTGCTAAATTTGATTCTGGAGCTTAAATTTTGTAATTCCCCTTAATTTAAGAGATACTCGTGGTGATCGCATGTGTGGAAATGAAATAAAGCAGGGAACGCTGATGTCTCCGGGCATTTATAAACATTGCAATATATGCAGCGATTCGTAGCTATGATGAACAGGCATTCGATAATATGAGTGAGGAAAGTGAAGAAAAAAAATTATCGTTAAGAAATCGTTGCAGACTGTTCCAAGTCAAGGTATGGTTGAGCAGGCCAAAAAACATGGCGGCTTTAGACCCCAGTGAGGTTACCCAGGCAATGCCTTAAGACCCCATGGAGTGAGGTGGCCGAGGATCTCCTGAGGAAGGATACATTTAAATAAGGCCGTTAATTATCTTCAAAAGGAGTGTTTTAATGAACCCAAACACCCAATTTTCACTCTTAAACTTCCTTGGAGTTTTTTTAGTATACATGCAAAGTTTCAAGCTGCTAGGTTTTATGGTTTTAGAGTTATGGTTGAGACACACTGACACACACACACACACACACACACACACACACACTTATTAGTATAGATGTAAGCCTGGTGTTGGCTTTGCGGTTAGGGTGGCTGACTTGGGATCCGAAGGTCCTGAGTTTGAGCCGTGTTGGCTACTGAATTAACACCAGGTGGGGTTGACTCAGCCTGTCATCCTTCTGAGGTTGGCAAAATGAGTACCAGTGTACTGGTAATAGGGACACTGCATCAGCGGCATAGCTGCATCCCAAACCAATGATGCAACTAGCAGCCATAATGCAGCACTCGAGAACAGGAGAGAGAGAGAGAGAGAGAGAGAGAGAGAGAGAGAGAGAGAGAGAGAGAGAGAGAGAGAGAGAGAGAGAGAGAGAGAGAGAGAGAGAGAGAGAGAGAGAGATAATAGATAATAGATAATAGATAATAGATGTTACCTTTCATGTACTTTCCAATTCTAAAATTGTTTTGTTGATGTCAAAATCACGCTTCAAGTCATTATCCAGAACATCCTGTGCTATTTTGTCAGAACTGTTTGGATGACAAACAACGTTCATCGCCCTCGCAACACCACACTTCTGAACAAGTGAGTCCATCTCAATGACAAGGCCACAGCTCATCATTTTGACATTGTGCAGAACTGATACAGAAGCAGAAGAAATCCTTCAGATTGCCTGAGACTGTCGGCCCCTCGAAGAATACAGAGACAATGATGTCATCCTGCACAGTCCAGCCATATCAAAGTCGAGAACTTGTGATTTTGCTTAATGGGCTGATGCACATTCAATGTGTCGTGAATTGAATACATCTTCACATTGAGGAAGTTTTGCTATGGGTACTTTTTGTGTACAAGGTCAAGGCTCGTGGAAGAGCTGAACATATAAGGATGCAACAGACCAAAATGAACAGTATAAGGAGAGGGGGGGGACATCAACAGCAGGGTTGAGCGACAAAATAGAGGGAGAGTTGGACAAATGAGATATGTGGAGAGGAAATGAGGGGTCAAGGAGAACATATGAGTTGGACAAAATGGATACAGAAGCCAACTCTTAGGAAGGAAAAACTTTGGAGATGAAAAAAACAGGAAAAACTGTCTTCTTGCCGACACCAAAGAAGGATAAATCCATGTTGCAAGCATCAAGGTCGATTTCCTGTGCATTTGGATATTCCATTGTTGCTTCAATTTGTTTGATCGCTCTGTGAAGTATGTGAACAGCATTGTGAAGTATCTGATCCTCAATGACGCTTTCTCTCAATCCTCACTCCAAAGCATCTCTGGATGTATATCGGATTCCAATTAGGCCTCTAGTTTGTGATGTAAATGGCCGACGGAAATGTTGCTCGAGAAGACTATATCTGGCAATCCTTTGTCATTGCAAAATTATATCTTCTCACCATTAATTCTCCGGCTTTTCTTTGTTGAAAAATGACCTTGTCAGCTTTGCAATCAGGATGAACACTCATATGGACAGGATATTCCGTGTAGTAATTGTGCATTACAGGAATAACAATAATTACCCTTTCATCTAACTTCTTAAAATCTAAAAAAAAAAAAAACCAGCAGCCACTGCCTTATAATAATGGATAAGTTCCATAATTATCATCGCCAGAAGAGAAGGAATTGCAATTGGGTCCGCTTGTCTGTCTGTCTGTCCACACATAATGTGCTGACGTTGGCCACAAACTCCAATTGGTGGTAGCCAATCTCCTGGGACGTCCCTTTTCAGCCGAGTACCTCAATGAAGTTTGTACAGGATGGCCTGAAAGTCGCTTTACCACCTCCCCAGTGAAGCACTCATTCTGAAACTCTTTCAATCCACGTGCAGGTTTTATTCGTGCAGTGTTAATATAATTCGTCAGTCATTGTACTTACAATAATTAATCAGTGACAACATCATGTCCTCCAGGAACAGCATTCAACACATTTCCGCAGAACGTTAAGTTGCAAAAGTACAGGTCTCTACTCGATGTGGCGGAGGTATGCGCTCTACCGATTGCCTTTCTAGTTTATACAGTATCAATGTTTCGGACGATTGTCCATCCAGAACCGTCAAACTCGGTATCAATTATCTAAGGGTGGCTTAAACCACACTCAGTTGAGCCGCACTCCCCAAACTCGACTTGTGTGGGAAGAAAAGGTGTCTCTGTGACACAAGGCTGCGGAACCATTCGATTCGGGTCAGCGGACTCAGTAACTAGCACACGAATCACAGTCGAGTCACATTTATGGTGACATATCGATTTCTTGGCTGATCCTTCTGTCTCTCTTTCTTACACTCTTTCTGTAGTTGGTGGTGTGCTCCAATTAACATCAAGTCTACTGTGATAAAATCTCTTATGTTATGACTAACTCTGTTAAATCTCAATGTCAATCATACCTCTAAGTCATGATTGGCAGCTATAATCAATATTGATCACTTAGCATTGTTCCTACAAAGACAATTATATACTACTCCCGAACTACTACTATTATTACGACTACTACTCCGACTACTTCTTTAACGGCTCCCAATTATTCGCACCTTATTTTGTGGTCAGCTGGGGAACGTTTTTGGTCTAATTCTTCTTCGAACCGACTGATTTGACGTGACGTTTGACTGGAGGTGATTTGGGTAGGAATTTGTAATTTGTTCATGGTTCCGGCGATGAATCGCCTGCTCTTCGCAAAGGACACAGTGAGATCTTCAAAATATACCAACTAATGCTGGCAGACTGGATGCCCAGTTCAACATCCATCCGAGGAATGTTACATTATCTGATGCCTCATCCTGCCTATGAAACACCATGGTAACATGATATAACTGGGTCGAGATGCTAACCGAGGCTAGATATAGTTCAGAGGTGAGTGTGCAACATACCTCATGTCAGCTTCACTGTCAGCCCATTGTTCTGAACACACACATTGTTTAAAATGTGTTACTAATCAACCAAAACCTTTGTGGATGATGACTTGAGAGCAAGACCTCATGAACTGTTCTTTACTTGTCCAAACTTAGATATGCAGTAGAAGGAAAAATATACAAGGCCGTTTGGCCCAAAGGAAATGTGTCATATCCCCATCTCTTTATCAATTTTCCTAAAACAATTGTCTTTTAATTGTGATCTGCAGTGAAGTGGAAATCTGCCCAAGATTGATTATTGTGCATTGAAACTTTTTGACTTGCCATGAACATCCCGAACATCTGTCATGAGAACGGACCTCCATTATTAGTCCCCGGCCAGTTTCATCGGAGGGGACTACAGGTTTGCATCCGTCCATCCTACCTGTGGTTTTTCCGACTTTTTTCCCAAAAACCCTTTAACACATTCAACTGAAACTTGGTACGTGACTTCATTACGACACGTTACAGAACAAGTTCGAGTCTCAATGTGTTTCATCGATTTTTCGTAGAGTTATGCCCTTTTTGGACTTACAAAATATCACATCGGTAAAGCAATTATCGCTCTTGATATTATTAATCTGCTCAGACCATTTATGAACTTGAAATTATTATGCACCTCGAGCTCAACTGATCTCCGATTTATCATAGTTTGTGAACAGGTGTGAAGATGGAATGTCATACAATACAATGAACATGGGAGGAGTCTCTATGATGTACTGAACTTGTGCTTCATCAATTTACGTATCTATGTTCAAACCATGATCTTACCATTAATTTTATCTAACACTAGCAGGGAAACCGTGCTCCGCACAGGAATCCCGTGGATGACGGCGGGTCTGAAGGAGTATATGTCACAGTTAATTGTAAAATTGTAGAGGCCACCACCATTATTAGTTTTTTTCATCACCACTATAATATTATATTTTCCCCGCCATGTTTTATATGCAGAAGACTCGAGTTCAAAAATGTTAAGATTTATTGCCGCATCAGATAAAAACCATAATGCCTCAACAATGTGAGGCTGCTTTCATGTCATCATTTGCGACTTAATTAATTCTCATTCTCTAGCAAATTCCGTTGGCCCCATGTCAATCGGCTGAACTTGAAAAATTAACGTTACGCAATCAGGTGATGACGTCATAATTCGGAAACCGGGAAGTCGGAAGTCATTGTCTTCAATTGACTGCAGTATTATTTTTTCATTCTCTAGAAAATTCCGTTGGTCCCATGTCAATCGGCTGAACTTGAAAAATTAACGTTACGCAATCAGTTGATGACGTCATAATTCGGAAATCGGGAAGTCGGAAGTCATTGTCTTCAATTGACTGAAGCATTATTTTTTTCATTCTATTGCAAATGGCGTTGGCCCCATGTCAATCGGCTGAACTTGAAAAATTAACGTTATGAAATCAGGTGATGATGTCATAATTCGGAAACCGCAAGTCGGTAGTACAATTCTTTTACATCGAGACACTCCCGGGTACATGTTCTGTCAGCATGTGAAGTTTGGTGAGGATCAGTCCAGTACTTTTCGCGTGCATAGGTCACAGACAAACACACACACACAGACACAAAGACAGACACACTTTCAACTTTATATATATATATATATATATATATATATATATATATATATATATATATATATATATATATATATATATATATATATATATATATATATATTATTCACATCAATTTGATAATTAACTGACATTTGTCATTATTGTCTAAGCTGGTAATTTACTCCGAGTATCAGCACACAATGGCCTACTCTATTCAAAAAATACCATAGCATACTGTATAAAATGTACACAAACTAAATGCAGATGGGGAAGCCACATATACATCCTTCAAGGAGGATGTACTCCAAGATGCATCGACCTCTTCCTATCAGGTTGGTTGTTGGACTTGGCTTCACAAGAGACCACACATGGGACCGAGAAAGATTTTCAAAAGAGAATAGACCAACAGATGGAAGATTGGTGGAACAGAATGGCAACGACCCATGCACTGACACCTGCGAGACCTAGTGGTGAAGAGATGTCAGAGTAAAGGCCCGGTCACACCTTGACGTTTTAGCCAGCGATGGCAACGTATTAAAATGTATGTAAAACGCTGGCTTACGTTGAACTTTTGATGTTTTTTTTTTTTAAGATTCGGACGTATTCATAGCGACTTGGTCTTATGTATAACGCATTGATAACGGACACAGAACGTTTCGTTGTGTTATAGATAACTTATACCAACAAATGCTGAACCTGTTGGCGGCCTACACAACCGATACCCAACGATAGTCTAACTTAGGCATAGCGCGTTGCACGCATCGCCGACTATGTCGTGACGTAGCCTATTAAAAGGCTGACGCACAACGATTCGAATCATAACTGCCGTAGAAATGGAAGTGACAACATCGCGGTCACACCTTGGCGATCTTGCCAGCGTATGCCGACATAAGAAAAATGTGTCTAAAACGTTGGGGCACGTCAAATACGGTATGAGTAAGTTTGGTATACGTGAGTAGAATGCTAAAGTACGCTATCATACGTTGTAGTAAGTAGAGTACGTCAAGAAATTTTAAACATGTTCAAAATTTTACGACGTACTCGGCGTATGACACACGTTCCGCATGCGATGGGGATAAGTTTTACACACGATATGCGGACGCTTACACACGTCCACAAACGCTACTTATAAGCTACTCATAAGTCGAAACACGTCGCGGTAATGTCTTTTTTACGCGAAACTTATTTCTAACTTATGTTTGACGTGCTTTGAACCAATTCTTTACGTAGTCCCAACACACATCGACTTATGTAGACGTATTCCAATGACATCTTCCGGTCGACAAAAAATTAAAATTAACGTGTTTCTAGCTTACAACTGCCATATAAAGACGTGTTCCCAGCGATTTTGGGAATTGGTATATAAAAATGCTGCTCATAAAAGGGGAACCCAACAGTGTTTTCGAGTCCTTTTTGAGTCGATGTCCATGTCAGCAGTAACAGTATCAGTATCAGTATCAGTATTAGTATTAGTATTAGTAGTAGTTTGTTCATGTTGGCAGTAGTAGGTGAGTGTGAGGGGGAGGGTGTGGGTTATGATGGATCGTCCTTGCGTTTAACGATTTAACGATTTAAATGATAAACTCAACGATTTAAATGGCTGCATCTCCACTATTGAAAGTAGACGCTTGCGCTCAACAATTGGATTTTTTTTACACTCAACGACTTTTAAACGGTACTACTCAGATATTTTCATTGTTTACAATGAACGATTTAAATTGCTGTCACTCGCCTTTGTTTTTTGACGCTGGGGTTTGGAAATTTGAAGCGTTTCTTCTGAACGTGTTAAAACGCTCAAACTCGACTATTTTAAATAGACGCTGCCGATGGACAATTGGAATCATCGCCAAGCTAGACATCGAAGTGTGAACATCCTCGTCATGCCGAAGAAAAGTTTGAAGAATGCTGCAAATAAGTGTCCTGGCCATGGCCGTGGACGCTGACGCAAGGACGATCCATTATACCGACGTCTTTCAGCCTATGGGTAACTTAAAAGTAACGTCTGTCGATGTGTGGCAACGATCGCGTAACGTGCCAACAACACGTTAATCATAGGTTAGAAATAAGTTTCGGGTACGCTAAACATTACCTCGGCGTGTCTCAACTTATGATTAACTTACTAGTAGCATGTGTTGACGTCTGTCAACGATCGCAGACCGTGCATACAACTTGTGGCCAGCGTAGCGGAACGTGTGAGTCATACGCCGGCATACGTCGTGAAATTTCAAGCATGAAAAAAATTTGAGGACAACCAAAAAGTACAACGTTTAAAGCCAACGTACAACGACGTATGGCAGTGTTTTTCAGCGTGCTCTCAATGTTATCACAACTTACCCATAACGTATTCAACGTGTGCCAGCGTTTTAGAAAAAAAATTCAAAAATCGGCATACGTTGGCTAAAATGTCAAGGTGTGACCGGGCCTTAAGCTATGGCCTTTTCCCACATCTTGAAGGCAAGAAGCTTACATGGTCATGGCAACAATTTGTATGAGATGAGGGTGCTGCAAGATGGAGAACGTCGTTATTTATAGATGTACAGGACATCTGGCTGTCCCGTCTGCATTTATTTTGCTTGAACGGGTTGGAATGGGCCAGGGATGCTTCAACAGTTTTTACCTTCAAACTAAATTCTTTGAGATATGGATGGATGTAAAAACTCAATCAAACAACCATTTGAAAGATTTCGGTGAGGCACACTATACACATATTTTGAAGGAAGAATATAATGCGAGTGTTACTTGAAAGAGTGGAAGGTTCCAAGTCCAAGTCTGGGTGTGAATGCATCGTAATTAGAGTCAGACTGGGGTTTTTTGGCGATCCAATGCCACAATGTCGCATGATGCAAGAATCCCAGGTTCAAATCCCCTAATTTTAGAGTTAAGTTGCCTATTAATGTCCTTCAATTCGATTGAAAAGTACAAATTATATTGTCATTGTCCGGCTCGAAATAAGTGTGTCCACCATAGCTCTTACAAAAAGTCAGCGTGAGACTCGATGATATTGTTATAAGATTTAAATCAAATCTCATGAGAAATCAAAGATGTTCTGAAAAAAAATTGAAGGAGATATTTTGACCAGACTCGGTGGGTGATGTAATGGTTGGAGCTTCCACTCCGAGGCTTTGAGGTCGGTGGTTCAAACCCGACCCCGGCCACGTCATACTAAAGACTTTTAAAATGGTTTGAGCTGCCTCCTTGCATGATGCTCACCATTTAAAAAGGATAGGGCACAGACAAACAACCATAGGTTGGCACCCACTGTGCAGACTTGATGGGCCTAGTGACCTCCTGCTGCATTGAAGTTCCTTGAAAGGAAATCAGATTAATATTTTCATAGGAAAAAAAGATGATTGCAAGTATGCATTTGAATGGACAACAGCATGTGAGCCAGCACTCATCATCACCAACATGTACCATGGCTTACGCAGTGTGTCGGTGCTGGGGAAGCAGTTATGAGGGTTGCCACTCCAACAAAGGAAGACAGGGCAGGAATTTGGAATCTGGTCATGGTGTCAGTGATAGCTTGCCTACTCTTTACGAAGGATACTGATGGATCTTCAACATTGGCCAACTAATGCCGGTCGATGGAACGCCCAGTTTAACATTCATCCGAGGGACAGCACACACATTGATGAATCACCCTTCTTGTGGAACACCAGAACGACAGTTTCTATCGGGCAGGATTTAAAGGGGGGCATACGGAACACGAGCCCTGGGCCCCCACAAAACAGGATCCACCACAAAAATGACCATTAAAAAATATGTTTCGCACTTTTAAGACTTTTTTTTAAGCAAAGGCATTTATGGATACTTTTCAGCAAATTTTATGCAGGTGTTGCAGAACTTTTGGCGACCACTGTGTGTTAAAGCTTATTTGCTCGCCAGCCATTAATTGATTCTTTTTCAAGTAAACATGAGTTGTTTTTTTTCCCAGGTTCACTAAACTCCCTCCTCCCGACCCCCCGGATATATGAAGGTGGTGTAGAGAAATGGAAATTAGCTAAGGGACGTGAAAAGAAACAACAAGAAAGTCTTTCAAACGTACCAAGAATTAGTGATTACTTCACGAGCTGGAGATATCTTGCCGATTGTAGGAATGTCATCAATACCAACAGACACAGAAGCAATTCCATCTTTACCTGTGATTAGTGATTCAAGTGAGCAAACCAAAGAAGAAAACACAGTTCAGGTAGATCATCAAATAGAAGAAACTTGATCTAAACCTCGTTGTTTTGACAATGGTATTGGCTTCTGATCAGAATCATATACACAACTAGAGGGGGAGAACTCGGGAGAGTGCAAAACCTCTGCCGCCAATACTGCTGGGTCACTCAAGTGAACCTTATATCTTATTCATTAAATATGATGTCAACACTGCTGACAGTTATAGTTCTTTTCTCCAACATTTTTTTTTTGTGGGGGGGGGGGTTGGAAATCACTTAAAACATGTAGAAATGCAAAAAAAAACATTTTTTTTCTCTAAATTTTTTGGGGGAGGGGGTTGGAAATCACTTAAAACATGTAGAAGTGCAAAAAAAAAATTTTTTTTCTCCAACAATTTTTTGTGGGGGGGGCGGTTGGAAATCACTTAAAACATGTAGAAATGCAAAAAAAAAATTTTTTTTTCTCTAACAATTCTTTTCTCCAACAATTTTTTTGGGGGGAGGGGTTGGAAATCACTTAAAACATGTAGAAATCCCCCCCAAAAATTTTTTTTGCTTTTTTTAGGGGGGTGGTAACAATTTTTTGGGGGGGTTGGAAATCACTTAAAACATGTAGAAATGCGAAAAAAAATTTCTCTAACAATTTTTGGGGGGGTTGGAAATCACTTAAAACATGTAGAAATGCAAAAAAAAAAATTTTCTCTAACAATTTTTTTTTGGGGGGTGAGAAATCACTTAAAACGTAGAAATGCAAAAAAAAAATTTTTCTCTAAATTTTTTTTGGGGGTGGGGGGTAACAATTTTTTCGGGGCGGTTGTAAATCACTTAAAACATGTAGAAATGCAAAAAAAAAAATTCTCTATTTTTTTTTTGGGGGGGGGGGGTAACAATTTTTTGGGGGAGGTTGGAAATCACTTAAAACATGCAGAAATGCAAAAAAAATTTCTCTAACAATTTCTTTTTTTTTGGGGGGGGACCAAGTCCAAAATTTAATGGCATGATCCTTGGACCATACCTAACCCCCCCCCCCCCACCAAGTTTCGTCGAAATCCGTCGAGGAGTTTTTCCATAATACTGTTCACAAACAAACAAACAAACAAACAGAAAGGGATGAAAACAGTAACCTCCATCCATCTTCGAAGATGGCGGAGGTTAATAAATGATAGCCTTTTGGGCCAAGAAAGGATCCATCGACTTGAAAAACTGTGATGAATAATTGTTTGAGAGATCATCAGCGCACCAATAACAGACCAAAGGTGAGATGCATTTTGTTCGAAAATGTACACCAAATTTGTTCCATTGACAAACTCTGAACTACAAGACAGTTTAGCGCTCCTGGCTTTGCATCTTTCCATCTACTGGCAAAGTCTATTGCTACATCTGTAAACTTGTGGCCACTCATAAAGTGAAACTATCCAATGATGGATTTTGTGACTGGAAACATGCAAGTGAACAGATGGCTGAACGTAAGAAATCAAAATCTCATCTGGAATCAGTTATGATTTTGTTGAAACATGGAAAGGTACTTGGGCACACTGACCAGGATTTGGAAAAACAAGAAGTGGAATTGAGTGGATATTGGTGCCATCAAAAGTGAGTACCATCAAATTCATTGCTGAATGTGGATTGGCTTTTTGAGGTGCAGATGAAGTGGTTGGATGACCAACAAATGGTATCCCTCTTGGCATTCTGGAATTGTGAGCAGAATATAGCATTTCTCTCTGCTCACATTAACCTACATACAAATAAAGGAAGTGGTCACACGAATCACCTCTCATCCACAATCTTCGAACAGATGTTGGATTAATGGGTGAACACGTTCTGCAACAGATAATGGCACGGATAAAGGAGTCGAAGTATCATTCTGTGTCAGTCGATTCGACCCCTGATGAGGCTCACATTGATAAGTTGACTATGGTAATACGTTACATGGAAAATACAACAGCTCTGAAAATGTAATTGGTGCTGATGGTGTCCAATTACAGTGGTGAACAGTCTTTATCCAAGATTATTATAAAGAACAGACTAAGAAAAGTGACGAATCAACATCATATCTCATGGCTCGCATTGTTGGGTATCGAGTATGATTTGCTTCGTGAATCGCATTTCAAAGATCTGATTCAAATATTTCCCTCTCAGAAAGCATGTAAGCCTAGTTTGTTGAAGTTCATCGGTATGGTTTATGTATACAGTACTACATAAGGTACATTGTATTCCATGAAACTGTTTGCGATATATGCAACATTTGTTTTCTTCTTCATGTTAGTACATACAAGTGAGAAAGACAAAACACTGAAAAAAATTGGTGGGTACATTAAATTTGACATCAATCAATATATTTGACAATGAAATTTTGATGGCATGGCTCCCCCACAAGTTATTTGCTCCAGGGGCCCCACAACTCCAAATCCTGCCCTGAGTTTACAGCTGAGCCAATATTCAAACCCAGGCGAGGCAGCTTTGAGGTGAGTGCGTACCTCGAGGCCATCCTGCCAGCCCTGAGCCATCACTGCACAGTATACCAATTAAAATGGACCAAAATACAAACCACTAGCTGGCTCTGCTCGCTGTTCTAAAATCACACCCCACGGCATGCGGTTTTGCAATCACCCGAAGCCAGATTGTTTCAAGACACTTTAACAGTTTGAATGAAGCATAATGAGTCCAATGCCAAAAGTGCTTTGTGAATCACCCAATGCGTTTTTGAAAAGTATTATTTATTGCAACAACAAGGTGTCACGTTGGCCACCAACGTGGAATTGGAGTGATTTGTGCAGGCGTCTCGCTACTTTTTCTTGCATCATGTGGTTAGACCGCTAGACTGTGTAACATCCCGCTGAGAATCTGAATGCCTGAGCTTTAAATCAGAGCAGGGTGGATCCTAATTGCAAGTCACTGGCAGTTGAAAAATCTAACACTTTGTTCTCGATATTTCAATCAACAGCATACTCATTGGTTTTTGTCACCATGGGGGAGGTGGGGAAACGTGCAGATGTAATTGTGATGCTTGTGATGAAAATTTAGACAATCCTCCTCTGTTGATAATTTTAGACACTCAGACCCTGTCATAGAGTCCATTTACGCATTTATGCAAATTTATCAATTAGATCATCAGCGTATCTTAGATCATGTACTCTACATTCCCATAAATTGTCCCATATGTATTTTACACTGAAAGCAATCTGGAGATGAGAAATAAGGTCTGCCTATTGACCTTGTGCAAGTTGAAGTTTCTTGCAAAATATATGGCCGAACCACTTTGCCCTTTCATACCTCGTATAATGACCTGCCACGCAAGGTTCTCTTAGTTAGACCTGTGTATGACAGTGATTAGCAGATGCACGTTGCCCTGAGAAATGAGAGTAGGAATTCAGGCCAAATAAGAAAAAAGGCAACAAAAATATGTTTTTGGTCATGGAAATTTTTTTTTTAATGTACACTAAAAAACACAAAGATATACCACAATTACATATACCTTCCATTCCATCTTGATTATAACATTTGACACTCTATACTGATTATGATGTGTGAGACTCACAACAACATATACTGATATTCCATACTGATGATTTGACAGGAGAAAAGATTCATAGTTTTTGGTTGATCCATGCACTGAGATTTTTGAATGTTCATATAACTTTATGAAAACCCTTCCCACATCTTGGTTCATGTTTGACAGTAAACAATGAAGGATTCTGGGGACTACAGAGAAACAGTGGAAGTATATTTGTTGTTTGGATAAACACTGCAGCCACAGGTCATGCAGTGTGATGTGTGGGATTTGACAATGTTGATTAACAAACAATTTGAAAGCCTGGTGGTAGGTTGCTTGCAGCCACCTGAGGCGAGACTACCATCTGTCACTTAGGAGCCTTTAGTGGAATATTAGTTTTGTTGCAAGCTCTTGGCACAGGCTGCCGGATGGGGGTTTGTGAGTTTTAGGAGGTTCTATCTGCCTTACGAGCGTTTCGGCAGGGGCTGCTTGTGGCCTATGTTGATCTCTGCGAAGTGATTGATTCAGTGAATTGGGATTCCCTCTGGAGGATTCTTGGTCTTCGTGGGGTGTCACCAAAACTGATCGATCTGATAACTCAACTATACTCTGGTACTGAGAGTGCTGTGAGATGTGGTGGTTCCATCACTGGCATATTTCCAGTTATTACTGGAGTTCCTCAGGGGTGTATACTGCCCCCCCCCACACTTTTCAGCACTTGTATCGACTGGATTCTGGGGAGGATGTCGGAGGGATCAAGCTGCAGTGCATCGTTTGGGAATGTCAAGATCTCTGACCTTGATTTTGCAGATCATGCAATCATCTTTGTGGAGACTCTGGATATCCTTTTTGGGGGCCCGCCAGGTGCTAAATGAGGAGTCAGAGTCGCTGGGATTATGGGTTTCCTGGGTTAAAATTAAGATCCAGGCTTTCAATGACAACTTGGATGCTGCTATCTTGTCTGTACCTGTTTGTGGTGAGGATGTTGAGGTCACGGAGAGATTCGCTTACCTTGGCAATGATATTCATGTCTCCGCTGGCTGTGAGCCAGAGGTCAATAGACATCTGGATCAGGCCTGGGGAGTCATGGATTCACTGAACCATGGGGTGTGGCATGGCCGGTACCTGTGCGGGAGGACGAAAGTCCAAGTCTTCAGGTCCTTGGTGTTTCCACTCTTGCTCTATAGATGCATCTTGGACTCTGATCAGGGATCTGAGATGGAGACTTAACTCCTTCGGTACCAAATCTCTTTGGAGAATCCTTGGCTATCGCTTGTCGGACTTTGTGTCCAACGAGCGGTTACTGAGAGAGACTCAGATGATATTTATTACTGCATAGTCTGTGAGCATCAGGTCCGGCTGTATGGACATGTCGCTCGTTTTCCTGACGCTAATCCTGCTCACGTGCCTGGTTTTGGCTTAATGGTTCGGGTGCTGGGCTTGGGATCCGAGGATCCTGAGTTAAAATTCCACTTGGATGTTGAATTAATACCAGGTGGGGTTGACTCTGCCTGTCATCCTTCCAAGGTCGGCAAAAATGAGTGCCAGCTTGCTGGTATCCTGTGTCGGAGTGGCAACCCATCTAGGATTGTGCGCAATAGCCAAGGAGACTGCTTCGGCAGCACCAACGCTCTGCACAGAGTATGGTCCCAATGGATGGAAGGATTACAGAGTTGGAGCACTTCTTGCCTGAATGTCAACAAAAAAGTGTGGAATCAATTCCACAAAGTAAATAAATGAAATGTGGTAATAACTTGTAGCTTTCGTACAGTTTGGGCTAATTGTTAAGAACGATAAAAGCTAGGAACTAGGTGATCATGAGATGGTAACAAAAATACTCTGTTGGATTGAGAGCTGGGAAATGGAGCAGCCAAGGTGATGTGTGAAGTGCACCATATTTATCACTGCAGTTCTGCATTTTATGACTGCTATGGATGGTGACGCTGGCATTCATTATTACCTGGATACAAGAACAGCATGTAAATGCGAAAGTCGTCACGCATGATTTATAGTTATTTACTGCATGTCATCTGGACTTGAATTACAATGAGAGCTCCAAAACCATGCCAGCTGAACCACTCTAGATCATCACTCTCCAATTAAGGGTGCTGTAAGCTGTTGATATGATGTACTGTATTGGGGGCTGAATGATTCATGAGATTTCTTCCACAGAGAAACTCTTTCATCAGTTTGGCACATTGTGAAATTATGAGTCATGTGATTTGAAGGGCATGACATTATTCCACTGGTCAGATGCAGTCGGTGGAGTTGCTCATATGCAGCACTGTGGCTGTGAGTTCGCATCAGTTCTTGCAAGGTGCAGCAGCGTCGATGATGCAATGTTTTTGTCAGTTAAAGAAGGAATTTGGAGTTTGGCAAGGGTGCCGGCAATAGCTTTCCTCCTCTTTGTGAAGGACACCATGCCTGTGAAACACTCGGATGATAGTCTGTAGCTGGACCGAGATTCAAACTCAGGCTCGACAGGTAAGAGGTGAGTGCATATTCCGAAAGGCTATCCTGTCAGCTCACCAAGTTCAGTCAGGCATCCACTATAGATTACAGAAGAGGCAAAATATTTTCACTATATCTGCCATACCCTCTTGAGGGCCTCAAGGGCACCCACGACTCAGTGTTGAATGTTTCCATAGTTGATAATTTACCCAAGATAGGTCACTACTCCATTGCAGGAATCTGCCAAAGAAGACCTCTTCCAAAGTTGTATGTTTCCCCTTCCCTTCGTGTGCAGCGTTTTTGGCTGCTGGTTGCACAATTGGTTAGGGGCGCAGCCATGCCGCTGATGCAGTGCCCCTATTACCAGTTCACTGCGACTCATATTGCTGACCTCAGACAGACGGCAGGCTGAGTCAACCCCCTGGTGTTAATTCAGCAGTCAACGGGTCTCAAACTCAGGATCCGAGGATCCCAAGCCACCATCCTAACCGCTAAACCAATACCAGGCTTGAAGTTGTATGCTGTACGTGGAGCATTGTAAAAGTGTACATGAAGAGATCCTTTTGCATCCATAAATATTTTTATGATTTCTGCAATTGTGGCACCGTGTCTCTGTCTCTGTCTCTCTCATAAGAGCAAAATGACCAGACCGTCGTGATCAACAACAGCCTTAGAAAGGGAAAGAGGCACACAATAATGCATAGACACAACACGTTGCACAAAGAGAAGGAAAAAGAAGAAAAAGGGGACAAAGGATCAAGATTGGATGAAATATTACAGTACTGTACTTCCCAAGAGAGGCCTGCTTTTCTCTCAACTCTGCAACAACACTCAGATTTATAGGTAAGAGAAAAAGCACATGAAGGATGTTTGCATCCCAAATTATGTTTGCATCCCAAATTATGTTTGCTGGTGGATGGTTTACCTAATTTTAACACTGCAGGTAGCCCTGAAAGACTGCACTGAAGGAGATTTCCATCAGTTCAGCCATTTTCTCGAGGAACATCACAGCTTGACTTGCTCTTACTTAATGGCCCTTATGAAGTCACAACACTCCATATCCATGGTCTTAAGTGAATTACTCTTTATATTGCAGTTATTCTGTTATATACCAATGTCGTGACATAAAACAGGATATTAGCAATTGTAATTGTCAAGCCAAAATAATGCTTGTGCTTGTCAGTGGAGTGAGTTCTGCAATTAACTTTAATTAAAGTCTGGGTGCACAATCTCGACCAAAAGCATTGGACACCATATATATATATATATATACATATATATATATATATACATATACATATATATATATATACACATATACATATATATATATATACATATATATATATATATATATATATATATATATATATACATATATATATATACATATATATATATATATATACATATATATATATACATATACATATATATATACATATATATATATATATATATATATATACACATATATATATATACATATATATATACATATATATATATACATATATATATATATATACACATATATATATATACATATATATATACATATATATATATATATATATATATATACATATATATATACATATACATATATATATACATATACATATACATATACATATATATATATATACATATATATATATACATATACATATACATATACATATATATATATATACATATATATATATACATATATATATATATATATATATACATATATATACATATATATATATACATATATATATATATATATATATATACATATATATATACATATATATATTTCCATATATATATACATATATATATATATATATATATATATATATATATGTATGTATATATATATATATATATATATATATATATGTATGTATATACATATATACATATATACATATATATATATATATATATACATATATACATATATACATATATACATATATACATATATATATATATATATATATATGTTATTAAAACATCATTTTTGAAGGATCCATGCTGAGAAGTAGAGACAACGAAGCTTGGCTTTATAACACAGTGAAATAATACCCCAGCTGTTGCCTCTGCTTTGTGGTCAGCTTGCATATTGTCCTCTCTGTTCCTTCAAAATATTATTGACGTTTCCTTTTTGAATTTTTAAAATTAGAGATTTTTTTTATCACAATAAGCTATTCTTACTAACTTACTGTTTCATAAAATCAAAGGGAATTAACTTTACTGGTTATTAGTCTCACAACGAAGGGGTTGTGAAACTATTGTCGTGTGTGTGTGTGTGTGTGTGTGTGTGTGTGTGTGTGTGTGTGTGTGTGTGTGTGTGTGTGTGTGTGTGTGTGTGTGTGTGTGTGTGTGTGTGTGTGTGTGTGTGTGTGTGTGTGTGTGTGTGTGTGTGTGTGTGTGTGTGTCTATATCGTTTTGCTTTCATTTTTTTTCTCTGCAACCGCTTGTCCAATCGATGAAAAACTTTAAACATAGGAGGGATTCCCCATGGAGAATATTTTAATGATAACTCGTAATATGTCACATGGTATGGCAGGCATATTGGATAAAAAGAAAAAAAATTGACATCTCTGAAATCGTTTAACGAAAAAAATTGAAACTTGGCATATGTCATCAACTTCCCATGGGGTGTTTTGGGTTATAACGATGGCATCTTCGGTGAAGTGATATTCCAGCCAAATTGGTTGAATCAAAATCCTTATCTGAAAAATCTGAAACTTCACATTTCTGATCTATGACCCGATGTGAAAGAAGAATTAAGTGTATGTCATCGGTCACGTGGTCCGGTGGCCATTTTGGATTGAAAATAAAAACGTTTAAAATATATATATATATATATATATATATATATATATATATATATATATATATATATATATATATATATATATATATATATTCTTCTCCAGAACCACTGAATAGATCAATGCGAAACTTCACACATTATATATGATCGACTGCCGATGAGGAATATAGTTTGAATATTTTTTTTTCATATTCATCTTCATTGATGCACTTTGGCCTTAATGTGCACAAAAGTAGTTGTGAAATATCCTAATAATCAATAAAACTATGGATCGTGGCAATGTATGTGACATAATATTGGGTGCTTGGATGGATGCTCTCTGGGTATATGGGCCATAATATCCGTGAGCCATAATAGTCGCGTGTTCAGTTAACGATGGTAGTTTTGTTCAGAATTAGCGCGTGAGGCGAACCTATGTGCTCCACTGAGTGCCAATGTAGTTATTAAATGAAAATATTCTCCTTTTATGAAAATAATGTTTCTTACACTAATTGCTTTTACTATTACAAAGCATCTACGTCATATCATCTTTCTGAAAAGAAAACCATGTTCTCTCAATTCCATGCAATTCATATTGGCATAAACTCTTATACAAGTAATATCAATCAACTTTCTAATAGAGAACTTTTATCAAAAATCACTCGTTTATTCTCATATCTCTGGACATAACGTATCATAGTGTTGCAGATTTCAGAATCCGGTCTGATGAATGCATCCACACATCCAGGTCCTCAGACAGTTATTTCTTCAATGCATGTTCAGATTAGCCCCATCCCCATGTCTAATGGGATTTTAAATGTGATGCGTTGAGAAGGGCAAAGAATAGATCCCCTCTCTAATGGGAAGCTTTTTTTCTTTATGACAGACACGTTTACACACATTTCTTTCGCAAGCTCTGAAGCCCGCCCTTATAATTCCTCAGAAACGTTCTTTCGTGAGCTCTGAAGCCTGCCCTCATTTTTCCTCAGCAACATTCTTTTGCGAGCTCCGACACCCGCCTTATTTGAGAGCGCACGGTCGTCATGGTAACCATGCGCAAGTGGGGCGGGGTGAGCTTGGGGTGGATTGTGCCCGAGGAGATGGCCCATAGATATAAAACGAATAGGAGGTACGTTCTGAGAGGAAAGTGGAGGTGAAAGAAAGCCAAGGAGGGAGAAGAGAATGAGAAGTAAGCTTGAGGAGTGAGCAAGAAGTGTGTGTAAGCGCACAAAAGAGGAGAAGGAAGCGAGCATGTGGTGCACGTGTGGATGTGAGCAGCGCCAACCACAAGTGAGGCACGGGTCGGTAACCAACAACACCAGGGTCTAAACCCACGACAGACGATCTTAGTGCCCTCCAGATGTCGATTGGCATTCAAGGCTGTTCGTGAGAGGGTGCATGGCAAGGCTGGGTGCTGGCGACGGACGTGACATGCATGCATACATTTCAGGACGTTTTCACTTCACGGACGACTACTTTCTGGTGAGCGAGACGATTCTTCTCCCCCCCCCCCCGAATAATCTGTTGGGTGCTCATGTCTGCGTTTAGCTGTAAGTAAGTCAACCCCCGATAAGCATCTGCTCTTTGTCTCTTTCCTGGCATTTTGATTGATTTTGCTTTGAAATTTTTTCTTTATTTACCTCAGAAAATAAAAAGTTCTTTTTATTTATTTATTTTATTATTAATAAATCATTTGTCGATTTCCAACCTGTCCCTGTTTGTCCTTTCCTTCTATTGGTCTCACATTGTTGAACCGAGATAGACTGGGAGGTAATTACCACAGATTTGACCAAAAAATAGTCGGCACGCACCAGCAGTTAAAAGGCTCGGCCACCCTAATTAAAATCTAATCAGATAACATTGGTGCTTTGCCGAGGGCATGCTCCCTGCTCAGGGAACCGCGTGACCTCCAGTTAAGTGGAATAATTAGACAGTGGACACTGGAACTCGTGGTTGACTGGGTGGCGTTCGTGGTTCTAAAACAACCCACCATACCACTACGTTAATTGCGAGCAGTGTCCCCAGGTCCAGCTCTACCGAGGACAACCAGGGATTAATCCCCCTGAGTGACAAGCTGGTGTCTCGGTACCCATGGCCGCAACAATATATATATATGACAGTGAATGCTGAAGTGATCATTCACTGTTGTGTTAGTATATCATTGCAGGTGTCGAGTCGGCATTAATACTGCCTCAATTTGGTGATTGGTAAAGAGTAAATGAAGCGGTGCGTCATAAGGATCTGGAGGGTGGATCACATGACTAAACATTCTGCTTCATTCACCATTGAGGTATTAAACTGTCATCTGCAGACTCCCAAGCTTTGTCATCTTTTTACATTTCCAGTATTAACAGAAAAAGAGAGGAACGGCACGCAATTATTCCAGAGCATTAATTATTGGTATTCCAGAGCCGGAATGTCTGTTAATTCGAGTCATTCGACATTCTGGCCGGACGCCACGAGGTTGGCCTGTAACTTCTTATTTGAGCACATTCGACATAATGTTTCGTGCATTGAGATTGTAGCAAAGGCAACAAAGTGTGAATGAGAGCTTTGTGCTATCAACGCATTTATTCAGTAAAATACAATTACATAACAGTACGATTATTTCTGGTATAAACTGTTTTGTTACAAATGTCATGTTGTAGTAGTTATCGTAATGGTTTTATTCAACCAAATATAAACATGCAAACATGGAGAAAAGAGAACCGGCTGAAAAATAGTAATATAATTAAAATGTGTACTACTTAACATGCAGATAAAAGAGGCATTATAACAAGGGACAGACGAATTCACAAACAGACTTGACCACTGCAAGCCAAAAGGACTAAACCATCCCCATTATACTACATGTGACATACAAACAATTTAGGAAGAAAGTGCATGGCAATGGCCTGTCTTTTGTGCAAACTGAGGGATTATAAAATATTATGACCATAAAGCAGGATAGACGCTATAGGAGAGTGAATACAGCAAAAAGCAAGGGGAGGATTAGAGAATATGCGCAATAGTACATCACAAGGTGGAAACATAAGAAAGGGGGAAACCAGGATAAATGGGATGAAAGAAGGGAAAAGGAAAATTCATGCTGGGAGCCAAGCTACATAAGGTTCATAGAAATAAAGAGCTAAAAAGTGTGAGCTACCTTCGACCAAAAGGCAGGGACAGGTGTTCTCATCCAAAATTAATGTAAAACATAAAAAGAGGACAGCAGCTATATTGTATATCAAATATCAATTTAAATCATAATCAAAATCAGCAGTATGTCAGTAAAAACATGTACATGTAATTACTTTCTACTTTCGAAAAATCTTTTAAGAGGACATCATGAAAAAAGAAAAGAAAGGAGAGACGAAAAAAGGGGGGGGAGTGCAATGTACAATATTCATTAAGAATCTTAAAGGATGGTATGGCACTGTTTTTGTACCTTTGGGTTTTACACATAATTTGTGAAAGTTGAGATGAATTTCTGAGAGAGTACTGTGTCCTATTCTGCCTGAGGTCTGGAAGCCAATGTCTAAACTCATTAGATGTGAGCATTTGGCATGCGAATCTCAGACAAATTTCACACCTGCGTTGTTTCAAGGTCAGAATATCCCAAAAATGAAGGGCCTGGTCATAATCACTGTATAATTGTCTGAGAATGATTTGGAGAGTCCTTCTCTAAACCTGTTCCAATATGTTACTTTGGCAGACTGTCAGACCAGCATTCCAAACTGGAACACCAGAGTTGAAAATTGATCTAACATATCCTTTATAAATGGTAAGTAAATCTTCCACGTTTAAGTTAAACTTTTTGAGCATCTTCAACATAAAGAACTTTTCATTTGCCCTGGTGACAGTATTGCGAATGTGAAGGTTCCACTTCAAATAAGATGAAATAATAAAAGACACAATATTTTCATATGATCAACCTTCTGCAGTACAGTAGTTTGGAAAGTAAATTGAGGCCTTTGTGGAGGTTCTTTCATGAAACAAGCTTCCATAAGGGTACACTTATCAGTATTCAACGTCATGTTATTTTTCATTGCCCATTGAGTAAAAATATTAAAAGCAGATTGTAGTGTCATATTCGGTTGCCTGCCCCTTGAATTCTCAATAAGTGTCATGTCATCAACATACTTAAGGGATAGGATATGAACATAGTCCTTGAGCTAAGTCAGTGCATCATTCATTTGAGCCAAAACAACAGAGGGGGCTCAATTTGGTACCCGAGAGTACACCTCCACTGAGGGTTCAATTTACAACCTAGGTACCCTTGTATCTAACACATTGAGTCATTTTATCTTAAAAAAAAAACAAAAAAAACTACATATCCAAGGAATCAAGGCAGGTCTGACACCCATTTGTATCAAATTTGTTACAACCACATTGTGATTTATCAGATCAAAAGCTTGAGAAAAATCTGTTACAACCACCGAGCTGCGAATTAGTTGTTTATCAGTATGCTCGTTATAAATTATTCATCACCTTACAAGGTGGTGTGAATTGAAATTACCTGCCTGGTTACCAAACTGATTGACGTCAATATTGTCTTTAATGTCACTGAGTATTCTTCGAGTTGCAAAGGTTTCAGCTAATTTTTCAAAGTAATCAGTCAAGGATGTTGGTCTGAGTTTATTTCAAAACTTCATGTCACGTGACAGCATTCTGCTGCAGTCACCATTGTGGTATTAAACGGTCGTCCGCAGACTCCCAAGCTTTGTCGTCTTTATATTCTCTCACAGATGTGTGAACCCAAGGGGCATAACATTTCTGGGGGCTTGTCCAGCTGAAAATTAAGAAACTGACCTCAAACAAGGAAATGAGGCCATTTGGTATATCAATGCCATGGTACACCTCAGGTTAACTTTTTGTTACAACTTTAAACATCAATCTTCTTGATGGTTTACTAACGTCTAAATAACCCAACCTTGATTGGATGACCCAGCTTGTATGTTAATATGCTTTAGATTTGGTTCATCTGGTAATTTTATCCTGTACCACATTTCTGGTGGGGTTTTTTTGCAGTTAAGAATAGGAACCGTTGTGGTGCAGTAAAAAACTGGACTCGGCATCTGAACGTCTCAAATATATTTTCTCCCACATTAAAATTGTACATAGGTGTACCACATTTGGTCAAAATCACTCTATTATATTGTTACGGTTGTGGAAATTCACAGATCACCGTTCGGGTTCCCCGAAGATCAGTTATGTCGATAAGTGTGTGTTCCAGGTTAGATTTCCCCACCGATGTATAACGGGCATTATTTGTGTGCCGGGCTGTGCATCTTCAGTTAGCCATTATTCTGTTTCTGTCTTTTATTTTAAACAAACATCTCCTCACCATCTTCTCCACAACAAACAAACATCTCCTCACCATCTTCTCCACAACCGCCATCATCTCCTCACCATCTTCTCCACAACCGCCATCATCTCCTCACCATCTTCACCACGTCTGCGTTCTGACGGAGATTCCTAACACGGCCGCGTTTGACGGCAAAGTGGAATCAAACCGGTGAAAGGGGCGGAGCCAGCCAGGGGTGAAGGGTCGAAGGTGAAAGAGCGAGCACCCCCCCCCCTCCCTCCCAAGAACCCGATAAAAAGACATGCTGGAACGCCGAGAAGCGAGTCATTGGAGTGTTGGAGTCCGGGGAGTCCAGTTAGAAAGAACGAACGAGGAGAAAGAACGAGCGGGAGTTGGAGAACGAACGAGGAGAACAAACGAGGAGAACGAACGAGGAGAACGAACGAGAAAGAGCGGGCGGGAGTTGGAGAACGAACGAGGAGAACGAATGAGAAAGAACGAGCGGGAGTTGTAGAACGAACGAGGAGAATGAACGAGAAAGAATGAGCAGGAGTTGGAGAACGAACGAGGAGAACGAATGAGAAAGAACGAGCGGGAGTTGGAGAATGAATGAGGAGAACGAACAAGAACAAACGAGAAAGAACGAGCAGGAGTTGGAGAACGAACGAGGAGAACGAACGGGAGTTGTAGAACGAACGAGGAGAACGAACGAGGATAATGAACGAGAAAGAGCGAGCGGGAGTTGGAGAACGAACGAGGAGAACGAACGAGAAAGAATGAGCAGGAGTTGTAGAACGAACGAGGAGAATGAACGAGAAAGAACGAGCAGGAGTTGGAGAACAAACGAGGAGAACAAACGAGGAGAACGAACGAGGAGAACGAACGAGAAAGAGCAGGCGGGAGTTGGAGAACGAACGAGGAGAACGAACGAGAAAGAACGAGCGGGAGTTGTAGAACGAACGAGGACAATGAACGAGAAAGAATGAGCAGGAGTTGGAGAACGAACGAGGAGAACAAACGAGAACGAACGAGAAAGAATGAGCGGGAGTTGGAGAATGAATTAGGAGAACGAATGAGGAGAACGAACGAGAAAGAACGAACGGGAGTTGGAGAACGAACGAGGAGAACGAACGATAAAGAGCGAGCGGGAGTTGGAGAACGGACGAGGAGAATGAACGAGAAAGAACGAGCGGGAGTTAGAGAACGAACGAGGAGAACGAATGAGAAAGAACGAGCGGGAGTTGGAGAATGAATGAGGAGAACGAACAAGAACAAACGAGAAAGAACGAGCAGGAGTTGGAGAACGAACGAGGAGAACGAACGGGAGTTGTAGAACGAACGAGGAGAACGAACGAGGATAACGAAAGAGAAAGAACGAGCAGGAGTTGGAGAACAAACGAGGAGAATGAACGAGAAAGAACGAGCGGGAGTTGGAGAACGAACGAGGAGAACAAACGAGGAGAACGAACGAGGAGAACAAACGAGAAAGAGCGAGCGGGAGTTGGAGAACAAACGAGGAGAACTAACGAGAAAGAACGAGCGGGAGTTGTAGAACGAACGAGGAGAATGAACGAGAAAGAACGAGCAGGAGTTGGAGAACAAACGAGGAGAATGAACGAGAAAGAACGAGCGGGAGTTGGAGAACGAACGAGGAGAACAAACGAGGAGAACGAACGAGGAGAACAAACGAGAAAGAGCGAGCGGGAGTTGGAGAACGAACGAGGAGAACGAACGAGAAAGAACGAGCGGGAGTTGTAGAACGAACGAGGAGAATGAACGAGAAAGAATGAGCAGGAGTTGGAGAACGAACGAGGAGAACAAACGAGAACGAACGAGAAAGAATGAGTGGGAGTTGGAGAATGAATTAGGAGAACGAATGAGGAGAACGAACGAGAAAGAACGAACGGGAGTTGGAGAACAAACGAGGAGATCGAACGAGTAAGAGCGAGCGGGAGTTGGAGAACGGACGAGGAGAATGAACGAGAAAGAATGAGCGGGACTTAGAGAACAAACGAGGAGAACGAATGAGAAAGAACGAGCGGGAGTTGGAGAAAGAACGAGGAGAACGAACAAGAACAAACGAGAAAGAACGAGCAGGAGTTGGAGAACGAACGAGGAGAACGAACGGGAGTTGTAGAACGAACGAGGAGAACGAACGAGGATAACGAACGAGAAAGAGCGAGCGGGAGTTGGAGAACGAACGAGGAGAACGAACGAGAAAGAACGAGCAGGAGTTGGAGAACAAACGAGGAGAACGAACGAGAAAGAACGAGCGGGAGTTGGAGAACGAACGAGAAAGAGCGAGCGGGAGTTGGAGAACGAACGAAGAGAACGAACGAGAACGAACGAGAAAGAGCGAGCGGGAGTTGGAGAGCGAACGAGGAGAACGAACGAGAACGAACGAGAAAGAACGAGCGGGAGTTGTAGAACGAATGTGGAGAATGAATGAGAGAACGAGCGGGAGTTGGTGAACAAAAGAAGAGAAGAAACGAGGAGAATGAACGAGTGGGAGTTGGAGAACGAATGAGGAGAACGAACGAGGAGAACAAACGAGAAAGAACGAGCGGGAGTTGGAGAACGAAGGAGGAGAATGAATGAGAAAGAACGAGCGGGAGTTGGTGAGCGAACGAAGAGAACAAACGAGGAGAATGAACAAGTGGGAGTTGGAGAACGAATGAGGAGAACGAATGAGGAGAACGAACAAGAAAGAGCGAGCAGGTGTTGGAGAATGAATGAGGAGAACGAACGAGAACGAACGAGAAAGAACGAGCGGGAGTTGTAGAACGAACGAGGAGAATGAATGAGAAAGAACGAGCAGGAGTTGGTGAACGAACGAAGAGAACAAACGAGGAGAATGAATGAGTGGGAGTTGGAGAACGAACGAGGAGAACGAGCGGGAGTTGGAGAACGAGTGAAGAACAAGTTGAGGAGAACGAGTTGGAGTACGAGTGGGAGTCGGGAAGAGCGCTTGGAGAGAGAGTTTGAGTTCGCGCTGCGCTGGTTGTGTGGTTCGTTGGACGCCCGTTGGAGAGTTCGGAGGTTGGAGTGCGGGCAGAGACACCGAGGGTCGCTGAACCAGGTAGCCCGCTCGGTCTCTCGGAGCTCCTTCGGTCATCCTGGCTCCGAGCAAATTATAAAGGCTCATGAGCCCGGTTCTTCCTTTCTTTCTTGGGTTTTGCATGAAAGTCTGTGGCGCCTTGTCCATAAGTAACAAACTGATTAAGTGCATGTACATAATAAATAGACATCGGCTGTAGGTTTTTGCTCGTGTCTTATCCCCATCCCATATGTGCATTTAAAATATATACCCCCATTGTTTGAATGTTCACCTGCTCGTTGGGTCCCTTCCTCCATTGACTGCCATAATTGCGTTCAGGATATTAGCTGGCTGATTATAAGCCGATAAAACGTACATCTGGTCCGACGGGGCTTGGCGATATAAAACCGCTCGGCAATCGCAAACGGAATGAGCTGCTTAAGCGGCTCGTTTTCGTGCAGGTCCCGTTGAGGTATCAACTCCCTACATTTTTGTCCGCACGAATAATTAGGTACATCGACAATTCGGCGATCGACCCTGCAGCACGTGGACAGAAGAGTTGGCTGGTTTATGGTGGTTAAAAACACCCGTAGCTGGGTTTCGGAGTTGATCCGGAAGCTGCGACCATATTGCTCGTTCGGTGGGTGCGCACGGCCGCAATTGAGATAAAGGCGGTCGCCCACACGCCGGACGGGCGAAAATCTACAACAATATGTTCACAAGTTATCGCAGTAACAAAAATATGCTACTTTCAGATAAAGGTCACATAACCTTCGACCTTTGACCCCAAAATCTAATCAGCTCATCTTTGTATCATAAAACACCTTTCTACGAAGCTTAAAAAATAATAAACTTTGAAAAAATTTCTAAAGTTATAGTGGTAACAAAATTATTACGCACAGACAGACAAACCGAAAACATAATGCTTTGGGCTGAGGACGTATATATATATATATATATATATATATATATATATATATATATATATATATATATATATATATATATATATATATATATATATATATATCTTCCCGCTCGTTCGCGGAGAGGATAAAGAGGAGATCCTTTCTTTGTTCGTGTGGGAAGTTTGGAGTGAGGGCTGCGTCGTTCAGCAGACCTTCGGGTCCTGTTTGGCTTGGGTTAGGGTTGAGGCCTTCGGAAGCTTTTTGCTTCTGCAGAGGAGTTGTTCAGCAGAGCTTCGGGTCCTGTTTGGCTCGGTAGGCTTTTTGGAGAGCTGCTTTGTTTGGAAGAAAGTTAAGCCGGTTGCTCGGCTCATGCTGCGAATGGTGGCTTCTTCTTCTTCTTGGTTCTTGGAGCTCTTTGTTCTCCGTTTGGTTCCCAGCTTGGTGCGACTCATCGACCTCATCTTGGAGGTGGTTCCTCGGGGAAGCAGCGCATCAACGGGAAGGATCGACGCCTCGTCTCACCAACACGTGTTGAGAAGTGCGGGAGGATTTGCGGGAGCTCGGGAAGGATCGCGGCTCACGGCGATTGGGTCCAGCTCGCTCTCGCTGGAGCCCGGGTCCGAACAACTTGAAGACCACACGAGGTGGAGAGGTTCGAGATAAACTCTGGGTTTCAGCTCACCTGTCCTCCGAGCTGGAGCTCGTTATTAAAGGCCTCAGCCACCATTTCTTGGGTGGTCTGGGTGTGTTTCGCTAAGTAATTCTTGGGTGTGTGTGTGCGAACGTGTGTCCGTGGGCCCGTCTCGTAAGTAGGAAATTGTTAAGTGCTTTGTGTGCTATAAATCTTTGCATTGCATTTCGTATAGTCCGAATAGTTCTGCTCTTACGTGCTTCCCTAGTTCCCCATTATTATTAATAAATACCCCAATTGTTAAATGTTTTCAGCTCGTCGTGTCGATTCTTTCATTGACTGAGCATTTAATGTGTTAGGAGTTAGAAAGCCGTTGGTTTGCCGTAAAAGGGGGACATTTGGACCGACGGTTCTCGGTGATTAAGCCGCTCGGAATCGCGCATGGGACAGGCTCGCCTCGGCGGTTTGTTCCGTCGAGGGTGGAATACCCTGGTAGTTTGATCACGTGGGTATTTAGGTACATTGAAGATTGGCAATCGACCCTACCCCACGTGATCTTCCCATTGGCGTATTTCAGTTCTTGTACAAGGACCCGTCGACTCAGACTTATCCGGGCGCCGATCTATATTCCGGGTGATCGGTTGGGCCGACTCGACTTCCGGCTCCGTACAGAGCGGTTGGTTCACAGCCGTGACGACCCCCGGCACCGTAACAATATATATATATATATATATATATATATATATATATATATATATATATATATATATATATATATATATATATATATATATATATATATATATTATATATATATTGTTGCGGTATTCGCGCCCGCCGGCGTGCGACGGCCACGTAACTCGAATCGCGGCACGTCGCCCACCGGACGGACAATCCAGTCGTGACCCTCTCGGACTAACGCCGGGAACCAGTCACGGGTGGACCTTTCGGTCTCACCGCGATCGAGCCAATCAGCCCCCGCGTGGGATAGGGTTGCTCGCCAAATTCGAACTACCTAAGTACCCACGCGGAGGGTAGACCGGGCGATCGCACCTCGCCGCAGGTCGACTTCGGACACGGGCCACTTAAGCGACCCTTTCCGTACTATCAGAATAACCGAGCGGTGTTGTCGTCGACCTCGACGGTTCGATTAATTATCGGGCGTATTCAGCCCACTACCAACCCTTTACGTGAAGCAAGATGGGGATTCAATGGAGGAAAAGACGAAGCGAAGCGGGAGAACAGTTCAACAATAAAGCACATTTATTCGCGACGAACGGAAAGCACACAAATACAATTCCACCAAATGCACACAAAAAAAGAAAACACAATTCCATTTACACAAAAAGCAAACATAAAAGTGAAAACACAGTGCAGAGCTAATACCGACTACCGAGCACACGGCAACACTTATACAATTCTACTTCACAGACGGCGCCGACAACACATACCCAAAACCAAGGAAAAGAAATACCTCAAGAATGAGGCGGGCCTGAGGCCGAGACCGGGTCGGGCCTACCCGTCTGGTGATGAGACACGGAGCGGCGATGGCCCCGCAACCCGCGGGCCTCGCGGACAGTGCCTGGCAGGGGGTGGGAACGGGGCCCCCTTGGTCGCACTATCTCAGCGCGGGGGGAAACAGGAGGGGGTTGCTGATGCTCGGGGTATAGAGGATCTTTATTATCCCTGGTGTGCGTCTCCACCTCGGCCAGGTCGCGCTGCCGGCCTCCCTCGGGCGTGCAGCTCCTGGCACCGACGCGAGCACCCCCTCGTCCGACTCTCTTCAGCTTCTCCAGCCACTGCAGGCTTCGGGCTCCAGACTTCCACACTCTTCTCTCTCTTCTCCGACTCCTTCTCGTTCTCGTTCTCCTTCCCGTTCTGCTTCTCGCTTTTTCTGACTGATGAACACCGTCCTTTTATCCCCCCGTCACTTCGCCTTTGACCCCCTCCCTTTGACCTTTCACCTCGCTCCCCATTGGCCCGAGAAAAAGTGGGCGTGAAGGCTTTTTGATCCACAAATTTGCATATATCGATCGTTCTGGAGGCGGGGCCAAATCGCCCCTCGCTCACCGATTGGACGGCAAAAAGTGGGCGTGTGTCGTTTTTGATCCGTTTTTGAAGCACAAAATCCGTGATTTTGTACACGCTGTTCAACGTGCGCCCTGCACGAGTCCAACACCGGTACCCACAGCGGGGCAAGAACGATGGCGATGCTACGGTTGCGAGGTGTGACGTGAAGGTCGTGGCGGTTGTGGTGAAGCGGTGGTTGTGGTCGGTGGTTGATGTTGTGGTTGTGATCATGGCGGTTGGTCCAAAATAAAGATAGTAAAAGAAAAACGGCTATCCTGAAGAGTCGCAGCTCGCATAAATGACATGTATTCCCACTAGACAACGGGTTCGGGCCTAACTACACATGTACTTACAGAGATACCTCACCTAAGGGACCTGAATGGTGGTTTGCGAATCTGGTAACCACAACACTACCCCCTCCCCTTTTTACAGACTCGTCCCGAGTCGTCAAATTTTCGTGTGCCATCATGTGTAGTTTTCCCCTAGTACATTTTACCTACGGATCCCTGAGTGCGACATTCATGGTATTCGTGTCCCCAAAATAAATAACCTGAGGGCTGCGTAACTATCTGAACAAACTCACTCACACGGACGACTTAAATAAAATTGCCGGCGCTAGGACAGACATGCCGGGGGCGCACTCATATGTACAGTACATCTTAACCTTAACTTACAAATTTTACACTAAACCATGGCCCAGGATCATTGAACTCTGCAAAGAAAAGCAGTTAGCAGGGAGCCAGGCTGCCCACATGCAGTCTCTGGCTCAAACAATGCAGGTGACAGGGAACGTGGCTGGCTGCTCACACGCAGTCCAAGGCCTTCCCTTTTGAACTGAACGCAGTGAACCACAACGGTGCATGGGCTGCACAAACGCAGTCTCCGTGCCAGCTCAAGTGGCACACGCAATGAGCACAACGAATGGATGCATGGATGGATGGACGCAAAACACGGTGCACGGGCCGCCACTGCAGGCCCGTGTTGTAGCTGCCAACAGGGCAGTTCTCGCAGCTTGCAAACTGTTGCCTTGCGGATCCTGGCGCACATGGAAGTGAACAGGGGGGGGGGGGGCAAAGCAAAAATTGAACGGGGCTGGTGAACGTGGGCAGTGGGCATGGCATGGCAAAGGCAGCAGGCAAACACAGCCCGCAGAAGAAGGCTGCTGCAGGCAAACACAGCCGGCAGATGAACTGGCCGGCACAGGCCTTGACGCAAAACACGGCCAGCAGATGAACTGGCCGGCACAGGCCTTGCAGAAAAACAGCCAGCCGGCAGACGATCCAGCCGGCACAGGCCTTGCAGCTAAGCAGCTGCAGATGAAGTTGGCCAGCCTTTGCCGTTCCGTGGAGGTTGGTGGAGGGAGTGCGGTGGTGCTGGCCACTTGGTAGGCGGGCTCGGACCTACCCAACTGTCTCCCTCCCAACCTATCGCCTTTGCCTGTCACTGTACATACCCACTCCCTTAATTTGTCAAACCCCAATTTAGCCCCAACTTATTTTTTTTGTTTTTTTTATTTTTACTTCCCCACTATAAATCGTCCCCTAACCCCCTTTATCGTCCTTGTTCGGCTAACCTATCCTGTCACCTAGCCTACTCCCAACCCCTACGTTCCCTTCCCGGAGGGGAACAAGGGAGAGCTAACGTCCTGTGTCGAGGCCCAACGAAGCCTCAGAATGGCATCCCCAGAGTTCAGCGATCTAACCCCAAAGTGGGTCCAGCGGCCCACAACGAGAGCGAGGGGATGGATGGTGCGGAGGGGTACATCACCTAATCTACCCTAACCATTTAACTGTTAAACTACCCCGGGGCTTTCAACAAGCGCCTCTCGCTTAAACTATTGGTTCTAACAACCCAGATTCCCGTCGCCTGTGTTGGTGTCCTTACAATTTCGGGCCTCGCCCCCCAATTTTCTCTCCGTGCCCTCACACGGTCTCCTGGCTGGGAGACGTGGCTCCCTTTGGCAGGCACGACCCTCTGCCGAATCTCCTGCTATGGCACCCCCGGGCACTACACTGCCTCCGAGCCTACCAGCTCCCTAACACCGGGGAGTGCCCCCCATGGCACCTCCCCTGAAACGCACACGTGGCAGGCCGGCCTCCCGGGCCCCTTTCCGAGGGTCACCCGTGCCCACAACACTGCCCACGCGGCTAATGGCGCCCCGGGCCCCCGCACCAAGCAGGCGCACCCGTGCCCACTACGCTATCCCGGCCCCCCATGGGCCCTTGGCCTACCACGGCCGACTAGCCTGGTGCCCGGGGTACCCACTCAGCGATACTCACCTTTCGCAGCCACGCTCCCAAGCCCGTCAACAGGGCTCCTGCACCCCTCCAAATGGGTTTCGAGCCTACATTCCCACCAACAGCAAAACGACCTCCATTTTTCAATTTGACTAACCCCCTAACTCACTTTACTCTGACCCCGGGGTCCCTTGGGCGGGAGTCACTCCTCCCCCCAATCACTCATCGCACCATGCATTCCCCATTCACTCCACACACACAGACCCGCTGGCCTCACTCACTCAACATGTACACGTACTCACCTCACAACCCACAACTCTTCAACACACTCACCGCTGAACTCTGCCATTCTTCGAACTACATCCCCTAACTAACTCGTGCTCCCACGTCGTCCCTTAAACTACAGCACGTTCCTTTTAACACTACGTAGCTAAACTACGTCAACTCTACACATCCACAAGTCTGTCACTGTCTCCAAATTAATCATTTTATTTCCCAACCTAAAGCTCACTAAATCCCTCTACCTAATCCATTCCACGGACTCCATGAGGACTTACCCCTGCCCCATGAAGTCGGTCTAGCTAAGCTAACCCTTCCCCCTAACTAGTTTCCATCCTGTGCCCAGGGTAAGGGGGTCTTTCACCCCTTGCCCAGGAATCCTGTGCACCCGAAAGTGAGGCTTGTTTTTTCCTTTTTATTTTTTTTTCACGCGCAGCACCTGCGCGGCAACTCAGAGCTCGCGCACTTTGCACCTGCCCGTGACGTCATGCAGCTGCACGTGTTCCTCGTCCTTCCTTGGACGGTCCCATCCGGCCGGGATACCCCTCCTGCCGGATTCCAACCACACGTGCAGCCATGACGTCACCGTGCGCATAAAAAAAAAAAAACACAAGCCCCACGTCTCGAGGGGTTCCCCACGCGAACACATGTGCTTTGCCCGTTGGAGCTTAACACACACGATCGCGTGGAGAACCCGTCCGGTCCAAATCCATTTACCTGCCTAAACTTTGTCCGTCCGCGGGATCGGCAAATCCACCGCGTGCGTTTCCGGACCGGGACTTCACTCTCGCAAGCGAGCACGTGGCGGTCTCGTGCGTTGCACAGCACGAACCGCGTGCTCACTGCTGGGTGAACCCGGCACGGTCCCCGAAACAGCTACAGCCGCTACTCGGCTTTCGTTTCTCCCATGTCGCCGTCGTCGCCATTCGACCCACGCATACCTGCGTGTTACGACGCACACAGTCCACTCCATCACATTCACACCGGGAGATGCGGCTGCGTGCTCCCGCATGCCAACCGACATCTCCCTCACATACCGCTCTCTCACACACACGGTCTCCCTTGCACACAGCGACCTTGCACACGGCCGTTCACTCACGCGTGCGGGGGCACTCACCCGCGGTGCCTCACTCGCACTCCGTGCCTCATCCACGCTGGCCGTTTCATCCACACACGCGGGGGAACTAACCCGCGGTGCCTCACTCACACTGGCTGTTTCACTCACACACCATGTACTCACCTCACACGGTGCCTCATCCACACACGGCGTGCTGGGAAGCACGTACTCCGGCACCATCGCCACCACACCACTCACACACGGGGTCGCTTCCACACACGGGGACGCACTCACGCCTTGCACCACACACACAGGGACAACTACACTGGGGATTCGTGTCCCCACAAGGGTCTCCGGGGCCTCTATACCCCCCAAGCTCTCCGTGCACCCGTCCACAGCACTCGTCCCCTCAACCTCGCAAAGCACGACCGAACCCACCTGGTCGTGACTCGCCTCAAGGGGGCATACTCCCTCCCCTCGTTCCTGGAGGAGGTCATCCAGCTGCTCGCACCGGGTCCCCACACGCTCCGCGAGCTCACCCCCATTATCCTCCACTACCTCCGTGTGTGTGTGCGCGTCACTTACCCCGTCTTCATCGTGTAGTCTTCCCTCTATTTTTTCTATCTCCCGTGTCTCTGCCAACTCTTCCCCCTTTACCTCCCTTGTCTCAACTATTATTTCCTTTGTCACGGCCTTCATGCCCGCCTGCAGGCATCGGCCCATGTTCTGCGTCTCACCCCGGAACTTTTTCATCTCTTCCCTCATGTTTTTTTCCATTCCGTTCATTTTTGTATCCATCTTTTCGTTTATTTGTTGTGTATTCGCATCCATCGTCGTTTTCACTTCATTCATTTGCTTGTTCATGTCTTTCATTTCGTTTTTTATTTCATTTGTCATTGCCGCCAGCATGGCGCATAGCTGGGCCACGTCGGGTGCGCTTGAGTGAACCGTTTCGGCAGGGGTTGGGGAAGGGTCTTGGTGGAGAGGGGGGGGGAGGTGTCATACACCGCGGCCGCTGCCGCACCCACCTCGGGCCCTGGGTTCAGTTGGGCGAGTCCGTGTTCCTGCACAATCAACATTTCCTGCTCGGGGATTCCATCCTGGACCATGGATCCTACACATTCTACATCCATTTCTAATACCCCCGGCTCCCGCTCGCCTTGAGACGCCATCTTGCTTCTCGTGAAGGGTTAATTTGCTCGCTCGTAATTTGGAGGGAATCGGGGGTCGCTTCTCTCACCCCTGGACCGATTCCCGTGAATTTAATTGGAGACAGGAGAGCCCGTTTTCCTGTTCTCCGATACCAGTGCCGCGAGGAGGGCGATGAATTTTGTATCGCACGACCTGACACCAGTGTTGCAGTCTTCGCGCCCGCCGGCGTGCGACGGCCACGTAACTCGAATCGCGGCACGTCGCCCACCGGACGGACAATCCAGTCGTGACCCTCTCGGACTAACGCCGGGAACCAGTCACGGGTGGACCTTTCGGTCTCACCGCGATCGAGCCAATCAGCCCCCGCGTGGGATAGGGTTGCTCGCCAAATTCGAACTACCTAAGTACCCACGCGGAGGGTAGACCGGGCGATCGCACCTCGCCGCAGGTCGACTTCGGACACGGGCCACTTAAGCGACCCGTTCCGTACTATCAGAATAACCGAGCGGTGTTATCGTCGACCTCGACGGTTCGATTAATTATCGGGCGTATTCAGCCCACTCCCAACCCTTTACGTGAAGCAAGATGGGGATTCAATGGAGGAAAAGACGAAGCGAAGCGGGAGAACAGTTCAACAATAAAGCACATTTATTCGCGACGAACGGAAAGCACACAAATACAATTCCACCAAATGCACACAAAAAAAGAAAACACAATTCCATTTACACAAAAAGCAAACATAAAAGTGAAAACACAGTGCAGAGCTAATACCGACTACCGAGCACACGGCAACACTTATACAATTCTACTTCACAGACGGCGCCGACAACACATACCCAAAACCAAGGAAAAGAAATACCTCAAGAATGAGGCGGGCCTGAGGCCGAGACCGGGTCGGGCCTACCCGTCTGGTGATGAGACGCGGAGCAGCGATGGCCCCGCAACCCGCGGGCCTCGCGGACAGTGCCTGGCAGGGGGTGGGAACGGGGCCCCCTTGGTCGCACTATCTCAGCGCGGGGGGAAACAGGAGGGGGTTGCTGATGCTCGGGGTATAGAGGATCTTTATTATCCCTGGTGTGCGTCTCCACCTCGGCCAGGTCGCGCTGCCGGCCTCCCTCGGGCGTGCAGCTCCTGGCACCGACGCGAGCACCTCCTCGTCCGACTCTCTTCAGCTTCTCCAGCCACTGCAGGCTTCGGGCTCCAGACTTCCACACTCTTCTCTCTCTTCTCCGACTCCTTCTCGTTCTCGTTCTCGTTCTCGTTCTCGTTCTCGTTCTCGTTCTCGTTCTCGTTCTCGTTCTCGTTCTCGTTCTCGTTCTCGTTCTCGTTCTCGTTCTCGTTCTCGTTCTCGTTCTCGTTCTCGTTCTCGTTCTCGTTCTCGTTCTCGTTCCCGTTCCCGTTCCCGTTCCCCTTCCCCTTCCCCTTCCCCTTCCCCTTCCCCTTCCCCTTCCCCTTCCCCTTCCCCTTCCCCTTCCCCTTCCCCTTCCCCTTCCCGTTCTGCTTCTCGCTTTTTCTGACTGATGAACACCGTCCTTTTATCCCCCCGTCACTTCGCCTTTGACCCCCTCCCTTTGACCTTTCACCTCGCTCCCCATTGGCCCGAGAAAAAGTGGGCGTGAAGGCTTTTTGATCCACAAATTTGCATATATCGATCGTTCTGGAGGCGGGGCCAAATCGCCCCTCGCTCACCGATTGGACGGCAAAAAGTGGGCGTGTGTCGTTTTTGATCCGTTTTTGAAGCACAAAATCCGTGATTTTGTACACGCTGTTCAACGTGCGCCCTGCACGAGTCCAACACCGGTACCCACAGCGGGGCAAGAACGATGGCGATGCTACGGTTGCGAGGTGTGACGTGAAGGTCGTGGCGGTTGTGGTGAAGCGGTGGTTGTGGTCGGTGGTTGATGTTGTGGTTGTGATCATGGCGGTTGGTCCAAAATAAAGATAGTAAAAGAAAAACGGCTATCCTGAAGAGTCGCAGCTCGCATAAATGACATGTATTCCCACTAGACAACGGGTTCGGGCCTAACTACACATGTACTTACAGAGATACCTCACCTAAGGGACCTGAATGGTGGTTTGCGAATCTGGTAACCACAACAATATATATATATATATATATATATATATATATATATATATATATATATATATATATATATATATATATATATATATATATCTTCTTCTTCTTCCGGCTGCTCCCGTTAGGGGTCGCCACAGCGGATCATCCATATGATCCGCATAGTGATTTGGCACATGTTTTACGCCGGATGCCCTTCCTGACGCAACCCTGGTCGCCTCTTACGACACAGGGATATGGTACACCTATTTTAACAGGGGTATACACCGGCCCAGTATACTGGTACTCATTTCGCCGACCTCGGAAGGATGACAGGCTGAGTCAACCCCCTGGTGTATTAATTCAGTGGCCCAACGGGGCTTGAACTCAGGACCTTTTGGATCCCAAGCCGCTGCCCTAACCACTGCACCAACACCAGGCTTCATTTTGTTATATATATATATATATATATATATATATATATATATATATATATATATATATATATATATATATATATATATATATATATATATATAAATATATATAATTATATATATATATATATATATATATATATATATATATATATATATATATATATATATATATGTATTGTTATATTGTTTTACATATTGTTCTATATACATATATATATATATATATATATATATATATATATTGTTATGGATTTTAGAATCGGATCCGACTAATGCATACAAACATTTAGGTCCTCAGACAGTTATTTCCCAAAATGCATGTCCAGGATTGACCCATCCCCATGTGTGGTGGGATTCTAACTTTGATGCGTTGAAAAGGATATAGAATAGATTCCCTTTCTTATGGGATGGCTTTTTTTTTCTCTTTACGTCAGACATATTCATGCACGTGAGATAGCCGTTAGTCCAACGGAGGCTCGTCGACCCCATTTCCATCAGGACACATTGGCTTGGAGGTGGACGATATATTTACACCTTGGACTTACAGGACATTTCATGAAGCACACCACGGGCTTTTCCTGAGCAGTTATTCTGACAGTCAAATACGGCTGTGTTTCATTTACCTCACCCACCTATTTTCCATTGATGTTTGACACCCACCTCTTTCACCAACGTTGGCATCTACCTTTTTTTCCATCGACGTTTGTTGCCCCGGTTGGCAGCTCTGTGGATGGTTGTTGTTGACGTGTTATAAGCGCTTCACGTTTTCGCTAAGTAATTCTGGCAAATGGCTGCTTTCTGCCATTCTTCCAGCACCACAAACATGGCATCGTAAGCCAGGCCTGTGCTGATTTGGGGTTGCATCTCACTCTGGTAAGGAAGAAATGGTCGGGAGATTGGCGGTTGGTGACGTGTAACAATACGCCAATAGGCAATGTGGATTTGGCTGAAGTCTGCTTGAGGCTCCGCCCAGACTGGCTGGCTATAAAAAGGATGAGACAACCGTTTTTGTGACAGTTGGTGACAACTGGTTGCGGTTTCTTTCAGCTCTGAGTTTTGTGATAGTTTGTGACAGCTGGGTGATGGCTATTTTCAGTCAGCTCAAGTCACTTCCAGTCAGACGGTTGGTGAGCTGGAGACAGTTGAGTTTGTGAAAGTTGGTGACAGCCTTGCAGCGCCTCACAGTGCCTCGCAGTGCCTTGCGGCTTCTCACAGCGCCTTGGCACCTTTCATCTTCTCACAGTGCCTTGCGGCACTTCACAGCTCCTGACAGCTGTACATTGGTTGTAGCTCCTGGTGGCTCCTGATGGTGGGTGACACTTGGATTGTTAATGCTGGTTCTGCTCGAGACCTGTTCTTTGCGTACCTGATACTTGACGTCCCTGGTTCCTGGGGTTGACGACGTGACATCGATTGGTGTTCAAGGCTGTTTGCAAGTGGGTGCACAGCAAGGCCGGGCGCGAGCAATGGACCAAGGCACGCTCACACATTTTGGAACATTTTATTTGACGCACGACGACTTATACTTGGTGAGCGAGACCGGATTCTCTCCCCCCCTGAATGATCTGCTGGGTACCCTTGTCTCGTGTTTAATTGTTAAGTCAGATATAGTGACAAGTATCTGCTCTTTGTCTGTTTTTCTATTAATGCCTGATTAATTCTATATTTGCTTGATTTGAATTTCCCTATTTTCACCACAAGGAAAGAAAAAGTTATTCTGTTTTTTATTTTTCCCTTATTAATAAATTCCTTGTTGATGTTTCAACCTGTCCGTGCTTGTCCTTTCTGTAGTGATTGGGACGACTTGCGGCGGAGGGATTGGCTCAGATGGCGGTGTATGTTATGTGGACCGCGTGGCATCTCCAATAAAGCTCTCAACTGTAGATGTGTCTGGAGCATCTTTTACAGCATGGTGGCAGTGGTGGGATATTGAAGATCAACAAGCCATTTGACTCTTGGTATCGTCCACCTTCTCGAATCGGTACGTTGTATGGACGTGGCGAATCGTTGCGACAGAACGAACTGTACTTTTTCAACATGGCTAAGTTCCCCAAAATGGACTGGTCCAGCTCGGAGCTAGCAGAGACCTTCAAGCTATTCAAGCAGCGAATGAACTTGGTGCTGTCAGACGAGGACATAGATAACAAGACCAGACAGGCAACCAAGATGCAGATTGCTGTGGGAGATGAAGGACTGTGGCGTATTAATGCCTCGACCCTGAGCGAGGAGGATAAAAAGGATCCGGACAAATTATACAAGCTGTTCGAGGATCAGTTGGATATTCCTGTCAACTTTGGAATCCACCGGCTGGAAATGATGAGATTCCGACAGCAAGAAGAAGAATCCATTGATGATTTCGTCAACAGATGCCGACAGAAGGGAAGGCTGTGTTATTTTTCTGAGGCAGGATTCTCGGCACAGATTATTGAGTTAATCATTGCGAGCACACCACATGAAGCCTTCCGAAAGCATTTGCCTGACCAGGAGGTCGGCTGTGACATAGACACGGTTTTAAACGAAGGACGCAAGTACGAAGCAATGGTGATTGGAAAGCAGGCCATCCAGAAGATGGAAGGGCGCTTATTTTCCATAAATATTGTGACATAGCGTCAGAGATGCAAACAATGCGGACTGTCACATCCACCACAGAATTGTCCAGCATACAATGATTGGTGCAAAACTTGTGGTGAACTCGGACACTGGGCCTGGTGTTGTGGAAATCCCAGACGAAGCACAAAATATGCTGACGGATACGAGTAGAGCTAGAGCTGCCGTGGAAGATTTGCCTGGGGTGGAAGAGGCCGTGGTGTCAGCAAAAGCAGCCTGAGAGGTAGGCTTCGGAAAGCCTCAATAAATGGAACTCTATGAATGACATGACCGAGCATTTTAGTGAAGGTGATGAGGACAACGACGGAGTGGTCGAAGTACCTGGTACTTCTTTGTGGTCGAAGTACCTGGTACTTCTTTGTGGTCGAAGTACCTGGACCTGCAGTGCTTGGACTACCAGCATGTGAGCCGCTCAACATCATCACCATAAACAGCATTGGTGAACATCGGAAGACGTTGCTAAGAGCTGCACTCCCAGCATCAAATTTTCCGAGACTACTGGGCCGCCATGAGGAACAACCCTACAAGGTGCGTTCCGTGGATGACTTGAAGAAGCTGTTCCCAGACAGATTTGACTGAATCGGGAATTTTAAAGGAAAACAGAGGCTTCATCTGAAACCTGACGCAAAGGCATCGATTGACACTCCACGGAAGTGCAGTGTCCACATCAAAGGGAAGCTTAAGGAGGAACTGATGAAAATGGTGAAACAAGGGATCATCAGAAGAGTGAACTATCACACTGATTGGTGCTCTTCCATTTTATGTAGTGTGAAGAAAGATGAGAGCTTGATAGTATGTCTCGACCCGAAACGTCTCAATTCTTGTCTGAAGATGTGTCAACATAAGATACCGACAATAGATAAGCTGAACCCAGAATTTGCAGGTGCCACAATATTCTCAAAATTGGATGCTCGGGCTGGATATTGGGCTATACATCTGTAAGCAGAAAGCCAAGATTTGACTATGTTTCATACACCATTCGGGTGCTGGTGCTTCAATAGATTGCCTTTTGGGTAATGTGTCAGCCAGGATCTGTTTCAGCAGGCCATGGACCGCATACTTGAGCAGGCACCGGGCTGCATTGGCATATCCGATGATGTGGCAGTATCAGGAAGAACCGAAGAAGAATATGATCACAACCTTCTGAACCTGATGGAGGTAGCACGAAGGGTGGGTCTAGTTTTCAACTCATCAAAATGTATCATCAAGGCTGATTGTATCAACTTCTTTGGCTCAATCTATAGCAAATATGGCACCTCGCCTGATCCAGAGAAGATCTGTGACATCGAGAAGATGCCATCACCACAGGACAAGGACAACCTGAGACGATTCATTGGACTGATGAACTATCTGTCATCACACAGTCCACACTTTGCAGATAAGGTGGCACCCTCCGAGAGTTACTGAAGAACGGAGTGCCATTGCTGTGGCAGGAAGACCACCAAATTGCATTTGAGCAACTGAAACGGAGTGTTGACGCAGATGCCTGTCTGACGTAATATCATTAATAGTACAGGCATTTTAGCAGAAATATTTGTTCAACCTCACACAAATTGCAACAAAAGCAAACTCAACAGATTTTGGTTCCTGAATATGTCCTCAGTGACAGAAAAAAGTTCGAAGGGATACTCCGGGAGGAAAGTCCTGAAATCATGGAAATCCAATAGGGCCGCCACCCAGCTTTGGCGAAAATGTGAAAATTGTAAAGATTGATATTTCAATAAGTAAATATATGTTTTTCTGCATTCTAATTGTTTCAAGTTATGGTCAGTATATTGATATACAAGAATAATTATAAAAAAGTGAAATGTATTGCGGGTAAAATAAAAAATTATAGCTTTTTTGTCCAAAAATATCAATATTTTTTCCCCCTAAGAAATTGAAAGGGATTGTCCTATGCTTGGGTGGCTTCAATGCAGAGATGAGTTTCCTCAGATGTATTGGACACCTGATGGTGTCATCCGGGCTTCAAGAACTGATGGAGTTGATATATGCCCCCAATGCAGTGATTCATATGTTTAGTGGCAAGGCCATTGCCCACACAGTTCGTGCACACCTAATTGTTGATGCAGCCCTCAATGCCTTGCTGTTGACAAATGTGCTCAATGCGCATGTACCATGCCTACCTGAAACATCAGACGGCAATGGGAATGAAGATCCGGACTTAGCCGAAGCAGCTGTAAAGCCGCTACATGACTAGCATACAGATCTAAGCAATAATCCAGACTTCAACGAAGCTTTACCCTCTATGAGAAGCTGATGGCTGGGACACTGTCTGTGGAAGAAGTATACAAGTCTGACGTCTTGAAACGAATCAAAGACCACCTTCAGAAGCATGCCGAGTCTGCAAAGATATCTTCTAGAACTTCAGCGCTCTGGGTTCAGTATATGGACATGCTCGACATTCTATGCAAATACATCCAGGCAGAACGCACTGGGAACTGGGCACTACATCTACAGGCCATCCAGGAAATGCTGCCTTACTTAGCAGCCTCGGGACACAACCTGTCTGCCAAATCTGCGAGGGTGTATCTGCAGCAGATGTCTAAACTCAAAACTCAACATCCCAATGTCCAACAACGTTTTGATGAGGGGTTCCATGTGATTCGACAAAGTGATCGCCTGTGGGCAGGTCTTTCATCTGACCTGATCATCGAACAAGTTCTGATGAGAACTTTGAAGACCAGCGGGGGGCTCACACGAGGGTGAGGAATTACAGAGCAACAACAGCTGGTATGGCTACTATCAATGCCTGCCTGTGCAGAAACAAACCAGGCAATGCAGGAGCTCACAAGTGTGAACTACAACACTGGAGAGCAGAAGGACACGACCAAGGCAAGACAATCTCGTGACTGGAAGGACACACTATCAGCTCTTCAGTATTTACAGGAATGGAATCCATTCAGTAGTGATCCATGTCTGAGGAACATTGCCATTGGAATTCATGCACACCCCACCGTCAACGTCGATACAGCACATGCTGTAGGAGCCAAAATGTTGAAATATATGGATGGAAAAACACCTGCCGAGTACACATTTAAAAGGAAAGACGAAGTTGTCACCCTCGGCATGAAGTCATCTGTCAAGATTGATGGAGAGCAAGTCCAGGTTGACCCACAACTCCTCTTCCAGAGACTGATCACTGTTGCACAGACAGCAGAAGAACTGGAGTCGGCCTTCAAATATGAACTTTGCAGCTATCCACCAGCCCTCTTTGATTCCTCTCCAGCTCCGAGAAGCACACAAGCCAGTCTTTGCTGATGCCATCTGGGATCTTCTTGGCTCCAATGTCCCAGCCGATATCCCCAATGATGGGCAACAGTATGTTTTGGATGGCGGGGCACTTGTTCAACGCATTCCATGGTCTCGGGGATCTACTTACAGAGACATATGCCACCAGTACACTGATTATGTAACGAAGAAGTACAGAGTTGCCATAGTCGTGTTTGATGGTTATGAGAGTACCAACACGAAGGACATGTCACACCAGAGACAGTCTAAAGGGAATGCTGGCACTACTGTGACATTTACAGCTGACATGTGTCTCACAATGAAGAAGGAACAGTTTCTTGCCAATCGGCAGAATAAACAGCGATTCATTTTTATGTTGAGTGAAGAGCTTCTGAAGAAGAACTGTGAGACACACCATGCCTCAGGGGATGCTGATCTGATTGTACTGAAGGTCGTGCAGTCTGCTACTGTCACCAACACTGTGTTAGTTGGTGATGACACAGACCTCCTCGTCCTCCTATGCTACCATGCAAGCTTAGAATCCCATGACCTCTTCTTTTGTCCCGAGCCAAAGAAGAACACAAAGAAGCCTTGCATCTGGAACATCAAGGCTACAAACAAAATGATTGGTACAGACATATGCAAGCACATACTGTTTCTACATGCAGTTCTTGGGTGAGACACGACATCTCGTCTTCATGGGATTGGAAAGGGAGCTTCCCTCAAAAAGTTCAAAGCAAACAACACATTCCATGAGCAGGCCAAGGTTTTTGATACATATCCAGCTTCCGTATGTGATGTGGCAGATGCAGGAGAAAAAACATTGGTGATAATCCACAACGGAAAGTCAACTGACACCCTGGACACCCTCCGGTATCAGCGGTACTGGGACAAGATGGCTTGGAGCTCCTCTCACGTGCAACCACAGACGTTACCACCAACATCAGAAGCAGCAAAGTATCACAGCCTGCGCATGTATCTGCAAGTCCAAGAATGGAAGGGATGTGCAGATGAACTTCTTCTGACAGACTGAGGTTGGCAGAAGTGTGACGAGGGTTTTGTGCCACTTCAGACATCAATAGCTCCAGCTCATGAAAAGATGTTACGTGTCATTAGGTGCAACTGCCAGGCTGAATGTAGCACCATGAGATGCATATGCAAGAAGCATGTAATGCTACAGCGCTTCTTCTCTCCATGCTCTGAATTCGCCTTCATTGCATCCATCAAGAATTGTGTTAAATCGCATCTCTGACCTAAAACTTTTAAAAACCACAGTTTGCCATGGATGCTCGCTTTCCATCAACCATTCTTTTTTTCCAACTTCAGTGCCAACTCACCCCCCTCACCCCTCACTCTCACTCTCAAAGCAACCATCCCACTCTTCTCCCTCCAAGCCTCCCTCTCACCTCTCTCAAAAATCCCCCCCTCACCTTTCTCCCACCTTTCATCCCCCTCACTCTTCCTACTCTAAGTTGCCCCCCTCTCATCCACCAACCTGCCTCCCTCCACTGCCCTCTCACCTCCATCTCTTCACTCCACCTCCTCAAATACTCAACTGCCATCTTCCTTGTCTCTTGTCCCCCCTCTCTCCCAGCACCACAGAGCCTTTTCTCCTCCTCATTCGGCCCCCTCCCTCGCTATTCTGCAATACCCCACACTCCTTCAGCAACCCTCCTTACCTCCCCCCTCGTCCCTCGTCCCTACCCTCCCCCGCCCCCTCCACCTCCTGCACCCAAAGCCTCCTCCCCTACCTCTTCATTAAAAGTGTGGACCTCAAATATCCGGGGCCTTCGCTCAAACCTTTCAGATCTTTCCATGCAGGTTGCCACTGACAAACCAGACATTATCTGCCTAACAGAAACTTTCCTCTCCCAAGACGTGTCTGACTCCCAAGTATCTCTCCCTGGTTACTCCCTCTTACGGTATGACAGACCTGAGCCTCGTCCTGGTGGAGGTGTTGCTCTCTTCATCAAAGACTCTATTCCTCACTCTCCCTGCACTGCTCTCACTCCCCCACACCCCCAGGAATACCTCTGGCTTCGCCTTCCCCTCCACTCCCACCTCATGTTTGTATGTTTACTGTACCGTCCACCGAACAGTGATGACTCCATCTACACCTCACTCTCCGAAAACATGGACCATCTTCTATCTTCTCATCCAAACTCTCTCTTCCTCTTATGTGGCGACTTCAATTGTCATCACGCCAGTTGGCTAGGTGTGGGTACCTCTCTCACCTGCCATGGGACATCAGCAAAAGCTTTCTGTGACTCATTGGGACTGACTCAATCGGTCAACTTCCCGACCCGGATCTCAACCAATGGTACTCCATCTCTTCTGGATCTGATTTTGACAAATTTCCCTGACAATATCTGCTGCTCTTCCTTCGCTCCAATTGGTTCTTCTGACCACGTCCTTGTTAAAGTGGACATCTCTCTGGCTGTTATCAGAGAACCACCTCACCGCCGTCGAGTCTGGCATTTCACTCAAGCCGACTGGCAGGGTCTCGAGCAGCCATCAAACTTACAGACTGGTCTCCTATCACTACTTTCTCAAACATCAACTCATCCTGGGAATTCTTTCAAAGAAACTTGCTCTCCCTCATGCACAGATTTATCCCCTCTCGTGTTCAGTTGTCTTACCCTTCCTCCCGCCCTTGGTTTACTGAAGCTTGTGGCGAGGCAGTTGTCCTGAAACAACTTGCCTTTGCCTCATGGAAAGCAAACCCAACTGAGGGCAATCTCAGTTCTTTCCACAAAGCTCGGAACAAGTGTGTAGCTACCCTCAGGAGAGCCAGAAAACAACATCTTTCTCATCTCAAGTCTGAACTCTCAAACATCTCTCCCTCCTCAAAATCCTGGTGGCGTTTAATCAAATCTGTTTCTGGTGTATGTTCCCCCTCCATCCCCTCCCTTACCTCAAATGGCCGCACTGCTGATTCCACACGTGAAAAAGCTGAATGTCTAAACTCGGAGTTTGCAGCTAAATCTTGTGTCCCAAACCAATCACTATCTCTACCCACTTTACCCAGTCGCACCCAACTGTCCCTGGACTCTGTATCCTTTTCTCCTGACAAGGTGGAGAGCTTGCTTTCAAACATCGAGTCAGATTCTGCAACCGGTCCAGACGGCATCAGCCCACGTGTCCTCAAAGCCTGCTCTTCTGCTCTTGCTCACCCTCTCTCTGTTATATTCACCCTCTCATTTTCCCAAGGTCATCTGCCATCTGCTTGGAAATCTGCTAACATCACTGCCCTGCATAAAAAAGGTGCAAAAACAGATCCCTGTAACTATAGACCAATCAGCCTTCTCCCAATCATCAGCAAGGTTATGGAATCCATCATCGCTTCAGACATGAAATCCTTCCTCTTCTCCAATGGCTTGATTTCCAATCATCAATTTGGTTTCAGACCAGGTCACTCTACCCTAGATATGCTGCTACTGCTCTCCCATCAATGGATGGAGGTCCTCAATGCCAGACAGGAAATCCGAGCTGTATCCCTGGACATATCACGTGCTTTTGACACAGTCTGGCACCCTGCCCTACTCACCAAACTCTCTTCCCATGGTATTCAAGGCCATCTCCACTCATGGCTCACAGACTTCCTCTCCTGTCGCAGTCAACGTGTGGCCCTAAATGGAGTTCTTTCATCCCCTCTTCCTGTGCAGGCTGGAGTTCCTCAAGGTAGCGTTCTGGGCCCTGTTCTTTTTCTGGTTTTCATCAATGATCTCTCGGACTCTCTGGAAAATCCTCTATTTCTCTTTGCCGATGACTCCACCCTCTGCCGTACCATCTGTCATCCCTCAGACCGGCAAGCAGCAGCTTCTTCGCTCACTGCAGATCTGGATAAAATCACAAACTGGTCCAACACGTGGAACATGTCTTTCAATCCAGACAAATCTCACACTCTCACTATGTCTCTTCGAAAGGACCGTTTACAAAACCCCCCATCCACTTTCTCAACAATCCTCTGGAAGAAGTCTTTTCTTTCAAGCTTCTGGGTCTCACTATCTGCCATGACCTTTCCTGGGAAAGTCACATTTCCAACCTTGCCTCAAAGCCACTCGCCGACTGGGAATCCCCCGTCGTGCAAAGTCCTTCCTCGCCCCTCTTGAGCTCCTGACCACTTACAAAGCTTTTGTCCGTAGCCTGATGGAGTACTGCTCTCCCCTCTGGGCTGGTGCTCCTGCCTCCCACCTTTCTCGACTTCACGCTGTCGAAACCAGGGCTTTTAAGATCATTGGCATCTCCCGCAATGAAGCTGAGTCTTTGGGCCTCTCACTCAATCACCACAGGTTGGTCGGTGGTCTTTCTGTCTTCTACCGACTCCTCTCCAGCCTTGCCCCCCCTGCTCTCTCTGCGATTTGTCCCAACCACATTTCCACAGGGCGCTCAAGGTCCGCCAACAACCCCCTCTGGTAAAACTACCAAAATCACGAATCACTGCTCATCTTCACTCTTTCATTCCTCTTTTTTTTCCCGCCTTTGGAATAAACTTCCTCACTCTATTCTTTCCCATTCTTCCCTTCCGGCTTTCAAAACAGCTGCTCACCACCACCTCTTATCTTCCCCCATCCAAATCCTCGATCTTTTCTACCCCCGATAATCCACCCATGCCCACTTCCTTCAATTCTCCTGCTTTCCTTCCTGAAAGTCCCTTTAATGTCCATCTTCCCCTCGCCATGTTCCCCGTCCCATCCCCATCCCTCTCCCTTCCACAGTTCACCTGTGTCTGTTCCCCAATGTTTTGTCCCTTCCACTCCCGCCCCTCTTGTCTCATGCCTCCTTGCTGTGAGTTGTGTGTTAGCTCTCATACGAGCCTCGACCAAGGTATACAAAAAAAAAATAAAAAAAATAAAAAAAAAAGCACAACATTGAGTGCACTCCAGCTTGTGGAAACTGCAGGGGCTCTGGCTGCACAAACACTCCATGTGACAATGATGAGGATGATGACGACATCGTCGAGTTCTAACTTTAATACACTTGATTTTTCTCAACATGTACAGTAAGTTTATAATGGATGTAGTTTCTGAGCTTAATGTGAATTTTCATTTTCATTTCGAAACCTTCGTCAGGCAGATGTGATTGCCCCGAGTGGATTGTGAATTTTGTCATGTTTCAATGATTTACATAATTATATTGTATTGCCATAGACTTGATTGCATCTTGTGTCTTCAATGTTTCTTATTTTTTTTTGTCCAGGAGCCAAAATCAGTATCAGGTAAATTTTTTTTTTTTTCTGGACAAAAAATTGACATTTTTGGACAAAAAAGCTATAATTTTTTATTTTACCCTCAATACATTTCACTTTTTTATAATTATTCTTGTATATCAATATACTGACCATAACTAGAAACAATTAGAATGCAGAAAAACAAATATTTACAAATTAAAATATCAATCTTTACAATTTTCTCATTTCCCCCGAAGCCAGGTGGCGGCCATATTGGATTTCCATGATTTCAGGACTTTCCCCCCGGAGGATCCCTTAAGACTTTTTTTCTGTCACTGAGGACATATCCAGGAATCAAAATCTGTTGAGTTTGCTTTTGTTGCAATTTGTGTGAGGTCATCCGACATTTTGCCTGTACTATATGAGAAGTAGACAGTGTTTAGTTGGAAGTGGATGCGTCACAGAAGGGACTCGGCGCATGCCTCTTGCAGGATGACAAACCTGTTGCTTTCGCATCATGATCTCTGACACCCACTCAATCTGCATATTCCAACATCGAACGAGAAACTCTGGCCCTTGTTGCTGGCATCCAGAAGTTACACACCTACCTATTTGGGAAACACTTCCTATACACAGATCACAAACCGAGATCGACTGGGAGGTAATTACCAAACTAATTGACCTGTCATAGTCGGCATGCACCAGCGGTAAATGCTCGGCCACCCTAATTAAGATCTCATCAAAATAAGATTGGTGCTTTGCTGAGAGCATGCTCCCTGTTCAGGAAGCCACGTGACCTCAAGTTAAATGGCAAAATTAGATGGTGGATACTGGAACTCATGGTTAATGATTGGCGTTCATGGTTTTAAAGCAATCCACTGCACCAAGAAGTTATTTGTAAGCGGTGGACCCAGGTCCAACTCTTCCGAGGAGAAACGGGGATTAACCCCCTCATAATACACTCGGAATCCGTGGCCGCAACAAACTGGAGTCCGGGAGTGGGATTTTTAGAACCCCTTGATCAACAAATTGGTGTCAGGTGGTCGACCTGTGGTGTGCTTCACGCATCTCAAAATTCAGAGCGGTTTAGACTAAATTTTAGTGAAATTTATTGGTGTGGATAATGGCGTACCAATACGGGCAGGTCCCGGTGGGCCATGTTGACGATGTAAATATGGAAAAGGAATCGATCCAGGACCCACATAAAGTCACAATGGAGGGTGAAGAGGAAGCAATGGGAGAGATGGAAAATAACCTCCACCCTCGGCCTCAGGAAAATGCAGCGCCGATAGCGCAGAACGGCAGGTTATCACAACCAGTGCAGCCTGATAATGACACAAAATGACCTTTCCACGTTCAACAGTGCAAGTGGTTTACTGACCCCTGCTGCAGACGGGGGATTATTAGCCATGGCACAAAATATATATTGCCCCACCTCCTCCACTATCCCACCGATCCCCAGGTTGCTCCCGAAGGGAGCAGGTGTTTCTCATCTATCCACAAACTCCATTGGAACCTCAAATTGCTGTTTGTTTTGTTTTCAGTTTTTAATTTGTCGTACCACCCATTAACATTTTTATTTCACTTGGAATCATAAACTCCACCTCTTACTGTTGCCAAGCAAACCATTGGAATGTAAACAATAGTCTTATTTTATTGATTTTTACTTTAAAAAATATTTAACTCTTTTCAAAATGCAAGCACAATCATGAGCTTCATCAAATACATGAAGCTCTTTCATAATCCACTTCCTCAAACATAATAAAGCTTATATTTATTATGTCTGTGTGGAGGAAACACCTCAATACATGATTGCAGTCCGCAAGCATGCCACACTCGTGTTATATAATACACTCGTAGGGGTGCCCGGAGTTTACGGGCAATGCTGGGTCCCTCCTCTGGCCCCTTTCCCTCCCTCATCTTACCCCTCCCCCTTCCTCATCTCACCCCTCTCCTTGCCTCCTACCACCTCACCCCCTCCCTCCATTCGTCTGGACGCCCACCACAGCGTCCTCCCTGCTCCAACCCACTCCCCTCTCACTCTGGACCCCCACCCCACCCTTCCCCTCCCTCCCTGTTCTTCCCAAAGGCTGTTTCAGTACTGCCAAAGCAGTCTCACAGCAAGGATTACAATTGGTGGTGGTTTGCCATTGCCTTCATAGTGGTTGGCAGGGCAGGAATTTGTAATTTGCTGAGGGTGCCGGTGAGAGCTCACCCACTCTTAGCACAGAACACCATTAAATATTTAACGTCCGCCAAATAATGCTGGCAAATGGGATGCCCAGTTTAACGTCCATCCAAGGGACGGTGCACACAGTGATGCCTCACCTGCCTGCGAGATATGAGTTTAAAGCTGGGTCGACAGCTCAGAAACGAGGGTGCGTACCTCTCAGCTATCCTTCCAGCCCATATATTATTAATTTGGCAATCCAAAATGTTGTCACATGGTCATCACAATGAAGTTTCTCAACATGCAAATTTTATATAAATGAGACCCTTTACTTTTGGACTGTTCATAATCAAACAAAAATGAATTTACTTCTTTGAACTCAAAAATAAACTGCCTCAAAAGCAGGTGTGAAAAGTGCTTTCCCGGGACACCTACACCATCGGTGGCATAATTACCTTTTCCTTGCGATATTTTTCTTCCTCTCAACTCTATTTTTATACTCGCACTAATATCCTGCCCCTTGCCAAAAACTATCCAAAACAATAATAATGATGACAATTTTCCCTTTCGGGTTACCATCACTTCAGACAACTCAACTCCAGAACCCTCCGTTTTTACTATAATGGCCAACTATATATTTCATGTACAGATATGAAGGGGGATTATATCTCCAAGGTACCAGAATTTTTTTTAATTTAGAAAAGATCGAAAGTTTCTCTTACCTTGGAGACATGATAGAGTCACCAAGAGGAGAAAAATTAGCCATTGCGTCGAGAACAAAGTCAGCCTGGAATAATTGGAGGCCACTATCGGTATCACTATAGGTATACGCACAGAAGCATTCCATTACTTGTAAAAGTTAGCATTTATAAAGTGTGTATCAGACCGGTGTTGATGTATGGAGATGAAATCCGGCAATGCAATCAAAGATGTCAAAATAATGGAAAGAAAGATGAGAACGATACAATATATTTATATATATATATATATATATATATATATATATATATATATATATATATATATATATATATATACATACATACATACATATATATAATATATATATATATATATATATATATATATATATATATATATATATATATATATATATATATATATATATATTGTTACGAATTCGCGCCCGCCGGCGTGCGAGCGGCAACGTAACTCGAATCGCGGCACATCGCCCACCGGACGGACAATTCCGTCGTGACCCTCTCGGACTAACGCCGGGAACTAGTCACGGGTGGGCCTTTCGGCCTCACCACGATCGTGCCAATCGGCCCCCCGCATGGGATAGGGTTGTTCGCCAAATTCGACCTACCTAAGTACCCACACGGAGGGGAGACCGGGCGATCGCACCTCGCCGCAGGTCGACTTCGGACACGGGCCACTTTAAGTGACCCGTTCCGTACTATCGGGATAACCGAGCGGTGTTATCGTCAACCTCGACGGTTCCGATTAATTATTGGGCGTATTTAGCCTACGACCAACCCTTTATGTGAAGTAAGATGGAGATTCAATTAAAGAAAAGACGAAGCGAAACGGGAAAAACAGTTCAACATGAGGCACATTTATTCCACGGCAAACGGAAAGCACACATATACAATTACAACAATTATGCACCAAAAGCAAATGTAAAAGAAACACAACAATTATGCACCAAAAGCAATTGCAACAAAATAAACACAATGCAGATCTACTACGGACTACGCGAGCACACGGCAACACTTACACAGTTTTACTTTACAGACGGCGCCGACAACACATAACAACAAAGCAAAAGAAAAAGGGCCACCCTCAACTACAAGGGGGCAGACGAGCCTGGGGCCGAAACCGCGTAGATCCTACCCGTCTTGTGATGAGCCGCAAAATGGCGGCGGTGCCCCGACTCTGCGCCCCTCGCCGGCACTGCTTGGAATGGGGTGGGAACGGGGCCCCCTTTTCACACTATCTCAGCGCGGGGGGGTTGTTGATGGTCTGGGGAAAGAGGATAGCTGGCTTGCTTGGGTCCCGCGACGAGCGACTCCACTGCGCCCTCGACCGCGTTCCCAGCTTCTCCTCTCTGCAGCTCCCCGACAGACTCCGAACCCCGACACTCCTCCAGACCCGTCTTGACTGCTGCTGCCACACTTCGCCGCCGCTGCCACAACTCTCCAACTCGCCCGAGCCCGAAACAGAAAAACCTCCACTGACTTCAATTCGCCCCGCGCTCGGCGCTTTATAGTGCGACAGGAGAAGCCATATGCAGATTTTCGGATCAGGATGGGCTCGGGGGCGGAGCCACGCTCGCCCATTGGACAGAGGAAAAGTGGGCGTGAATCATTCCTGATCCGCGAATTTGCATATATCGATTCTACTCCGACGTGCCTGGAGGCGGGGCCAAATCGCCCCGCACTTAATGATTGGAGGGATCGGAAGTGGGCGTGAATCATTCTTGATCCGACTTCTCGGAGAGGCCGCTTTTTGCACCCGCTGCTCGGCGCGCGCCCTGTACGAGTCCAGGATCGGTGCCCACAAGCGGCGCGGGAAAGGCCGCAGAAGGAGAGGTGAAGGTGGTGGAGGGTTTATTGTGGCGGTGATGGCCATGGCGACGCTTGGAATGGCGGTGATGCGATGGTTGCGAGAGCGAGTTGTGACGGTAAAGGTCGTGGCTGTTGGCGTTGTTGCTGTTGTGAAGTGGCGTTGCGGTTGGTGGTTATTGTGTGATGGCGGTTGAGACGTGGTTGGTTCAAAATAAAGATAGAACAGAAAAACGGCTATCTTAAAGGGTCGCAGCCCGAATAAATGACATTTATTCCCTCTAAACAACGGGTTTGGGGCTAACTACACATGTATTTACAGAGATATCTCACCTACGGGACCTGAATGGTGGTTTGCGAATTTCCTCAACCACAACAATATACATAGTGAGGCTCATGCATGAGTTAGTACTAGTATACTGAATGGATCAGGGTGCAATCAGGACAAAAAGAACAGCAGAGAGAGGGAGGGGGACACTAACATCAGGGCCAAAGACCAAGACAGGGGGAGGTAAACAATGGGTGTGGGGGGGGAGGAGAGGATGCATGGGTAGACAAGATGGGTGTAGAAGAAAACTCTCAGGAGAGAAAACTGGAAATTTGGAAGAAGGAAGGATTGGGTTGGGAGGGTATAAGAGATCATGGTTTTGAATTGGGGACGATCTGAGTTGTTGGTGAACAGCTGTCTTGAAGACCTGGAGGGAAGAATGAGATTGAAGAGGAGGTGTAAGTTGATTCCACAGGTGGGAAAAAGAGGAACAAATGAGTGTAGGTGAGCAGTGATCCTGGATCGAGGTAGTTTCACCAGAAGGGGTTGATAGTGGACCATGTGTGCATGGCAGAAACATATGGGGGGGAGGAGAAGAGGGGACAAATTATGAAAATGCCAGCATATGCAATACCAGAAAGAACACAGAAGAAGACAGAGAGGCTACTGACCTGTCTGTGATGGCAAAGGGATAGGCCCATTGACTCAGCTTCATCGCACAAGATTCCAATGATCTTAAAGGCCTTGGTTTCCACATCATCAAGCTGAGAAAGATGTGAGGCAGGGGAGCCAGCCCAGAGGGAAGAGCAGTGCTCCATCAAGCTGCAGCTGGAGGCCTTGTAGGTGGATAGGTGTTCAAGTGTGCCAAGGAAGGACTTTGTACGATGGAGGATGCCCAGTCAGAGGTTGGAGTTGGAGACCAACTTTGAAACGTGGTTTGCCACTGAAAGATTAATTATGGCTGATAGTGAGACCCAGGAGTTTGAATGATTAAACTTCCTCAAGAGGATTGCTAAGAAAGTAGATGGGAGGGTTTGCCAGATTGTCCTTTCAGAGAGAGATAGTGAGAGTGGGAGATTTATCAGAATTGAAAGACATATTCTAAGTGTTTGACCATCTTGTGATTTATTTTTTCAAGGTCTGAAGAGAGGGAAGAGGCTGCAGCCTGCTGGTCTGAAAGATGAGGGATGTCCTGGTAGATAGTAGAGTCATTGTCTCTGAAAGAAGGAATGCTGAGCTCAGAAACCAGGAAAATATTAAAAATCAATATTAGTGAAGAAGAAGTTAAGAAGAGCATACTTGATGTGTATGGTCATATGCAACGGAGGTCATCAGAAGATTAAGCTGTGAAGAAAACAAAAAAGCTCGGAGTGGAAGGAAGAAAGCCGAGAGAACATCCTAAAAAGGCAGGGATTGAAGCTGTCATGAAAGATATGGAATGTTTGGGTTTGCACGAAACTGACACAATGAACAGATCCATATCGAGGAATGCCAAAATAAGTGATCCCTGCCAAGACAATCAGCTGAACAGACAAGATAGGCTCTCATATGTAGCCAAAGTGACTTTTTAGAGAACATACTCCAACTATAGTTTTGTATATAGCAGGTGTGACTGGCATTTTTTTCCCATGCCATCCCCACATTGAGAGTGCTCCGGCGCACTCTCTGATAATGAATGTAGTGTAAAAACATCTGCATCACTTTACGATTCTTCATTTGTATGTAGCACAAGGCTACCGCGTAGCATCGCTGGCAGAAGGTGCGGCGAAACCTTCCCTTCTCTAATCTCACTCAAAACTAAATCTAGATCAAATATTGTTACACAGCAAAGTAAACGTGACATCTTTGGGTGATGATTTTTTTAATAAAATGGTCGATATCGAAGAAACAGACAAAATGCATGACATCACCCAATAAATATTTTAACATTGAGCACCTTGCTCTGCTGTGTTCTCGTTGCTGTTGTTAGATCTAAAAAGTAATTACTGGCAAAAGGTGTAGTGGATGCATACTTTTTTCATGACAGTGTAATAATTGCTCTGCTGATTTACTCAGCTCATCCCACTGGATTCGGCACAAAACCATTCTTATCCAACGTTTGAACTCAGCCCTCTGCCTTCATCAACATTCATGGCGTCAACTGCCCTGGTGATTGGACCGCTCTGAGAATGCATTGTTGAGATGAATTGTCCTTTGGTGCTGTGTTTTCATCACAAGAAAGCAACTGTCATAATCCAGTGCCATGTCCACATCCAGGCTACACACGGGTATTCCTTGCAGCACAAATTCATTTTGGATTACACAGTATGCAGTTATTTCTCTCTGTTGGCCAAATAGCCATGTAATCACCATATAATGGTGTAGACATCAGATCTGTGATTGCAGTGTATCAAAGCGGTTTCGGCTTATAATCAGTGGGATCTTCGTTTGTGGAATATTTTGTCCTGGCACAGGGCATGGCTGTCACAATATCCTAAGAGACAAGCAACACAGTTTTCGGTTTGTTCACAGTTTAAAGAAGTTATTTTGAGATTATTTAGTTTTCTCAAAAGAAGATATATAACTCTCAACATCAATTCATTCTCTCTCTCCTCTCTCCTCTCTCCTCTCTCCTCTCTCCTCTCTCTCTCCTCTCTGCTCTCTCTCTCTCTCTCTCTCTCTCTCTCTCTCTCTCTCTCTCTCTCTCTCTCTCTCTCTCTCTCTCTCTCTCTCTCTCTCTCTCTCTCTCTCCTCTCTCTCCTCTCTATCTCCTCGCTCCTCTCTCCTCTCTTCTCTCTTCTCTCTTCTCTCTTCTCTCTTCTCTCTCCTCTCTCCTCTCTCCTCTCTTCTCTCTTCTCTCTCCTCTCTCTCTCCTCTCTCTCTCCTCTCTCTCTCTCGTCTCTCTCTCCCTTTTCCCCACCCTCTCTTCTTCTGTTTTTTTTTTTTTAGACCCATTCAGAATGAGTCTAACTTGTGCTTTGTTCCTCAATGTCATGTCGGGTGTTCTAGTCTCATTTGCGACAACCGACTTATGGTGCAGGTAAGGCCTCTTCAGTCCAATTTCTACAACAGAACCGAACAAGACCTACACATCTGCCATACACAGGCAATAAAAAATAAGTTCATGGTCAAAAGTATATTTACCTTTTTGGTGAAGTGATTCTTCACCATTTTGGTGAAGATCTGGATCCGGATATGAGAATGGTTTGAGTGATTCTTCCCATTGAGAGATGGGGTCAAAAACAATACATAGCATGATATCTCAAAGGGTTGTGGACGAGTTATGATAAAACTAGGTGGATGACTTGTATAGATGACACAAGACCAAGCCAGCTAGATTTTGTTTATGGTAAGGGTGCAGATCAGCTATCAGTGGGATATAAAAGGTAAACTGTTCAGCTTGGCGGAGGTATGCGCTAGTTACCTTCACCACCGAAGGTGAACGGAGTTTATGATTTCACCACTGTCTGTTTGTCTGTCTGTGAACAGGATATCTCAAAAAGTTGTGGATGGATTCAGACGAAATTTGGTGGACAGGTTGTGTGTATGACAAGGAAGAATTGATTTGATGATGGTGAAGGTCTAGATCTGAGAATTTTGAAGTGATTCTTCATTATTAAACATTAATTCTAAACTGTTGAGTAATAGGGATAAAAACTATATACAGTATTGCATGATATCTCAAAAAGTTATGGACAAATTCGGACGAACATTGGTAGACAGGTTGGGTGTGTGACAAGGACGAATTGATTTGATTTTGGTGAAGATCCGGATCCGAGAATTTCTTTTATTTTTATTAGTGATTCTTCACCATTGAGAGACAGGGCCAAAACGATAGAAATCATGATATTTCAAAATGTTGTGGACAAGTTATGACAAAACTTGGTGGAGGAATTAGTTATATGACAATAACTAGCCAATTTGATTTGGGTTCAACTCAGCAGATCCAGACGATCAGTGAAATACAAAATGTAAACTGTTCAGCCTGGCGGAGACATGCACTCTCCGAGTGCCGTTCCAGTTTATTATTGCATATTCTGACTGTTTCTGAAAACTTTTATTTTAAAATCTAACCGCTGCAACAGACATCCATTTTGGTCGAAAAACAACGGAGCACATTGCCATGACTATACATTATACCGATGCTATCATTAAACTTTAATTCGAAACCATTTATGCAATGATGACATGAGAGTAAGGTGGGGAAAGACTTCTGTCAGGAGGGTGGGGCAACATGGCCCCCTTTGTCCTTTATCATTATCCTGAATATTGTTCATTTGGGAATGCCCACTACACCATCAGCCAAAGAACTCTCTGCTGGGGACTTTCAGGATACTGAACATGTAACCAAGACCAAGGGGGTTTAAAGGAGGAGTTTAAAGGAGGAGGTTTAAAGGAGGAGGCTTGCCTCGTATTCTAAAGCACTGGTTGTTCTAATGAATAAGAATCCATGGTTATATTTGTGCAGATTTTCCTAATTTGGCCAGCAGCAGATCGAGCCATGATTTCTTCTAATTTCTTTTGCACAAGAACACCATGCCACGATGCCCCCCTCTATAATCCATAGAGTCCCGCTAGAAAGTCCACACCCCCTTTCAAAAATTTCACCTTCTGTTGCCTTATAGCCTGGAATTAAATTGCATTAAATCAGACTTTTTCCACCTTTATTAGCACATCATAACACATAACTTCCAAGTGAAAAACAAGTTCTACAAATTTCAGAAAATTTATTAAAAATAAAAAACTAGAACATCTTGGTTGGATAAGTGTCCACCCTCCCCCCCCCCCCTTATAATAGCAATTGAAAGTTGCCTCAGGTGTAACCAATCATCTTCAAAATCACAGAGCAAGTTAATTGGCCTCCACTTGTGTTAAATTGTAGTGATTCTGATTATTTCAGAATAAAATCAGCCGTTCCTGTAGGTTTCCTCTGCTGGGTAGTGAATTTCACAGCAAAGACTCAACCATGAGAACCAAGGTGCTTAACAAAGACCTCCGGGATAAAGTTGTGGAAAGGCACAGATCACGGGATAGGTATGAAAATGTTTTGAAGGCCTTGAATATCCCTTGGAGCACAGTCAAAACAATCATTAAGAAGTGGAAGGTGTATGGTACCACCAAGACCCCACCTAGATCAGGCCATCCCTCCAAACTGGATGACCAAGCATGGAGGAGACTGATCAGAGAGGCCACCAAGAAGCCAATATGGCAACTTTGAAAGAGCTACATCCCTTTATGGCAAAGACTCCTAACTGTGTGCATGTCACAACAATATCCCAAGCACTTCACAAGTCTGGCCTGTATGGTAGGGTGGCAAGAAGGAAGCCATTACTCAAAAAAGCCCACATTGAGTCCCTTTGGAGGATGCAAAAAAAACACTCCGGAGATTCGGAAGCCATGTGTCAAAATGCTTTGTGGTCTGACGAAACCAAGATGGATCTTTTTGGCCTAATTTAAAAACATTACGTTTGGCACAAACTCAACATAGCACATCAACCAAAGACATCCTGACTGTGAAGCATGGTGGTGGTAGCAACATGTCATGGGGATGTTTCTCATCAGCAGGGACTGGAGCCTTTGTCAGGATAGAAGGGAGAATGGATGGAGCAAAATACAGAAAAATCCGAGAGGAAAACCTGTTGCCCTTTGAAAGAAAGCTGAAATTGCGGCGTGTAGCAAGAACGCTGAAATTTGTACAGAAGTTCACCTTTCAGTATGATAACGACCCAAAGCACACAGCCAAAGCTACACTGGAGTGGCTTAGGAACAAAAAGATAAATGTCCTTGAATGGCCCAGTCAAAGCCCTGACCTCAATCCAATCGAAAATCTGTGGCATCTCTTGAAGATTGCTGTCCATCAATGTTCCCCACGCAACTTGACTGAACTTGAACAGTTCTGTACAGAAGAATGGGCAACTATTGCCCAATCAAGGTGTGTAACGTTGGTGGAGACCTATCCCAACAGACTCACAGCTGTAATTGCTGTCAAAGGTGCTTCCACCATGTATTTACTCAGGGGGTGGACACGTATCCAACCAAGATATTCAAGTTTTGTATTTTTTATTAATTTTCTGAAATTCGTCGAATTTGCTTTTCATTTGGAAGTTGTTACGATGTGTAAATACAGGTTGAAAAAGTCTGATTTAATGCAATTTAATTCCAGGATATAAGGCAACAAAAAGTGAAACTTTTGAAAAGGGGGTGTCGACTTTCTATAGGCACTCTACGTAATGGCTTTAACAAAATGATGACTCTTGTGATTAGCAAGCTGATGATTCCTATTCAACCAATTTTTATATTAATGTCTGTTTACAAAGACTTGGTGATTCTTCAAGTATGTTCATTAAGGTGATTTATCGTTGTGATTCATCACAGCATTTAGATTCAATCAATGGGCTCTCATTACTGGAGTATGAAAAATGGATGATTTGCAGATTTAAAGCATCATTTGAAACGCTAACAGCAATGATTTCAAATGCGGAATACAGATCGAGTTTAAATCCTATTTCATATTCTTTTCACTCACGGTTTGCTAACTTGGGTTTGCACTTATATGATTTGTGGATGATAAATCACAGGATACGCTGTTATAACATACGATACAAAAACATATTGTACTTCTGCCATCAAAATTAATGCACAAACAAACAAATTTACTTGTTTATTGCTTTTTATAGCTGACAGCCTTCGGGAAGCGTCGGTTAAGTACGGGGTGTCACTCGGTTGACGATGTGCAAAAATTCAGATATCTGGTTTGTCTCTGGAGCCAAGAGTGCTCCATCAATGTGTCAACCTTCAAAGCTCAGTTTCCCAGATGGATGCGAATTAAAGATAACTCAGTCACATCAAACCAAAGCCATCGACTTGGACATGGATGCCATGGAAGTGGCTTCACCTTTAGGGTGATTACCCTGATAGGCCTGCTTTGCATGCTGAGCAGTCTCAAACGGATTAAGTCATGGAGTGCAAGAGTGTCTCGGCTGCTTTATTCAATATGCACTTCATGATATCGTCAAATATCTTTCTGGAAAGTTTGCTTGAAGATTATCTTTCTTGAAACGTATTACAGAGAGCTCGTGGTCAAAGCCCATGCATATTTATATCCATTTCCATCTCACGTCTTTGGTTTTAAATGCATGTTATGAAGGTGTATTTCTTGCTGAAACATAAAACAAGCAAAATGTTACCTACAGAACTGAAGACGAGTCAACTTTCGTGGCTTATGCTACAAAGTCTTGACTTGAGTACAAGTCACGAAGTCAAGACTCACTTGAGAGAACACAACACAGTACCACGGACCACCACGGAGAAGGGAAATGTGTGCGATTAATTATAACGTGACTTTAAAAAAAATTATTCAAAGATGCATAAGGTAAACAATCCAGGAAGGCCAATTGTATCTGGCTGCACATGTCCATTTTTATTGATATCAAAATTTGCCACCGTTATTTACGTCCTCTTGTAATGAATCTCACCTCATAATCTTAAGAACGCAACTAGTTTCCTGACTCACACCCAAAGACTGAATGAAACATCCTCACCTTTTAACTCCCGACCCATTTTAGTTACGCAGACGTCACATTCTTCAACACTAATATTCCACATTCAGAAGGCCTGTCCTCATGCTGCAAAGCACTGGATGCACGACGAGTCGCAAACCCACCTACCCGTGACCGTATGCACCTATTACAACTGATGCTCAAATCAAATCATTTCCAGTTTAATGGACGGCATTACATTCCAACTCAGGGTTCTGATATTGGCACCCCTGCTTCACCATCATATGCCAACATCCTTATGGGAATGATAGAGGTTAAGATCTATGCACAACCTCATTACGGCATCTTAGAAAAATCCTAGGTAATTTATATTGATGATATCTAATTTATATGGTCAAAATCCTCTGCCCCCCCCCCCCACAGTCTCACTTGGTTCCAAAATGAATTAAATCTGATCCAACCAACCATCAAGTTTACATTCGACAGCTCACAGTCCAAAGTTCAATTTCTTGACACATCACTCACACTTCAAAACAACAGGCTTGAAACAGAACTACACACTAAACCAACAGACACATGCTCTTACCTTTTCCCATCTTCATATCACCTTAAACATACAATTACAAGCATACCATACCCAGCACAGGAGTAGTAGCTTAAACCTCGAGGAAAAAAAATTGCTGAAAGCTGATTTTCTTTTTTCTTCCAAGATAGTTGCTTTGATATCAATCTAACACCATGGAGTAAAGTCCCCAACAATCCCAATTGAGGAAAACTCAGAATCCAAGATGACCACTATCAATCGCAATTAGTGACTATCAGAAAACACTAAAAGAGCCAAAACTTTGTAATTACTTGTCAAAGGAAGATGATTTTGAGGTCTCGACCCATTTTTGGGGGTATGAGGAATTCAATCGAACCCTCAGAATTTCAATTTGAGGATGATATTTGTGGTCAGGCAAAGCACATGCCTTGCAGAAACTACATTTCTTCCACAGCCTCCCTTTCACCTGCATGATACCATGCATACTACGCTATCGGGTGCCACTGGTCTGTCGGTGTCCAGCAAAAATAGCATCCCATCTCTGAATTGCCATCCCCACTTAGTGGGAAACAACTCGTTGCCTGCCCATTGTTGCACTGTTAAGTATGCTCTGTAGGAGTGGTACTTTGCAGCCGCTGAAGTTAGGGGCAAGCTTTCCAGTTGGAACGCTCCAGTCACGGCAGATGTTACATTCCACTCCACCAATATTCCACGTTCAGAAGGCCTGCCCACATGCTGCAAAGCACTGGATACATAACAAGGCTGAGGAGACAGATTCTGCTGACTCACCTCATGTACCATATGTAATGAGGTTTGTCTGGACAGGTACACCAACTGTCCTGTACAAATTTAGGAGAAATAGCCCACCTATGCATGCAACTTCATCATGAGTTGAGCCTGGCTGAGAAAATGAATTCAGCAAACTCCCCCCCCTCCCCCCATCCTCCTCTCCACTATCAAAATGACCAATACCTTCGTTTTTCCCAATTTGTATAGGGCTAAAACCATGTTGTAACCGGTAATGGCATTTATGAATGTGAAATGGGCCTTGACTGTGGAACTGATGCATTGCTGGATTTCCTGAATGCTGTAGACAGATATTGGGTGAAGTCTGAAGAGCTTAAGTCCGAAAAAGAATAAGAAAATTGAAAGGGAAGGTTCTGATGTCATGTGTAATATCGGCCTACCTTTACGGTCTGGAGATGATGGCACTGAAAGAGAGACAACAATGGAGGCTGCAGATTTGTGAGAACAACTTGGTCAGGAGGATTGCAGGAGTGAAGAGGGAGGATAAAAGGAGGATGGAAGAACTGAGGGAGGAGATTGGTGTGCAGATGGGTTTGTCGGGGAGATTGATGAAATTCCAGCTGAGATGGGCTGGACGCTTGGTCTGGATGGGGGAAGAGAGAATTGCAAAGAGTGCAGACAGGTTGAGGGAGCAAGGAAGGAGGAAAAGAGGGAAACCATGGTTGAGATGGGAGGATTGTGTGAGGAGGGATTTTGCCATTTTTTTGCGCATTGGATTTTATTTCTTGCGCATTTGCGTCCATCTTGGTGTTTGTTGTTTGTAAATCAGCCCTCATCGCATTCATTTGTTGCATCAATTGCTTCATTCCCTCCATAATCTGGTCGAAGTCAGATGGTCCCAATGAGGCCGATTCGCCGCGGACCGGGGGAAAAGTTTGGTGCAGGGGGCGCTCATACGCTGCCCCTCCCATGCCCATTACAACCTCTGGGTTTGGCTGCGGGGAAATGTCCTGCATGGGGTGTCCTGGACAGTGGTTTCGTCCTGGGCCATACATTCTACTAACACTACACTACTACCCACCTGCTTCAGCCCATCTTGGTTTGACATGTTGCGTGTTGGGAAATAAATTTAAAACGCTCGTAATTTGGGGGAACGGGGGTGGGGGGGTTTCTTCGTACACCCCTGATCCGCCCGTAAATTTCTCTCTGGACCCGGAGGGGTTCGAATCCCTCTCCTGACACCAATTTGTTGTGGAGCCAAGCATCAGCTGCAAGCACGACCGCTAGGTGGAGCAGTAGGGTCGACTCTACTGAACACCCGGAATCTAGATCGTACCTTTCGGAAAACTCCGAGGGTCCGGGTCCCTTACCGGACCGTGAATCGTCAATAATTCCACCATGTGGGACAGGGTTATTTGCCAAACTTCAAAATACCTAGAGACCCACGTGGTGAGCTACCGGGTATTCACACCCTTGATGGAGCTCGAACGGGACGAGCAGTTTCCGTGCTCGAACCGTGCATAACCCGAGCGGATGGTTACCGATATCCGTCGGTCCAAACGTTCATCTAGAGCAGCAACGGCCTTTTTAATTCTCCAACACGCACCTTGCTAAACCTATAAAGGAAAGGACGAGGACAAGCTGAAACATTCAACAAATGGGGTATTTATTAACAGTAGGTGGGGAAGGAGGGAAGCACGTAAGGGCAGAGTTATCACGACTAATAGAAATGCAAGTATGTACAGCAAAGAGCACTTAAACAATTCCTACTTACAGACAGGGCCCACAGACAGACGCACACCCAAAAGAAACGAAAGGGACCTTCCCGCCTCGTGGGGTCTTCGACAAGACGGGCGAACTAGGACGAGACCAGCCGCGTTGAGATGCGATCAGACCAACGCCAGTGACGACACGAGACCAGAAGTGTCGAGCGATGCATTCCGCGCTCAAGCAGACTACGCGCTCGAGCTGATGGAGAACCAGACTCCAGCGACAGGACGAGATGAGAGCAGACGCCGGCGACAGGACAAGATTAATCTCCTCCGTTCGTCCAAAATCACCTACCTCTTCTCTATAGGAGGGAGTGGCCTCTTTCCCTGACCACTCGCCCCTTGATTGGCAGGAACCATCGCGCAATTCCCTGGCCACCCTGCATTGGACAGACGCACGGCAGGCGGGACAACTCCCACCTTTCTGGGTGGAGTTCCGAGTGGAGGCGTTTGTGGCTCTGCCCACCTCCTGACCTCTGGCCACATGCCTAATGGCAATCATGCTGAGTCGGAAACGGGGGCAGGTGAGACGCCCGCTCCTTGATGATTGGCTGAGGGACGCCATGCCTATGTTAGGCTCCGACCACGCGCGCTTGCTGGCGAGCACGCGAAGGATGCCGCGAGCAGAGCGTTGTCGTGTGAAAGTGAAGATGGTGTTGTTGTCGTGGTTATAAGTGTAAAAATCCTATCTATAAAAATAACTCAGCGCATGTACATTTAATTACCCATTAAACAAGGGAAAGGGAGCTATCTATCCACATTCACTTATCGAAATAACTGAGCTCCGGGACCTGTATATTGAGTACTCATGGCTTCCAGATTCATAACACTATGTAGATATATATATATATATATACACACACACACATTTAAATATATATATATATATATATATATATATATATATATATATATATATATATATATATATATATATATATATATATATATCTCGACTCCTCCCATGATCTTCCAACCGAAGAAGTTGTAAAAAAATGCAACTATGAAAGGCTACCCAAGGTAAGCCCATTTGCTGCTTCAAACCCTTCCCAGAGTTCCTCCACAGCTGTGAAGACGTTCACAAGTAGTACATACAGGAGAATCCCAATGCTGCGCACCCCCTCAGCTACCAGACCAGTTTCCTCACTTGTTGGCTAATCATCAGTGACAGCACAGACACAAATGCATGCCAATGGACTCCCAAGCATGTACCACATGTAAACATCAAAATCAGTCAACATATGAATAAAATACGAAGACCCACCCACATTGCTCACCTGTGAATGGAAGGAATAACCAATTAGCTCTCACCTAATCAATTAAAAGGTTTTACCTTGGGAAGCCTTTTGTGGTTGCTTTATGCAGCTTCTTCAGCTGGAAGAGCTTGGGAGGGGTTGATTTATTTATATAATCCTCGACATGGGTTCAATTGATGACACACGTATGCGATGCAGATGGCTGGAATATGTTTCTTACCTGTTAAATGGTTTATTTTGTATTGAATATGGGTAGGGGGAGGGGTGGGGGAAGGTACACAAGACAAACAGTTCAAAACAAACCAAGCAAATCAAAAGACACAAAGAGGAGACTGGGGACATGCAGACTTATGTGCAGTGAAGAGAAATAAAAAGCGAAACCGAACCCACTCTCGGTGTTACAGATCACACTTACACAAATACTAAGTTTTGCAAGCAGGGACTTTCCTTTGTCTGTGATGTTAAAAAGCAGGACTCAATGCAGACTGCTTTTGAAAGCCAGAAGCGAAATGACGAGAGCCAGTGATAAATGAGTCCAAAGACGGAGTCAGCCAGAGATGAGTAGCGTCTCAACCAGCCCTCATGACCCTCTCTGTCCTTTCTACACAAGTCCTCCTGGTCTTCCCTCTGTCCTCTCTCCAAGCACTGTTGTGTGGTGTGTGTGTGTGTGTGTGTGTGTGTGTGTGTGTGTGTGTGTGTGTGTGTGTGTGTGTGTGTGTGTGTGTGTGTGAGTGTGTGTGTGTGTGTGTGTGTGTGTGTGTGTGTGTGTGTGTGTGTGTGTGTGTGTGTGTGTGTGTGTGTGTGGTGTGTGTGTGTGTGTGTGTGTGTGTGTGTGTGTGTGTGTGTGTGTGTGTGTGTGTGTGTGTGTGTCGTGATAATCTCCCACAGGCAGGCATCAGGAAGACATGGTTGTTGTAATCAGAGCAAGTTCGAGGGAAGCACTTAGTACAAAAAGGCAATTGGGAAATAATTGACTGAAAATCAGGTCATTAGATTTGATGCCCAGCTTGCTTGGTGCTGCTTTCAAAACAAGATCTCTTAAAGAAAGTTTAGATTAAACAAGCAAGACAGCCAGATACTGTGTGATGAGGTAATTACGGTTAAGCCCTTTTTTTTGTTTACTCTTGGTCACACTTGTGACCGAAGTAATGGCTGTGATGAAAACAGGTGACTTGGTACAGGCTGAATTGAACCATTAAATCGTTTGTAGCTGCTGTACTATTGTTCATTGTATGCAGCAACAGCCCTGTACTTTGTTGAATCTTAAAGCTGCCAGTGGGGTGGGGTGGGAGGTGTGGTGGAGGGGGTGAGGGGAGTTACATGACAATCCTTATAAAGAACTCTTCAAGCAAAGATCCTATAAAATGAACATGTGTAAATATCCATGACTCCATTATTACCACCTATTTTTTTTTTATGTTTTCCTCTGTTATTTTATGTTTTTCTGTTTTTTATGTTTTATTTTATCCTATGGACGACACGTTTTAACCCAGAGATACATTAAATACCTAAATCGTTGTGTCGCCTGAGAGGGGTAATGCATAAATACGGTACAATCCATAGCCCCAGGGGCTTGGAGGATGGATTTTTGCTGAGAATTGATTTTATGCTGTGTCACCAGATCCTGTAGAAGCAGTGGATTCCATTGGTGAGACACAAATTAGAATTACTCAACCAACTCGAATGCAAGGTGTAATGCTACCCCCCACCCCGAAGACAAGTCGGTAGGTGGCCAAGCAGTTCTCCATCCCCTCATTTCTTGGCACGACCTTCTCAGCTAATTGTTTCTCACATGCCCAGACAGCATTCACTCTTCCAGTAACCCAAACATTGTTAGCCTCTTCAAATCCAGACTGAGTGCTCACCTCCACTCTTTTGTCACTCACCCACCCCAAACTCCACTCCACCATAGTTAATCCCTCGATTGTAGAATCGTTTCCATGAGTCGGTCCAACCATGGTGCTCTTTCAACTACTTTAAAAGTACTGACCCACTTGCACCTCACGTTATTGCCCGTCGTATATATTCCTGATCATTTTATATTCTCACTGACTCTCCTCTCGTGTACGTCCACAGTAGAAACCATTTACCCTGTATGTCAGCTTTTCCTGTCTGCTTATATGTTTCTTGTCTACTCCGTTTCCCATCCTGTCTTTATGTTCTGACTTATGCTGCCAGTGTTTGTTCCTTCCCCATATATCCATCATCCCTTGCATGGCAACTACCTTCAATCCATCGCTATGTCAACATCACTCCTCAGCAATTTGGCTCTGACATGAGCATCCAAATCCGTTAAAAAAAACATTGAATTATTCACTTACTTTGGCTTGAACCTGATAATTAAGAAGTTTTCTGAGGTCCTTGATGCAAGTGACACTGGTGGTGGATTTAACAAGCAAGGTGGTGGAGTGAAATGGTAACCTTAATTACCTCATTCCATTTCTGGAATGGTGGCCTTTGCAGAAAAAAATGGTAGAATATTTCTCTGCCTTTTCCCAGCTCGTTTTTCAATATATTTTCAGACAACCATAATCACTGAGGACAGGAGTATCTTCCTTACCATCCTCACCCAGGACACAGCTTGTGATCAAGCATACATATTTTGCAGACTTGCACTTCTTTGTTCACATGCAGCACAAGGCTGTGGGGTAGCAACATTGGCTGAGGGTGCGGCTGTGCTGCTGATGCAGTGCCCTCCACAGGTGATGGCAGGAATGAAAAATTTGGCCATGGTGCTCACCGGATGACGGGAATGGGGCAAAGCCTTCGGGATCCCCTCTCTTTGATAATAGGAGGAAAACAGGGTAACCTTCCCGGGTTGGATTGTGGCAGTATGCGTCAGGGTGGTGCTGTGGTGTCGTCCACCAGTTGGCGGTCTCCTTGGGTTAACCTGAGGTGGTCCCTTTGGGTGGGTGCCTGGAACGTCTTCTCCATAAGAGAGAATGATCACCTGCCTCTGTTATGATCTGAGCTCAAGCATTTGAACATCAGTATTGCAGCACTCTCTGAGGTTCGAAGACCACATCGTGGTGAGATCTTGGAGGGTAGTTACACCTACTATTGGTCTGGTCGCTCTGATGGGCACCATGCCCAATGAAGTGCTGCAGCTGTGTCCAATAAGCTGATTCCAATGATAATTGAGGTAACACTGGTCAACGAGCATATGAGACGAAGGATTCGTCACTCCTTGGGTGTCATTTCCCTGGATGCAGTCATCTTTGCAGAGACACTGCATATTCTTTTGGGGGCTCTTAAGGTGCTGATTGAAGAGTGAGAGCCACTGGGTTTACAGGTTTCCTGGGTCAAAACTAAGATCCAGGCTTTAAATGACATCTTGGATGCTGCTATCTTGTCTGTACCTGCTTGTGGTGTGGATGTTGAGGTCACAGAGAGATTCACTAACCTTGGCAGTGATATTCATATCTCTGCTGGCTGTGCACCAGAGGTCAATAGACGTCTGGGCTGGGCCTGGGGTGTCATGGATTCACTGGATCATGAGGTGTGGCGCTGTCGCTACCTGTGCAGGAGGATGAAAGTCCGAGTCTTCAGGTCCTTGGTGCTTACATTCTTGCTCTATGGTGTGAACTTCCAGTGAAATCTAATAGTTTAAAGAAATAACAAGTCATAACTAAGCCGATATACTTATATACTTTCAGCAAGCAAGGCTTTAGTCCCTGCTTCTCCATATATACGCAAGAAAATGGGAAATTTCCAAAGCATCAAACTTATCATTTTCTACTCATTGGAGAATTATATTGCGTGAACAAAAATATTTAGCAATGTGCCAAAATTAACCAACTTCATTGAGCTTTATGATTTAATGTATTCACTGCTTGACACCGTGCATTGCCCCCCAGAGGGACTGCATATCCATAGCATCTGCCAGATCTGTGTCTATACTTTTGGAGGTTCTGTGAGGTGCTCTACAAGGATTCAAAGCAAATCTGGTGAAAAACAGACGTTTTAAAATAAAGTTATAATGTTTGCATGGATCGCGAACCGATGTACCACGTGACACGTGCACAGTTGAGCACACAACGTTGCGGATTATCTGCAATGTTTATTTGATGGGCGATTAAACTTTGTGATGTCTTCAGTGTTGTTCTAAGTTAAACAAGAACTCTTTTGTGGATAAAGTCATTATTTGAATGAATTCATTGAATTTCTTTAACTACGGCGGATGCAATGAAGACTGGCTTCAAAGTATGTATACAGCCGCAACCTGGCCAACTCTGTGAGTTTCAAAGCAAAGTATATTTGATAACACCGGATTTCTGAGCAGTTTTCCGTATGAACGCATTTTATAAATTACAGAGCCAAATTATTTTCCACCCGTAACATGACAATTCTATCCATCCATTGGGACCAAACTCTGCAGAACATTGGTGCTAGCTAAGCAGTCTCCTTGGCTATTGGGTACAATCCTGGACGGGTCACCACTCTGATACAGGATACCAGCAAGCTGGCACTCATTTTGCCAGAGTCACTCACGCACTGGCACACTTCTGTCATCCTCAGAAGGATGACAGGCAGAGTCAATCCCACCTGGTATTAATTAATCAGCAGAGGGGGATTTGACCTCGGGATCCTCAGATCCCAAGCCCATCACCCTAACCATTAAGCCAACACCAGGCATACATGACAATTGGCAGCTGTTGATAAAGATTAATGTTTATGGACATCTCCCTGAAACACCTAAAATTCAACAGTGTTTTTATTATTAGGACCGTATTATTTATTATGTTTTTATTTTTATTATTTTATTTTATTATTACAACAGGAGCGGCAAGAGGTCTCCTTCGGGGCTCCCTGCTGACATTCTCAAAGTTAAGTTCCGGTTGTTATTTGTCCCGTTTTAACTGTTTAATTTTCTCACCTACATGTTAATGTGTGTTCCTAGTTCGGTTTTGTTTCAAAAATCGTGCTATTTTGTGAGTATTTATGTCGACGTTCTTACTTGGTGTTTGAGGCCTAGTCCTAGGTTTGAGGCCTACCAGTTCCACTCGGTGTTCGATCGTTTTTTTTTTGTTTGTTTTTTCTCCCCATTACCTTCAATTTCTATCCTCCCCATTACCTTCAATTTTCATCCTTCCCACTTTCCAAACATCCCCCATTCTCCCAACTAATCTCTTTCTTATCTCAAAAAAAAAATAAAAATAAAAAAATAAAAAAATATACCCAACAACAACAACAACAACAACAACACGCTCACCTTCTCCCGATTCTGCTACTTCTTCTTCCTCTTAACTTCCTCCTCGTCTTCCTCGATTTCTTTTTTTTTTTTACACTTCCATGACCTAATCTGTTGAACTCTCTCATACATTAATATTAACAACAAAAACGATCTTATAATGCTTCATCTTCCTCTCTCACACATGTGGTACTCTTTACTGTTTCACAATGCACTTCTCTTCTGCTATTTTAACAGACTGCTCTCATTTCGACCTCTCCTTCATTCCTTGCCTAAAAAATCCAACTATTACAGCGCTTCTTCTCTCCATGCTCTGAATTCGCCTTCATTGCATCCATCAAGAATTGTGTTAAATCGCATCTCTGACCTAAAACTTTTAAAAACCACAGTTTGCCATGGATGCTCGCTTTCCATCAACCATTCTTTTTTTCCAACTTCAGTGCCAACTCACCCCCTCACCCCTCACTCTCACTCTCAAAGCAACCATCCCACTCTTCTCCCTCCAAGCCTCCCTCTCACCTCTTTCAAAATTCCCCCCTCACCTTTCTCCCACCTTTCATCCCCCTCACTCTTCCTTCTCTAAGATGCCCCCCCCCTCTCATCCACCAACCTGCCTCCCTCCACTGCCCTCTCACCTCCATCTCTTCACTCCACCTCCTCAAATCCTCAACTGCCATCTTCCTTGTCTCTTGTCCCCCCTCTCTCCCAGCACCACAGAGCCTTTTCTCCTCCTCATTCGGCCCCTCCCCTCGCTATTCTGCAATACCCCACACTCCTTCAGCAACCCTCCTTACCTCCCCCCCTCGTCCCTCGTCCTACCCTCCCCCGCCCCCTCCACCTCCTGCACCCAAAGCCTCCTCCCCTACCTCTTCATTAAAAGTGTGGACCTCAAATATCCGGGGCCTTCGCTCAAACCTTTCAGATCTTTCCATACAGGTTGCCACTGACAAACCAGACATCATCTGCCTAACAGAAACTTTCCTCTCCCCAAGACGTGTCTGACTCCCAAGTATCACTCCCTGGTTACTCCCTCTTACGGTATGACAGACCTGAGCCTCGTCCTGGTGGAGGTGTTGCTCTCTTCATCAAAGACTCTATTCCTCACTCTCCCTGCACTGCTCTCACTCCCCCACACCCCAGGAATACCTCTGGCTTCGGCTTCCCCTCCACTCCCACCTCATGTTTATATGTGTACTGTACCGTCCACCGAACAGTGATGACTCCATCTACACCTCACTCTCCGAAAACATGGACCATCTTCTATCTTCTCATCCAAACTCTCTCTTCCTCTTATGTGGCGACTTCAATTGTCATCACGCCAGTTGGCTAGGTGTGGGTACCTCTCTCACCTGCCATGGGACATCAGCAAAAGCTTTCTGTGACTCATTGGGACTGACTCAATCGGTCAACTTCCCGACCCGGATCTCAACCAATGGTACTCCATCTCTTCTGGATCTGATTTTGACAAATTTCCCTGACAATATCTGCTGCTCTTCCTTCGCTCCAATTGGTTCTTCTGACCACGTCCTTGTTAAAGTGGACATCTCTCTGGCTGTCATCAGAGAACCACCTCACCGCCGTCGAGTCTGGCATTTCACTCAAGCCGACTGGCAGGGTCTCCGAGCAGCCATCAAACTTACAGACTGGTCTCCTATCACTACTTTCTCAAACATCAACTCATCCTGGGAATTCTTTCAAAGAAACTTGCTCTCCCTCATGCACAGATTTATCCCCTCTCGTGTTCAGTTGTCTTACCCTTCCTCCCGCCCTTGGTTTACTGAAGCTTGTGGCGAGGCAGTTGTCCTGAAACAACTTGCCTTTGCCTCATGGAAAAGCAAACCCAACTGAGGAGCAATCTCAGTTCTTTCCACAAAGCTCGGAACAAGTGTGTATCTACCCTCAGGAGAGCCAGAAAACAACATCTTTCTCATCTCAAGTCTGAACTCTCAAACCTCTCTCCCTCCTCAAAATCCTGGTGGCGTTTAATCAAATCTGTTTCTGGTGTATGTTCCCCCTCCATCCCCTCCCTTACCTCAAATGGCCGCACTGCTGATTCCACACGTGATAAAGCTGAATGTCTAAACTCGGTGTTTGCAGCTAAATCTTGTGTCCTAAACCCATCACTATCTCTACCCACTTTACCCAGTCGCACCCAACTGTCCCTGGACTCTGTATCCTTTTCTCCTGACAAGGTGGAGAGCTTGCTTTCAAACCTCGAGTCAGATTCTGCAACCGGTCCAGACGGCATCAGCCCACGTGTCCTCAAAGCCTGCTCTTCTGCTCTTGCTCACCCTCTCTCTGTTCTATTCACCCTCTCATTTTCCCAAGGTCATCTGCCATCTGCTTGGAAATCTGCTAACATCACTGCCCTGCATAAAAAAAGGTGCAAAAACAGATCCCTGTAACTACAGACCAATCAGCCTTCTCCCAATCATCAGCAAGGTTATGGAATCCATCATTGCTTCAGACATGAAATCCTTCCTCTTCTCCAATGGCTTGATTTCCAATCATCAATTTGGTTTCAGACCAGGTCACTCTACCCTGGATATGCTGCTTCTGCTCTCCCAACAATGGATGGAGGTCCTCAATGCCAGACAGGAAATCCGAGCCGTATCCCTGGACATATCACGTGCTTTTGACACAGTCTGGCACCCTGCCCTACTCACCAAACTCTCTTCCCATGGTATTCAAGGCCATCTCCACTCATGGCTGCAGACTTCCTCTCCTGTCGATCAACGTGTGGCCCTAAATGGAGTTCTTTCATCCCCTCTTCCTGTGCAGGCTGGAGTTCCTCAAGGTAGCGTTCTGGGCCCTGTTCTTTTTCTGGTTTTCATCAATGATCTCTCGGACTCTCTGGAAAATCCTCTATTTCTCTTTGCCGACGACTCCAGCCTCTGCCGTACCATCTGTCATCCCTCAGACCGGCAAGCAGCAGCTTCTTCGCTCACTGCAGATCCGGATAAAATCACAAACTGGTCCAACACGTGGAGACATGTCTTTCCAATCCACACAAATCTCACACTCTCACTATGTCTCTTCGAAAGGACCGTTTACAAAACCCCCCATCCACTTTCTCAACAATCCTCTGGAAGAAGTCTTTTCTTTCAAGCTTCTGGGTCTCACTATCTGCCATGACCTTTCCTGGGAAAGTCACATTTCCAACCTTGCCTCAAAGCCAGTCGCCGACTGAGAATCCTCCGTCGTGCAAAGTCCTTCCTCGGCCCTCTTGAGCTCCTGACTACTTACAAAGCTTTTGTCCGTAGCCTGATGGAGTACTGCTCTCCCCTCTGGGCTGGTGCTCCTGCCTCCCACCTTTCTCGACTTCACGCTGTCGAAACCAGGGCTTTTAAGATCATTGGCATCTCCCGCAATGAAGCTGAGTCTTTGGGCCTCTCACTCAATCACCGCAGGTTGGTCGGTGGTCTTTCTGTCTTCTACCGACTCCTCTCAGCCTTGCCCCCTGCTCTCTCTGCGATTTGTCCCAACCACATTTCCACAGGGCGCTCAAGGTCCGCCAACAACCCCTTCTGGTAAAACTACCAAAATCACGAATCACTGCTCATCTTCACTCTTTCATTCCTCTTTTTTTCCCGCCTTTGGAATAAACTTCCTCACTCTATTCTTTCCCATTCTTCCCTCCAGGCTTTCAAAACAGCTGTTCACCACCACCTCTTATCTTCCCCCCATCCAAATCCTCGATCTTTTCTACCCCGATAATCCACCCAAGCCCACTTCCTTCAATTCTCCTGCTTTCCTTCCTGAAAGTCCCTGTAATGTCCATCTTCTCCTCGCCATGTTCCCCGTCCCATCCCCATCCCTCTCCCTTCCACAGTTCACCTGTGTCTGTTCCCCAATGTTTTGTCCCTTCCACTCCCACCCCTCTTGTCTCATGCCTCCTTGCTGTGAGTTGTGTGTTAGCTCTCATACGAGCCTCGACCAAGGTATACAAAAAAAAAAAAAAAAAAAAAAAAAAAAAATTGTTTTTTGAAATTCCCCCAAAACAAGGGTGAAATCCACTCAAGGTTTTTGGGTTGTATACAGTATGTAATGTAGTCAGTAATCACATGGACTCCAATCTGCCGATTCCTGAAGAATTGCCGATCTCTATGTCTGGCTCTCTCTCCGGACGTGTCTGGCGGTGATTATGTACAGATGGAGTTTGCCTCCGGATGTGTCTGGACGGAGTTTGCCTCAGGACAGCTCAGCTCCCGATGCGTCCGGGCAGTGTTTGTCTCCGGACAGCTTAACTCCAGACGCGTCTCCCCAACCCCTCCTCGCTCCCCCCTCCCTCCCCCTCTCTTCCCCACTCCTCCAAACTCTCCCTCCCTCCTCCCTCCTTTATCTTCCCTCCTCCACCTCCTCACTCCTCTTTTTATCCTCCTCTCTTTGTGCCCCTCCTCTTTTCTCCCCCCCCCCGTAATAGTGAACACAGTGAGCTTCATACTTAACGCGTGCACATGAGAGAATAGGAAACAACAACAACAACAACAACAACAACAACACAATACCCGGCAATTTGGAATCCGTGTTGTTGGCTCTGACTCTTTTGCTTCCGTTTTTTTTTTTTTGCTTCTGGTATTTTTTGTTTCCGGTTTTTGTCATGGGGAATGATGCATGCCAGGAGATAAAGGCATCATCGGAGACATGAAAGACCCAAATAATATCAGACATGGTGATTCTAGTAATTTTTTTTTCGCTTCTAGTATTTTTTTTTGGATGAGATCCTGTTCGAGGCGGTGTAGTTGTTGTTGTGAAGGTAATGTTGAGGTATAATGTTGAGGTAATATTTATTTTTTTAGAAGAGATCCTGTTCTTGGCGGTGTAGTTGTCGTTGTGAAGGTAATGTTGAGGTATAATATTGAGGTAATATTTTTTTTTTGAGATGAGATCCTGTTCTTGGCGGTGTAGTTGTCGTTGTGAAGGTAATGTAGATGTATAATGTTGGAGTAATATTAATTTTTTTAGATGAGATCCTGTTCTCGGCGGTGTAATTGTCGTTGTGAAGGTAATGTAGAGGTATAATGTTGGAGTAATATTAATTTTTTTAGATGAGATCCTGTTCTCGGCGGTGTAGTTGTCGTTGTGAAGGTAATGTAGAGGTATAATGTTGGGGTAGTATTAATTTTTTTAGATGAGATCCTGTTCTAGGCGGTGTAGTTGTCGTTGTGAAGGTAATGTAGAGGTATAATGTTGGGGTAGTATTAATTTTTTTAGATGAGATCCTGTTCTAGGCGGTGTAGTTGTCGTTGTGAAGGTAATGTAGAGGTATAATGTTGGGGTAGTATTAATTTTTTTTGATGAGATCCTGTTCTAGGCGGTGTAGTTGTCGTTGTGAAGGTAATGTTAAGGAATTTTGTTGATGTGAAGGTAATGTAGTTGTCGTTGTGAAGGTAATGTTGAGGTATAATGTTGAGGTAATATTAATTTTTTTACATGAGATCCTGTTCTAGGCGGTGTAGTTGTCGTTGTGAAGGTAATGTTAAGGAATTTTGTTAATGTGAAGGTAATGTAGTTGGCGTTGTGAAGGTAATGTTGAGGAAATGTTTTTTTTTCAGATGAGATCCTGTTCTCGGTGGTGATGTTGTAGTTGTGAAGGTAATGTTGAGGAAATTTTTTTTTCAGATGAGATCCTGTTCGAGGCCGTGTAGTTATTGTTATGAAGGTAATGTTGAGGTAATATTTATTTTTGCAGATGAGATCCTGTTCTTGGCGGTGTGGTTGTTGTTGTGAAGGCAATGTTAAGGTAATATTTATTTTTTCAGAGCAAAAAGACTTTAATTTTATATATTTAAGAAGCGAATGTAAGAAAAATTCTATGTTAGCTTCTCAGCTTTGCCTATTCCATATTATTCCCGTCAGTGAAGCAACAGGTGGTATTTGTTCATATTTAAAAATACTTGAAGGATAACATGTTTAATTGCACTTGGTACGGATTGCTAACTGCGCTGTAAATATGGAATACTTAGTACTCTGTCGAGCTGTGGTTTTGAGATCATTCATGATGAAATGAAAATTAAATTAAATGGGGTTTTTTTGACATTGTTTGGATTTAGAAGTTTTCATTGCCTGAAAGCAGATAATATCTTAACAACTCCAAATCATCAATGCTTTTGTAAAACAAATTCTCAACAGGAGCATTTTTGAAGCTGACACCCTGCCAGGAAGATAAGAAAACTTTCACCACCATGAAATGAGAAAATGAAGGAGCTATTTTCATGCTAACATTGTACATTTAATGTCAAAACTCCATCTTGTATTGCAGTCAAATGGCTGTCCCAAGGGCATAGAAATAGAAAGTCGAAATATCAGCTTTGCCACCTTTCCTTCACCTCACCTAGACAAAATTCAAATTTGACTGTTACCTTGAAAGGGTGAATCCAATATAAGTTATATTAAATTCCAGAAGAACATCAGGGGAGATTGCAAAATTTTGTGAAATAATGTTAGCTTTACACTTGAAAGTTCAGCTAAGAATTATTTCAGAGCTCATATGTTAATATAATATAGGATTTGAACTCATTGAGCTTACCTTGAATATTGCCAATGCAAGTTCCAAACAGAGAAACTAATCCTCAAAGCCTCGGTCAGGTTCACTGGCACTTCTTCCTGATGTACCAAAAACAACACAACATACTCTTTAAACAAAGAAGTTATGCAAGAGTCATAGTTAAAATGCGTGAGCTAGAAATTAGAATTTTTACCAATGTCGGACGTCACCCAAGGGATCTTGCAAATGGATCTTCTTTTAACTTTCCTTTAGACAGAATTTTTTTTGTTATCTTGGTGGGAGAATTGACAGAAAACGTTTTTCACTTGAATCTGTAATGATTTATTTTATTTTGTTTTTTTTCACACAGGATTGAGGTTCATGGAAGAGCGAGGTGATGGAGGGTAAAAAGGCACCGAACTGACTGTGGGGAAACAGTTGGACATAATGAGCAGAGGAATTAATGAATGAGAAAAGAAGAATGACGCGGAAGGTGAGAGGGATACACAGTTACCAGAAAGTAAGAGGGCTACATTATGTTAGGAGGTTAAGGGGGTAAAAAAAAATAAAGATTGCTGGCGGGGTAGATAATGAGATGAGCTGGTGGTGCAACCCCTCCTTGATGCACTGGAGGGGCAAGGAGTATTGAACAGCCTCAAGATGCAGTTACACAAATGGGAATAAAGTGGAAGAAAAGATTTGAGGTGTGAAGTCAGCCTGGATTTTGGAATTGTTACCATCGCCGAAGGAGAGGGTATTCCGTTTGGGTCCGTTTGTTACTTGGCAAAAAAAAAAACATTTGACAAGTGTGTTGATCGCCTCCGTTTGTTTGTGTGTTGGTGTGTGTTTGTGTGTTTGTTTGTCTGTCCTCTCACTTCCAGCCCAAACCACTCAACCGATAGCTCGGAAATTTTCAGAGATTAATGTCACCGACCCTGTAACGGTCCCGTATTGAGGTTCCCTAAAATTCGGTCGACCAAAAAGGTCTACAAAGACCAATACTGTATGCCAATTTGAGCCAAATTTTCTAAAATCCTCCAATTTCATCTGGCTGACTTGAAATTTGAACAGTATTTGCATATCAGGCCAAATAATTCAACCACCTATTCATTTTCAGATCAACATTGGCCAAAAGGCCAATTTGGGCCAAATTGTCTAAAATCCTCAATTTTCATCCGATTGACTTGAAATTTGAAGAGCATTTTTACGTCAGGTCGCTGAATTCAACCACTAATTAATTTTAAGGTCAAGAGGTCAACACACGTCTAATTTCTAAAATTGATAGGCCCTAATAGATAGGGCCAAAAACTAAATATATCACTATCTCAAAAAGTTGTGGACGAGTTGTGACAAAACAAGGTGGGTGGGTTGGATAGGTGACAAGAACAAGCGGATTGGATTTTGGTTTGTATCCAGCCCATCCCTGGGATACAAAATGTAAACTGTTCCACCTGGCAGAGGTATGCGCTCTAACGGATGCCATTCTACGTTGTGCTGTTTTGCCAAGTTGTCAAGTTGTCACTCGATGAGTGATTTTCATTTGTTTGTGTTTGTCTATCCGCTCGCCTCCAGCCCAAACCGATCAACTGATCATTCTGAAATTTTCAGAGATTAATGTCACCAACCCTGCGACAGTGCCACATTGAAGTTTCCTAAAATTTGGTTGACCGAAAAGGTCTACATAGGCCAATAGGCCAATTTCAGCCAAATTTTCTAAAATCCTCAAATTTCATCCGATTGACTTGAAATTTGAACAGGATTTGCATATCAGATCAGTGAATTCAATCAACTATTACTTTTGAGGTTAATATTAGTCAAAAGGTCAACATAGGTCATAAGGTCAACCCAAAATAGGCCTAATTTTTTTATTTTTTCCAAAATGATCAATTTTCATCCGATTGACTTGAAATTTGAACAGGATTTTCATATTCGGTGAATGAATTCAACCACCTATTAATTTTGGGGTAAACTTAGGCCAAAAGGTCTACATAGGCCAATCGGCCAATTTGGGCCATATTTTCTAAAATCCTCAATTTTCATCTGATTAACTTGAAATTGGAAGAGAATTTGCAAACCAGGTCACTGAATTCAAGCACCTGTTAATGTTGAGGTAAACATAGGCCATTAGGTCAAAATAGGTCAAAAGGTCAATTTGGGCCAAATTTTCTAAAATCCTCAATTTTCATCTGATTGACTTGAAATTTGAAGAGCATTTGCATATCCTGTCCCTGAATTCAACCACCTATTAATTTCGAGGTCAACCTGGACCAAAAGGTCAACACAGGCCAGATTTCTAAATTCCTCAATTTTCATCCGATTGACTTGAAATTTGAAGAGGATTTATATTTCATGTCAATGAATTCAACAAGCCAATTATTTTTGAGGTTGGCATTGGCCAAATGGTCAACATAGGTGCAAGGTCAGCAACTAAGGTGATATTTCTAAAATCCTCAATTTTCATCCGGTTGACTTGAAATTTGAAGACGATATATATTTCAGGTCACTGAATTCAACCACCAATTATTTTGGAGGTCAACATTGCCCAAACGGTCAACATCGCCCGAATTTCTAAAATTGTGAATTTTCATCCGAATCACTTGAAATTTGAAGAGGAGTTGCATATTTGGTGATTGAATTCAACCACCAATTATTTTTGAGGTAAAATTTGCTTTATGGATTTTGCAAGTATCGTGCTCTGCACGTCTTCTTGTATGTTTATCCTTTTAAATGGTGAGCGTCAACCAAGCAGCGAAAGAAACACGTACCATTCTTGAAGTCTTTGGTCTGACTCGGCCAGAGATCGAACCACTGACCTTCCCAGATTCAAAGCAGATGGTCTCGTAATTAAGCTTACACCACTGAATGTAACCTAACCTAATATTATATATGCCCTTCAACGAAACAGTTGAAGAGCACTTCGTTTTGTCTTGAATGTCAATTTGTAATTATATTTTTAAAAACCAAAACCGCTGTGATGTCAATAACACCGCTGTCGACAAAAATCAAAGCTTGGAGAGCACTCGCCACGTGACTTAAGCACTCAACAAGCATTCCAACGAAACGGTTGATAAGGAACCGCTGGCTTGGCAAGCGATAACAAGCTGATTGGTAATGGGACAAACCCACAAAAACCCCGAAACATCGCTGATTTCTTCACATTTTCAGATTTCAACACTTATTTAGTCCACGTGATCCCGACCTCAAAACCGAGATCATATTTCGATTATATACCTTAATTGGTCTGCGAGAGTAGATCGTAGAAAATCGCATCATATAAAACAGAGGTTCACACAATATTTATTTTGATTTGTTTTAGTTTCTCCAATGAGTATCAGCAGAAATGGTTTGGAACTCAAGAAAAACAGTCAGCATTGAGCACATTCATCTGCTTTTCCCAAGCATCACTCCGATTTTTAAAGCGCCTCTCAGCTTAATATGCATCTTTCTCCTCTGCAAGCGCTCTCTCAGCGCGTCCGCCCCAGACGAGGAACTCCCAAACCGCTCTTTTCTCGTGCTGAACGCTCCTGATCTACCTCTTCTTCCTCCTTGTTCGCACATTTTCAGTTCTTTTTTTTGAGTTTTAATGGCGCTTTCAGAGCCAGTAGGCTCTATACATGCTACGCACCCGAGCGTGGTCAAAATCGTTTATTATCCCATCGAGTGTAAATAAATTTAAATGGATTTCCCAAATTCCTTCAGGAATTTTAGTACCAGCTTACAGAGTTGATGGTGCTTCTGGTTCATCAGCCTCAACACCCTGGTAGATCCAACACCTTGATCTCCATTACTCCAACATTCTGCACAAGATGCCACCTGGGACTCTCATAAAAGGGCAATTTAGGAATAAATAGTTCAGGTTTTCGGATTTTCTGCACGTCTCACAAAACCCCATAGGATGACACCAAATTTTATACAGGTATGAATTTAGGCGGCAATGCACGAGTCTTAGCCTACCAAGAGCCACCTGGTCTCTCTGGGAAAGCATGGGAAGTTTAACTAGAGGTACCACATCCGGATGCACTATGTGATAGGATCTTCCCTTCGTGCTGGAGTCCCACTGAAATTGCCATTTTTTTCTGAATCTGACCCTTGGCCAGACTCATAATTTCTGATTGCCCCAGGGGGATCTGGGTAACATTTTCCAGTTTAAGGCCATGCTTAGCCATTAGATCACAGGTCTCATTTCCACCATTTCCACCATGAGTAGGAATCCAGCACAGGTCGACCCAGTTCTCCTCAGATCTATTCTTTTATCTTATAAATTATTGACTTACAACATAACTTATAAGTTAAATATTATCATTTATAAACTTAATTTTGTGCACTTAAATTTTGAAATCACAGTATATCAATTATCAGAATTATCAGGGAAGAATATTACCTGCACTTGCTGAGAAAACTTTCCATCAAAGCCTCTGTTGTGGACTGGAAGGACGCTTTTGAGCTTTCTTAGCATCTTTGAAGGACGAATTTAGTTTTTTTTTAACCGTGCATGAGTACCGCATGCATACCAGTCATGTGAACTGCTGCAGGTAATGCATAAAATCGCTCCAAGCTCCTAATTTGAAAACTACAGCACTTACAAAAGTGATGTGCACAGTCATTTGTAGGTGTGAAGATGAGTCATTCGACGATATTAGTGAAGAAAGTGAACAAAACAAACATTTTAGCGCTTTGTCCATAAGAAACTGTTGTGGCTTGTTCCAAGTCAAGGCATTGTTGAGCAGGCCGAACAAAATGGTGAATTCAGGTCCCTGCTAAGGAGAGTGGGCTGACCAAGAATGAAACTTTGACAATGCATAATTATAAAAGGCTTTACCCAAATACGTTAATCATTTTCAAAAGGGGTGTATAAATTTACCCAAACACCCAATTTTCATTCATGCACTCCCTTGGATTACCCTGAGGATGCATACAAAATTTCAGGCTGCTCAGTTTGATGGTTTTGGAGTTATGGAGGAGGTTCGATTTCTGATCTGTGCATGTAATATTCCCACATATACATGTGTTTGTTTGCTGTTCATTTATAATTATATTCCTACGCCCCTGTGGTGAATAATAGCGGACATGGAATTGTCCCCCCCCCCACATGGGGGGAAGACCCTCTCATGGACAGGCCCTTTCTGCTCCTATGGTTGGCAGTGAGTGTCCTGGAAGCAGTGGGGGGAACAGAGTGGCATCTCCACGTGTGGGAGAATTGCATGCTCAGCTGGTGGGTCACCGAGCTAGCAGAGCACTCATATGGTTCACCAGAGGACCTGGGTTTGATTCCTGGTCTGGGCACATAATTCTCCCACATATACTTATGTTTGTTTCCTGTTCATTAATAATTATAAATATAAGTGGACTAACCTCTGAGCTGTATAGCCTGGGTTCAAATCTCGACCCAGCTATAAACTGTTATCTTGGTGTTTCATGGGCAGTAAAATACATCAATATGTGTTTTTCATTATTTTCAGCAAACTCATCTGCATTCCAACGATTTTATAATGCACGGCCTTGTATTTGCATTCAACTTGCACTGACAAAGTGATCGCTATCCAGCTTTTCCAGCAATATGGAACATTATCATCGGATTATATGCCTGGTGTTGGCTTAATGGTTAGGGTGGTAGGCTTGGGATCCCCAGATCCTGAGTTCAAATCCCACTCAGCTGTTCAATTAATACTAGGTGGGGTTGACTGCCTGTCATCCTTCCAAGGTCGGCAAAATGATTTCCGACTTGCTGGTATCCTGTGTCGGATTGGCGACCTGTCCAGGATTGTACCCAATAGCCAAGGAGACTGTTTAGGCAGCACCAACGCTCTGCACAGAGTATGGTCCTGATGGATCGATCATCGGGTTCAGTGTAGCCACCATGACTTATGCAGAGGTCTGACTGGATATGTAAACATGCAATACTTTAAATATGTACTGTAACACTTACCACTGAACACCCTTTGTAAACCATAAATATTTATTATTTCCTTCCACTGTACCCACTGTCCGTAAATCGTAAATGTTGACAACTTCCAACTACTGTGCACAGTCCATAAACGACAGAAACTCAGACACTTCTCTAACCATAGCATCATAAAACCGAGAAACAGCGGCTGTCTTCTGGAGTGATCATGCTCATGTAAGATCACATGACATATTTAATTGAACAAAAAAAGATGGATGAGCAATATCCATCGGGACCAGTGATCTTTATGACCCCCATTAAACCTTCCTACCATAACCCTCTTACTTGCTGGTTTCAGTGCAGTATATTTTTTGTCTGTCTCTGTCGTTCTCTGTACCTCCCTGACTCTCTTCCTGTTCATTCATCCTTTTTTTTTTTTTTTTTTTTTTTTTTGTATACCTTGGTCGAGGCTCGTATGAGAGCTAACACACAACTCACAGCAAGGAGGCATGAGACAAGAGGGGCGGGAGTGGAAGGGACAAAACAGTGGGGAACAGACACATTAGGTGAACTGTGGAAGGGAGAGGGATGGGGATGGGACGGGGAACATGGCGAAGAGAAGATGGACATTACAGGGACTTTCAGGAAGGAAAGCAGGAGAATTGAAGGAAGTGGGCTTGGGTGGATTAACGGGGATAGAAAAGATCGAGGATTTGGATGGGGGAAGATAAGAGATGGTGGTGAACAGCTGTTTTGAAAGTCTGGAGGGAAGAATGGGAAAGAATAGAGTGAGGAAGTTTATTCCAAAGGCGGGAAAGAAGAGGAATGAAAGAGTGAAGATGAGCAGTGATTCGTGATTTTGGTAGTTTTACCAGAAGGGGGTTGTTGGCGGACCTTGAGCGCCCTGTGGAAATGTGGTTGGGACAAATCGCAGAGAGAGCAGGGGGGGCAAGGCTGGAGAGGAGTCGGTAGAAGACAGAAAGACCACCGACCAACCTGCGGTGATTGAGTGAGAGGCCCAAAGACTCAGCTTCATTGCGGGAGATGCCAATGATCTTAAAAGCCCTGGTTTCGACAGCGTGAAGTCGAGAAAGGTGGGAGGCAGGAGCACCAGCCCAGAGGGGAGAGCAGTACTCCATCAGGCTACGGACAAAAGCTTTGTAAGTAGTCAGGAGCTCAAGAGGGCCGAGGAAGGACTTTGCACGACGGAGGATTCTCAGTCGGCGACTGGCTTTTGAGGCAAGGTTGGAAATGTGACTTTCCCAGGAAAGGTCATGGCAGATAGTGAGACCCAGAAGCTTGAAAGAAAAGACTTCTTCCAGAGGATTGTTGAGAAAGTGGATCGGGGGGTTTTCTAAACGGTCCTTTCGAAGAGACATAGTGAGAGTGTGAGATTTGTCTGGATTGAAAGACATGTTCCACGTGTTGGACCAGTTTGTGATTTTATCCAGATCTGCAGTGAGCGAAGAAGCTGCTGCTTGCCGATCTGAGGGATGACAGATGGTACGGCAGAGGGTGGAGTCATCGGCAAAGAGAAATAGAGGATTTTCCAGAGAGTCCGAGAGATCATTGATGAAAACCAGAAAAAGAACAGGGCCCAGAACGCTACCTTGAGGAACTACAGCCTGCACAGGAAGAGGGGATGAAAGAACTCCATTTAGGGCCACACGTTGACTGCGACAGGAGAGGAAGTCTGCGAGCCATGAGTGGAGATGGCCTTGAATACCATGGGAAGAGAGTTTGGTGAGTAGGGCAGGGTGCCAGACTGTGTCAAAAGCACGTGATATGTCCAGGGATATGGCTCGGATTTCCTGTCTGGCATTGAGGACCTCCATCCATTGATGGGAGAGCAGTAGCAGCATATCCAGGGTAGAGTGACCTGGTCTGAAACCAAATTGATGATTGGAAATCAAGCCATTGGAGAAGAGGAAGGATTTCATGTCTGAAGCGATGATGGATTCCATAACCTTGATGATGATTGGGAGAAGGCTGATTGGTCTGTAGTTACAGGGATCTGTTTTTGCACCTTTTTTATGCAGGGCAGTGATGTTAGCAGATTTCCAAGCAGATGGCAGATGACCTTGGGAAAATGAGAGGGTGAATAGAACAGAGAGAGGGTGAGCAAGAGCAGAAGAGCAGGCTTTGAGGACACGTGGGCTGATGCCGTCTGGACCGGTTGCAGAATCTGACTCGAGGTTTGAAAGCAAGCTCTCCACCTTGTCAGGAGAAAAGGATACAGAGTCCAGGGACAGTTGGGTGCGACTGGGTAAAGTGGGTAGAGATCGTGATGGGTTTGGGACACAAGATTTAGCTGCAAACACCGAGTTTAGACATTCAGCTTTATTACGTGTGGAATCAGCAGTGCGGCCATTTGAGGTAAGGGAGGGGATGGAGGGGGAACATACACCAGAAACAGATTTGATTAAACGCCACCAGGATTTTGAGGAGGGAGAGAGGTTTGAGAGTTCAGACTTGAGATGAGAAAGATGTTGTTTTCTGGCTCTCCTGAGGGTAGATACACACTTGTTCCGAGCTTTGTGGAAAGAACTGAGATTGCCCTCAGTTGGGTTTGCTTTCCATGAGGCAAAGGCAAGTTGTTTCAGGACAACTGCCTCGCCACAAGCTTCAGTAAACCAAGGGCGGGAGGAAGGGTAAGACAACTGAACACGAGAGGGGATAAATCTGTGCATGAGCGAGAGCAAGTTTCTTTGAAAGAATTCCCAGGATGAGTTGATGTTTGAGAAAGTAGTGATAGGAGACCAGTCTGTAAGTTTGATGGCTGCTCGGAGACCCTGCCAGTCGGCTTGAGTGAAATGCCAGACTGGACGGGGGTGAGGTGGTTCTCTGATAACAGCCAGAGAGATGTCCACTTTAACAAGGACGTGGTCAGAAGAACCAATTGGAGCGAAGGAAGAGCAGCAGATATTGTCAGGGAAATTTGTCAAAATCAGATCCAGAAGAGATGGAGTACCATTGGTTGAGATCCGGGTCGGGAAGTTGACCGATTGAGTCAGTCCCATTGAGTCGCAGAAAGCTTTTGCTGATGTCCCATGGCAGGTGAGAGAGGTACCCACACCTAGCCAACTGGCGTGATGACAATTGAAGTCGCCACATAAGAGGAAGAGAGAGTTTGGATGAGAAGATAGAAGATGGTCCATGTTTTCGGAGAGTGAGGTGTAGATGGAGTCATCACTGTTCGGTGGACGGTACAGTACACATATAAACATGAGGTGGGAGTGGAGGGGAAGCCGAAGCCAGAGGTATTCCTGGGGGTGTGGGGGAGTGAGAGCAGTGCAGGGAGAGTGAGGAATAGAGTCTTTGATGAAGAGAGCAACACCTCCACCAGGACGAGGCTCAGGTCTGTCATACCGTAAGAGGGAGTAACCAGGGAGAGTAACCATGATTGTCATCCTTTGCTGATGATGCCCAATTGTTGCCCTGCTACCCCACTAAGTGCAACCTTGATCTTCTGAGAGCCTCGCTCTTGTGCAGAAAAATAAATGCATACAAACAACTTCGTATTACTATCATGTAACAACAAATTATAGCCAGTCAAATCCAGAATGGATCCAAAATAAAAATGATGCACAAGCATTATCACTCTAATCCTCCTTTTCTCATTTTTTCCCCCCAAAATACCATCATCAATACATATAAGCCCCCTATCAAATGGTAACACAAAAGCAATGTAAGAAAGGGAAACAAGATCGGTGTATCTTATAAATCCAGAAATCTGGATTGAAGCTAAAACATGACAGAACTATAATGAAATGTTGATACAAACATTTCAGTTAGAAAGTTGCGATGCCAAAATACGAACAAAACTTTTGTCGCAAATCTTCAATTAATTTTATTCTGCATAATTTCTTGCAAAGAAATGAATTGGTGAAGAAGAAATTATTTTCTCATTTCTGATTTTATGTATTCTCTCATTTTCTGATACGTATAAGTGATAAACCTTTTATGCATCTAATCTCCAAGTTTTCTTGTATGTCCAAAGGCAAATTCAGAATTCTAAAAACGTGAAAAAATACATAATTTGTTGAAATTAAAATAAATAATAAAACATTGTGGTATGTGTGCCGGGGTAATTGTATTTTCTCTGGCCAAACCACCTGGAGAAAAACGCGTTTAAATAATGATGGAAATCAAACTATAATTGTTGAATTAGAATATAATTTTTCTCCCGATCACGAGGGAATATTCAGAACCCTCCCATCCCTCTCTCCCCTCCTCCTACTCCCATCTTCTACATCCAGTTCTGTTATCTTACTTGCATGCAGTCTCACAAGTGAGCTGTTCAAAGGCAGAACAACACATTTCCAAGGTCGCAAGAAAAATTTCCATCGAGAAACAGCACTTCTGAAAGCAAATCAGGATAAATTGGTATTTTTATTATTTGCTGTCATGATTTTGTGCATTAATTATTGCTTAAAGTTGTCGTTGTGTTAATAGTGGATTAGTGAGTCATTGCATTAATTTAGAAGTGTGTCGTTTTAGGCCTATTCATGGTCATGTTCAGTAAGTAGAGAGAAAGGAATCGATAGTCACTGAGCAGTGCAGGTAAAGAAAGTTGATGATAATTTGATGGTTGGAAAATGATTCAAAAGTGAGTGAGTCAATTGGAAAACAAGGAGAATGGAGGAAGATTACTCATATAAGCAGTGTGACAAAAAGTTGATGTTGGCAGCATCTGAGAGTAGAGACAGAGGGTAGTCTTTGCTGGAAGAAATTTGTAAAAATAGCCCATGTGTAATATATATATATATATATATATATATATATATATATATATATATATATATATATATATATATATATATATGCATATACTGTATGTGTGTGGTATAAGATTGGGGCGATTGGGATTATACATTTTAAATGAAGGAGGCGATTCCAACCAAAAGTAAACTGGATCTACTCTGCTGATTTGAGCAACAAGAAGGAGCAGACCCGGTTTGAGGTGATGTTTCACCCACTTCACAGCAGGCTTCCTCAGACCAATAGACCCCGAGCCTCAGCACGTGTGCTAGTGGTACTCGAGGTCAAATGGAGGAGTGCTTTTTTGGCAAATCTCCAGCAAAATAAACATCAAATCATATCATCGATGGGCTGCTCTGCTCTTTTTTTGTTTTTACTTACACATGATCTGGTGTTGTGTGTGTGTGTGTGTGTGTGTGTGTGTGTGTGTGTGTGTGTGTGTGTGTGTGTGTGTGTGTGTGTGTGTGTGTGTGTGTGTGTGTGTGTGCGTGTGTGTGCTGTTTTTGTGTGCAGAGCTGAATGCCATTTCTCTAATGCTGGATGGAGACCATTTTGTGTCTGCCTTAATGTCCTCCCATCATCAATCGAAATGAAGTTGTTCCTCAATCATAAACTGACATTTATGGACAAACAGACAGAGACAGAAGTAAACCAATTGCTTAACTCCGCTCTTCCCTTTGCATGGGTGGGATAATGAGTTTGGAGTGAGTAGTGGCAGTTGTGAGGGTTAAGGTTGTTATGTTCTTTCTTCTTTACTCAATCATCTTCCAAACTATTTCCCCTTCTTTCACCACTCCTCTCAGCCATCCTTTGTCTCTGTTATCCTCCTTTCTTACTTTTATTTCAAATTTAACTCCAACCCCACCCCCACCCATTTTCCAGTTTGTGTCAAAAGACATGGAACACAGCCAATTTTATTGAGAACTAGCAAAAGTACCTGTCCCCAGTGATGGGAGAAGCTAGCCTGGTGATATGGGAAGTAACCGTGGAAGATGACAGTCATGCAGTTACCTGGGAATATTTAATCTGACCTGCAGGGCTTAAGTTCAGCATTGTCCTTCAGGTGAGCACCTCCACCATGGGAGGGAGTACCCTACTTGATACGCCTTTGGTTGGCAATGTGCTGCAGCACTTTTCTTGTTGAAAAAACAAACAAACTTGATTTGTATCGTATGAAACAACTCGGATTTAAGAGTAACATACTTTGTGCAGCACGTTTCTGGGCCACTGGAGGGAAAGGCATGGCCTGGCTAATGGTCAGTGCTTGTGATGCTGGGGAGGTGGGGGGAAGGCTGTAGAATGGGTAGCACTTACAACACAGACAGGAACTGAGCTTTATATATAATATGCATAACAAGTCTTTGTAAAACCTTTAAGGGCTTCCTCATGCCATAATAACCGGTTGGACCCTTACTTCCCTACGAGGTGAAATTCTAGACCATCATTCACATAATGCATCTTCGAGTTCTTTCAGATGTGCTCTTTGCTGTTGAGGTTGCAAGTAGTATTTTAAGCTTCCCTACAGACCCTGTAATCAAACCTAAACAAAATATACCTGCACTCATCTCTGCATAAAACATGTTTCCACATTTCAAGGCCCCAGGTAATGCGTTCCTTGCACCGTGCCTTTACCACATCACGGAAACGGAGAATTCAGAAGTTTTACCACATTGCAGAAGACGACTGACGAGAGCTGTGTGCAACTGCTCTTTTAGTGGTATTTCATGGAATGCAATTCTTCTGACAGTACTGGTGCTTACCAGCAATCCCATTAACTCCCAAAGCTCTTTCATCACTTCGAGTCAACCAAACATTTCCCCAAACGTTTGTTTATCCATCAATCTGTAACAAGGTACAGTTTCCTCTTCAGCTGATTTTTGATGGTTTCCTCGTTTGGTGGTGAAGATTCATATTCCCTTAGGTTTTCGGCAAATAGTCATTCGTCATTGGAACTCTGTTAACTATTGACACTGCCATCTCATGAAGACATTCATCATTACTCAATCAGATGTGCGGTCAGTTCTCACAACTGCAATGGGATGTCTACTAGATTTATTCCGGGCCTAGCTAGACTCAGCGATGAGGAGCGGCTTAAGGAGACAGGGCTTTATTCACTAGAAAGGAGGTGGTTACGAGGAGATATGATGGAGTTGTTTCAGACAATGAAAGGTATAGATAAAATAAGTGCAGATGAATTATTCAGCAGAGTAGACAGTGATAGGACCAGGGGCCATAGCTTGAGCGTAAAGAAGAGGAGAGTTAGAATGGTGGTAAGGTAACAGTCTTTTACTCAGAGTAGTTAATGCGTGGAATGGTCTCCCTGGAAAGGTAGTGGCAGCAGAAACAGTCGATAAGTTTAATTGGAATTTGATAGGTACCTGGAAGTATTGGAGATAACGGGTCTAGGGATGTTGGCCAGGCATTTAAGGAGCTTGAGCACTGATGGGTGATTGTGTGCATATGTATGGAGTGTTTCTGTGGGGGTCTCGTCAAGGGGTGATGTGTGCCTGATGTATGTTTCTCACCCAGAACCCCCACCCCACCCCCACCAGCCCCCTGGAAAGAAAAAAAACTTACAAGAACGTTTTGCAGTTTTCTTTTTTTCATATAAATTGGTCTGTTGTTGATGTGGCAGAGGAATGATGGGCCGAATGGCTTCCCCCTTCGTCGAATTTCCTTGTGTGTGTCCTATGACTATTTATCGTAGAGTGTATGCAGCACCATCAATGCTGCAATTGCATCTGGTCAGATGTTACCTCCCATGGAAGAATGAAGTCAAATGAAATTGTTTTGTCTTGAACCGAATTGCAACTGCACGATAAACAGGCATCCAATGTACGCCAAGTGCTAACACAGTGTGCGGCTGTTAGAGCTGTAGGCACATTTATGGATTAGATGAAGAAAAGTAAATTCTCTGCAGTTCCACTTGTTTTATGCTCAGGAAAGGAAATGACAGGCAGCAATATTGTTTTGTAGCCTTTGACCACAATGTGGGATCGCAAGAATGTCCTACTTCAATCACTCGTCCAATCTCATTTTGCTTTTACAGTTTCCTGAATCTCATTTGTGTTGCTGTCTATGAGTATTTACTTCTTTCTTTTTTTCTTTTTTTTTTAACGACGTTAAAGCTCATGAAATAGTCAATAATTGAGAGTATAAGTAAACAGATTTCAAATAAGGGATAAAAAGGAATGAATGAATGAAGCTAAAACAGAGTGAGATGTTTGTTGTCTTTGAACACACTGGATAACCTTTCTACCTGGTTCGGGGTATAACATACTGCCCTTAATCAGTAGCATTTTATTGATCATCTCAAGTTGCCATGAAGACAATAAGAATCAACCATAACGTGTGGATTGCAGGAATCACACTTCAATGACATCAGGTGGGACGGGCAGATTACTCCTTCACTTAAGAGCAAGGTTGCTGGGTTTTCACTGACAATCTGATAGCAATGTGGTAATTCAAATTAGATTCGCTGGGTTTACAGAAACTTAGAATCCAAATTCTTAATAATTTGTTGCATTTCAACTCTCAACCTCTGGGATGCCAGTACCGTGTTTCCGCCAAAACGCCACACCAATCCTTCCTTTTCAGTGTGTTGTGTTTGAACATCAGGGCAAAGATACAACAGAATTTTTTTACGGATGGAATAAAAATTTTGCCAAATCACACTTTCATGGAGTTTCACAGCGGCACCTGATTAACCTCATTAATTTATTTAATTTGCATTTTTACTTCATCCCCAATAACAGAGGAAGATGGAGCTAATATACTCCTGGCAGGAAAGGTGAGGAAAGATCAACCTCGTATATCCCCTTCGGTCATCGGTGTATAGTCTGTATCCTGAAGGTCTACACGACGCATGAGACCAAATTCTCAATTTTATTTATCTACGTGTTGTCAGCAAAATGTGCTCATAGTTGCCATCCATGCTGTATGACCTATTTTAGGGTTGCCAAATCCACAAAAATCAGATGAAAAACAGAGGTTAATGATGAACATGCTAACAGCCAGAAAAAAAACCTTACATTTCCTTTTTCGCAAATAAATTTACTGAAACTTTCAGTTTTAATTTAATGAATATAATATAATCATTTGACAGAAGCTCAAACTTAATGATAATTACTGAATCAAATTTGAAACAACATTTGACAAAAACACAATTTTATTATCTATATAAATATTTTCACGTGTTTGTGTGTTTGTGAGTTGGCCGTTTGTATTGTTACGAAACTGGAAACCATGCGCACTCAACATTCAGATCCCAAACTTAGTTATGCCCGTAAATACGTGTGGAGTCAGGACCTTGTCCTTTTGTTTAGCGGGAGGATTAAATGTGTGTGTTGTGACATCTTTAGTTAGGTTTTACATCCAACGAGCCATCCCAACCTGCCCATCACGCGCCATCACCACCCATTGGCTGCTCGTACCTTGACTTGCCAAGAGGGGGCCTCGCGGTTCCAGTGCTCGGCTTGTGGTTCTTGTATGGCTTTTTCGGCGTTGACCCTGTTACTCTTGCTCTGTGTGAGCGAGGCCACATGGAGAATATTGGGTCTCCGAACAGGGGCCACGGCTCCACACCCGTAGGGTGGGGCCGTAGGTCAATGAGGGACGGACAGCGAGATGATTCTTGCCAAGGCCCCTCCCCGTGTGGGAGGAGATATATATCCCCGAGCAGACTCGTTGTCGTAGTCGTTGGCGTTGGTCCTGGGAGATCTTGAGTATTTGGGTGGTGACAAGTTGGTTGACGGTGATTGGGCTGGAGAGTGGGTGAGCTGGCCTGTTCATGGAGCATTGGTGGGCCCTGTCCGTGACCCTGATCTCCGCCCCAGAGCTCCGATTGCTCCACGCGGCTGCCGCCGCGAGCTACGGGTCCCACACATGCGGCTGGGACCTTCGACGACCCACAGGTGCCATTCCGAACTCTGACCCCCAGCTCGTCTCTCATCGACTGGAGGGTCCAATAAAAATCCGCGGTTTCTTTTCTTTTTGTGTGTGTGACTGCGTGTGGGCACGTCTATAAGTAGAATTGTTTAAGTGTTTATTTCATCATTGTAAATACTGCATTGCATATTCGCGATAAGTCTCGCCTCTTCTGTCTTTTGATTTTATTGTAAATAAATTATTAAAATGTACCCAGCTCGTTTCCTTCCTTTCTTTATTTGGTCCAGCATGGTCCGGGTCTGAGTATAAGTGGGGTTTCATCCCTGGTAATCGGTACATCGTAGCCGGAACGTCCTGGGCAGGCCCGCTGGACTGCATCCGAGCCGAAGTTGGTAGGTGGAAGTTGATACTCTAACAAAGTTGGTCGAGTGATCCTGTTCAGCCAGACGTTCCAACGGCGTGAATCCCCGGTTGCCAAGACTGCGTGGTTACTTAGGTATATTGGATCTAGACAATTAACCCTACACGCCACGCGGTCGAGATATTGGCGTTTCACGGTTGATTAATCGACCCGCCGGCTTCTGAATTATCCGGAGCGATGGCCTATAATTCCAGGGAGACCGGTGTAGACGGCATAGACTTCCCCACCTAGCGGTCGTTCTCACCACTGACCCCCGGCCCACAACAGTATGTTATTCTTTCACGGCTTAGTCTTTGTTGAGTCTTGTTTTATTACAGAAATGTATAGTTCAAATATTAATTCCACAACAAGTGTATATATATATATATATATATATATATATATATATATATATATATATATATATATATATATATATATATATATATATATATATGTTGTTGCAGCCACAGGTGGCCGAGACACCAGCTTGTCACTCAGGGGGATTAATGCGCGGTTGTCCTCGGAAGAGCCAGACCTGGGGCCTCCGCTCACAATTAACAGTGTGGTACGGTGGGTTCTTTTAAAACCACAAACGCCACCCAGTTAACCACGAGTTCCAGTGTCCACCGTCTAATTATGTTGTGGGCCGGGGTTCGGTGACAATAAACGACAACGAGGTGGAGCAGTGGAGTCGTCTCCCACCAAACACCAGTAATTTATAGGTCGTCACTCCGGAGCCGAAGGGTCACTTAAAGGAAGGGTCACTTTAAGGCGTGGAGTAGGGTTAATTGCCTAATTTCAATATACCTAAATACCCATGCCATCCAACTACCGGGGAAACCACACCCTCGACCGACTTTGTCCGAATCGAGTCGCTATCACCGATTCGGATCCGGCGTAATCGAGCGGAAATTACCAAAGCCGTGCCGGACCAAATGAACAATTTACGGCACGAACGGCCTCACCAATTCTCAATACGCACCTTGCTCGGCCAATGAAGGAAAGCATAGAAAACGAGCTGGTACATTTAACAGGGGTTTATTTTACAAAGAATAATCGGGAAGGAAACACAGAGCAGAGTTATCATGAATAAATGGCAGGCAATGTACAATGAGCAAAAGCACTTAACAATCCTACTTAAAGACGGGTATCCGAACAATCCGAATTGTAGGCCATCGCTCATGGATAATTCCGTGATGCACCGGGTTGTTCAACTGACTGTGGACGCCAATAACAACCGCGTGACCGAGGGTCCTCCGGCATATGGAATCGGGTAACCTAATTAACCACGCGGTTTAACCACTGGGGAACCACGCCCTCGGTACGCCTTGTCCAAACCAGATCACTACCAGATCGGATCACCTTTCCGGATCGGATGCAGCCGAGCGACCCTGCCAAGGACGTACCGGCTAGAAGGAACGGAACGTTGGGAATAAAGACCCGGCTTAACCTGGATTCGAACCATGCTGGACCAATGAGGGAAAAGACAAAGGCGGGCTGGGAACATTTCTTCAACAATTATTTATTTACAGCAAGTGAGGAAAAGCATGTGGCACAACAAAGGTTTATTGGGTATGTTACGCAAGGAAGGAAGAGAGGGGTGTGGGGGTGCAACAATTATACAAGCAACTTAATAAAGTAGACATAGTGCAGACTTGACACGAGATTATTCACAGGAACAACAATAAAAGATCTTATACAGGCTTACCTAACAGACAGGCGCCAGCACACTCAGACACACACACACAGAAAAAGAAGAAACCCCAATGAAAAAGAGGACTTTTGCAGCCAGGGAGAGAGGGGGTTGAGGTTATAGTTCCTGGTACCTGGGTGTTCCGGGGGAGGGATGCTCCACGATGCGGCACCCGACAATAGCCACGCTGTCCCGGCCACAGCCGCACGTGTGGAGATCGTGTTCCGAACTGGAGGCGCTTGAGCGGAGAAGGGAGGAGTCCAGAGGGTGAGGGTGGTGCAATAGGTGGAACCAGGCAGGATGCGATTCGTCGAGATCGTGTGGGCGGAGATGAGATGCAGGAACACTGACTTCTTCTACAATTCTCAACACACTTCACTCCTCCTTCAATTCCTTAATTCCCCTCTTACACGGAGGCTTTCTCCGTGCTTTATAGAGCCCGGGGTTAGGAGAGGGGCGATCCCGAATCCGACGTCATCGTACGAGTCGGGCATTCCGACTGGCTCTGACCCCTCACGTGGTCCGCCTTCCTGGGCCGGGATTCGGCCAGACACCGGTGCACTCCGCCCACCTGGGTGCTTAGCATACGTGACTCACCGCCCACGTCTGGTTTGGAGTAGACGGTGGAAGCTAGAAAAGCGCTTGTCCAGCCCAAAGTGCACGTCGGGATTTTGGCTCAGGAGTGATCGTTGAGGAGGGTACCATGGGTCGTCACGCTATGGTAAGCGAGACGAGGGGAGCAAGCGAGGCAGAAGGCACCATCAAAGAAAAGGTGGGAATAAAATAAAAGGGAAAAATGATTTAATAACCGAACTATAGCCCATCGCAATGCACTCCCTTGTCTTCCCACGACACAAAAGGAAGAGGTCTATCTGCACGTACTTTAATGGCATAACTAACTCGGGACAATTATATGTTGTATGCATGCGGTTCCGAGAACCACAACAATATATATATATATATATATATATATATATATATATATATATATATATATATATATATATATATATATATATATATATATATATATATATATATGTTGTTGTTCGTCTTTCGGCTGCTCCCGTGAGGGGTCGCCACAGCGGATCATCCGTTATGATCCGCATACTGATTTGGCACAGGTTTTACTCCGGATGCCCTTCCTGACACAACCCTGGTCGCCTCTTACGACACGGATAAGGATTGGGTTTCACCATGATTCCAGGCTGCCCGACACCCTCTCACAGCGCGGCCCAGTGCAGAGCTCCCATCCTCAAGCGATCCTGCAACCAAAGCCTCAGAGTAGCCGGATTACAGGTGCACGCCATTACGCTCGGTTATACATACATACATACATATATATATATATATATATATATATATATATATATATATATATATATATATATATATATATATATATATATATATATATATATATATATATATATATATATACACACACACATATAAATGTATGTACATGTATATATATATATATATATATATATATATATATATATATATATATATATATATATGTAGATGTATATCTTCTTCCTCTTTCGGCTTGCTCCCGTTAGGGGTCGCCACAGCGGATCAACCGTCTCCATTTCGCTCTATCCTCCACATCTTCCATTGACACTCCAACCACCGGCATGTCCGCCCTCACCGCATCCATGAACCTCTTATTTGGCCTTCCTCTTCTCCTCCTGCCTGGCGGCTCCATCTTCAACATCCTTCTCCCGATATACTCCGCTTCCCTCCTGTGCACATGTCCAAACCATCTCAATCTCGCCTCTCTCACTTTGTCTCCAAACCGTCCTACCTGCGCTGTCCCTCTAATATACTCATTTCTTATCCTATCCATCCTCGTCACTCACAACGAGAATCGCAAATCCAAATGCCCATTGGTCGGCATATCATCTTCACCTCGAGCTCCCATTGGCTGGAGCAGAGTTTGCCGATGATTCACGTTTGCAACCACATCCTGGAGAGAGGGGGAAGGGGTCTCCCCTCAGGTCCATTCACCATTTGTTCCTGTACTTCCCTTGATCTTTCCATGCTGATATATATATATATATATATATATATATATATATATATATATATATATATATATATATATATATATATATATATATATATATATATATATATATATATATATATATATATATATATATAGTGACGGATCTGGAAACCATTTGCATTCAACATGCAGATGTCCCAAAAGTCAGTTATGTCATTAAGTATGTGTGTAGTCAGATCCCTTTCCTTTTGTCTCGTGGGAGAATCAAAGGCATGCGTTGCGATTTCTTTTTCGTTAGGTTATTAAATCTTTACATCCAATGAACAACCAACAACCATTCCATTCCCCATCACAATCCCCTACCCCACCCGCTGTCTACAAGCACTCTGACTTGCCAAGGCAGGGTCTTGCAACCGTTCCTTGCTCCTTCCACCAACGTTCCTTCCACAAACGTTGTAATTCTTGCATGACGGCCTGTGCAACATTGATACTGTTACTCGTCAAGTATGAACCCGCGTGGAAGACTGGCTGGTGTTTCCCGGCAGGGGCCATTGCAGTGTTGATACTGTTACTCGTCAAGTGTGGACCCGCGTGGAGGACTGACTGGGGTTTCCCGGCAGGGGCCAAGGCCCCGCCCTGGAAAGGTGGGCAGTCGGACCTGTCCAGAGGCGGACAGCGAGGTGTGTTCTCCAAGGCCACTCCCCGCTGAGGGAGGTCGATAAATTCCTGAGCACTCTCTGAGGCAGGTGGTCTTTTTGAGGTCTTGGGTGGTCTTTTGAGGTCTTGGAGGGTCTTTTTGAGGTCTTAGAGAGACTTTTTGGGGTCTTGGAGAGTCTTTTAAAAGTTCTTTTGAAGAGTTTTTGGTGGGTGTCGAGGCGGCGAATGTGTCTCTGCTGGCCCTTTATGAGGAAGGGAAGAGCGACCCCGACCCCCCTCCGTGGATCCCGGCCATTCACCACCCAAGCTCCGCCACGAACCATGAGTCCCTACGTGTGACTGAAAACCGGACTAACGACCATTGTCAGGTGCCGCATCGTGGAGCACGCCTTTCCTCCGACGGTCAGGTACACCACTGAACTCTGACACCCAGCTTGTCTCTCTCCACGGTTGCCAGGGTCCAATAAAGACTCTGGGTTTCTTTTCATTTTGTGTGTGTGTCTGCGTGTGGGCCCGTCTTTAAATGGAACTGAATCAGTGTTTTTGGATCATTGTAAATACTTCTTGCATATTCGCGTTACGTCTTGCTTTGTGTCTTCATTTACTGCAAATAAAACTTGTTGGAAATGCCCCCAGTTCATTTCCGTCCCTTTTTGCGTTGGTCCAGCATGGTTTGGTCTGAGTTTAGCCGAGTTTTTATACCCTATAATCCATTCATTCCAGCCAACACGGCTTTGGCAGTTTCTGCTCGGCTGCACCCGAACTGGAGTTGGTAGTCGGTAGTTGAAACTCTATCGCAGTCGGTAGAGTGACCCGGTTCGAGCAAAACGTGCCAAGGGCGTGGTTTCCCCTGTAGTCAAAATCGCGTAGTTAATTAGGTTAATTGGTTATAGACAAATAGACCCTACGCTACGCAGTTGAAATATTGGCGACCACAGTCGGTTAAACGACCCGCCAGCTCACGGAGTTATCCGAGCGACGGCCTACAATTCCGGGGAGTTTGGTGGGAGACGTCGCACACCTCCCCCACCTCGTGGTCGTTCTCGCCACCGACCCCCGGCCCACAACAGTGTGTGTGTGTGTGTGTGTGTGTGTGTGTGTGTGTGTGTGTGTGTGTGTGTGTGTGTGTGTGTGTGTGTGTGTGTGTGTGTGTGTGTGTGTGTGTGTGTGTGTGTGTGTGTGTGTGTGTATACACACATGTACATATATTTTTTGTGGTCAGTGGTCCAAAGAGCAGTGCTCTGCAAAATGCTGCTCTGCAAAATGATGCTATCTCTTCCCAGATGGCACAACTCAATACTTCGAGGCTGGTCTCATACGAACCAACCTACAGTCAATGGCCAGCATCTTGCTCCACGACGCAAGCTAATTTGCCTCAGCACCAACACAAGAATCATGCAGCCTTCTTCACCATGACGAGGGAAAGACAGCCGTAATGCCCTTCTCTTCCAACCACCGATCCTGCATCACTTGATTCTATCCCACTCCGAACCTCTTGTCCCGACTGCCTTCTTGTCACACCATGCGATAATCTCATCCTTATGCCACGCCCATCCACCCTATCTGACGTCACGCCCATCAATCATCCACTTTGGAGGCATGGTTTGCCAGCTGCCATTCCTGGAGGCGGGTTTCTTGCCTGCTTGGGCGTGCAGCTCGGTTGTTGTTGTTTTGAGGACACGATCCCTTTTAATCGCCGGTCCTGAAATGCAAAATCAAAGGAAAAGATCATGGAGGCAATCACATCCTGGGAGGAATTATCCTTAAACCCTATGTAATTAACACAGCACCACCCCATGTGTGGTGACACGCAACACTGAAGCTTACAGTTTCCCTACTTAATTTACATTGAGATGTCTCCTACACGTCCATGGACCAAGCATCTCTATACAATCCTATCTTTCCGATGAAATTCCTCCATCTACCCCACAAACATAACAATATATAAAGCTCTTTCTAACCACTACTTACTGACTGACTGACTGATATTAAAGATCGGTGCATTCTGGGTGACGTAGAAAGCTGAAATTTTGCGTGCCAATGGACATCGAAGCCAATACACCAGAAAAAAAACATCACAGAATTGTCGGACAACATCCATAAATGAGAATATAAATAAATGAAAAAATAAATGAAAATATATAAATGAAAAATCAAATGAAGATGAGCGACCCGAGACAACGGGGAAGCATGGTAATTATGTGTGCTGACAGACATCGAAGCAGATACACCAGGAAAAATTACAGAACCATCAGAAAGCATCTGTGAATAAAAATATAAATAAATTAAAAAAAAATGAAAATAAATAAATGAAAAATAAAATGCAAGTGAGCGACCCGAGACAATGGGGAAGTACGGTTGGTATGCTTAGAGAATGTGCATGCACACACCGCTCGTATTATATATAGCTCTTTCTAACCACTGACTGACTGACTGACTGATATTAAAGATTGGTGCCTTACGGGTGACGAAGAAACCTGAAATTCTGCGTGCCGATGGAAACTGAAGCCAGAACACTGGAAAAAAAATCTGAGAATTGCCAGACAACATTCACAAATGAAAACTATAAACAAACGAAAAAAAAATGGAAAAATATGCAGGTGAGTGACCCAAGACAATGAAGAAGCAAGGTAATTTTGGGTGCCGATGGACAGGAAAGGCCATACACCAGGAAAAAAAATCACAGAACTGTCAGAAAGCATCCATAAATGAAAATATAAATAAATGAAAATAAATAAAGGAAAATAAATAAATTAAAAATCAAATGCAAGTGAGTGATCCGAGACAATGGGGAAGCACATATGTATATATACATATATGCATATATAAATATATATATATATATATATATATATATATATATATATATATATATATATATGCACATCACCTTACTCTGTCCTGAAGAAAAGACACCATGTGCTTGTAAAATGGAGAGGTTACTCATATTAAGAGATTTTTTTTGTTGGAAAGTACAATATTTCGTCCAATTTACTGAAGCCTCATTTTTGAAATAAACGACTTGGTATGTCTAGGCTTTGTTTCTAACTTCGAGCTAAAAGAGCTGTCCTGTGAGATGTGGGAATAAAAAAAATAACAAAGTAAAATTGGTACATTAATAAAGATGAGAAAGCCATTTCCCAGCGTAGTTTCACTGTATGGCTCGTCAATTCAAACTTCGAAGTCCTTTAATAATTTCGTGACAAAATTTCATCATGACAGAAATGAGAGATGGCAGCTGAAACTTGAAATAGGTTCTTTTGTGAGTGAATTATGAATAAATCATCCACAGCTCCCATATATATTATTAGCCACCTATTTATTATGTACGTAAATATGGAGAAAGTTTTAACTTACACTTTTCCCTGGAGGCACTGTGTGGGCACCAGACTGAACACCCACCTCCCCCCCCCGCCCCCAGCCGCTCCCCAACTCCCACACTACGTGCCCCTACAAACCACCCCATACAAAGTACATACTTGATCGTAGCTCTCATTGTGATGATATAAAACTATACTGACATAACATCCTCTGCAATTATTAATGCTAAGGTGAAACAGAAAGCACTGTATTAGTTTCCAATTACAGAGTATTATGGAGGTCGAGGATTTTGAAAATAATCTGTTCAGGAAATAAAATAACAGAATAAAACTTTCATTGATCAATTAGAGGTTCCCAATCCCTTCTCTTCCTCCTTTGCATGTGGAATTACCAGCTATCCATTTATCTTCGTCTGCATTTCCTCTGCACCGCTGGATCTCTGTATTTCTACATCATCATAGCTCTCCAAGCGATGGGATGATAGCTGATGCAGAGCTGTCAAGATTAAAGAATCCTGCACTGGGACTTGCAGATATTTTTGTCATGTTGGCAAAGAATGACTTCCACTGCCATCCTTTTCGTTCCTCTCCCACTTTTGTTTTCACCAGTTGTTTAATCTTTTCCTTGACTTATTTTCTTCCTATGTTTGCAAATTAAATATATTGTTATGGCCACGGGTACCGAGTGTATTAGGAGGGGGTTTAATCCCCGTTTGTCCTCGGAAGAGCCGGACCTTGGGCCACAGCTCACGATTAACTTCATGGTACGGTGGGTTGTTTTAGAACCATGAACGCCAACCAGTTAAGCATGAGTTCCAGTGTCCACCATCGAATTTTGTCATTTAACTAGAGGTCACGTGGTTTTCTGAATGGGGAGCACGCCCTCGGCAAAGCGCCAATCTTATCTTGATTATATCTTAATTAGGGCGGCCAAGCGTTTTACCCGCTGGTGCATGCCGACTATTACAGGTAAATTTACATGGTAATTACCTCCCAGTCTATCTAGGTTCGGACAATGCCTGATCAATGGAAGGAAAGGACAAGCACGGACAGGTTGGGACGTTAACAAAGGAATGTATTAATAAGAAAATAAATAAATAAAAATAACTTTTTATTTCCATGTGGTAAAAATAAATAAACTCCAAATCAATCAAAATAATCGCAAGCAAATAAAGAATTAATCAGGCCAAATCAATCAAACTGATCACAAGCAAATACATAACACTGAACAACAAATTTCAATTTTTTTTTTTTTACTGGAGATGTGTAAAGTGATTAAGACTAATTTGGGTACGCTGATTTCAAAAATCATAACCGTTTTGCTGTATCACGTCAGGATTTTCAGGAACAGAAATATTCCCATTGCCTAGAAGTCAGGATTTCAATGAAATTTACATATGTCTTTAACATGTCTATTTCGTACAATTGTTGTTAACTTGTGTTATATTTCTTTCTTTCAGATAAAGATGAGTAGGCGTTCCTGTACCAATCATCCTGACAACTTCTGTTATGTCTGTGGTCGGTATACCAAAAAAGATCAACAGCGAAGTATATCTACAGCAGTGAAAATGAAGGCCGCCTACTTTCACTACTTCGGGTGTAAGGTGGGGGACGAAGAACAGAGCTGGGCACCACACATCTGCTGCACAAGCTGTCACACAACCTTGACTCAGTGGTTGGTGGGCAAGCGCGCGAGCATGCCATTTGCGGTGCCCATGATATGGCGTGAGCCGCAGAATCATCATGATGATTGTTATTTCTGCTGCACAAGCATCGCCGGCTTCAACAAGAAGAATAAAGGTCACATCAAGTACGCTGACTGCATCTCTGCTCGTAAACCTGTGCCTCATGATGACGAGAACCCCGTTCCAACACCTCCAGCTGATCAGAACATAGCTGTAAGCAGTGGTGAAGAGGATGGTGATGATGAACCTTTTGAACCCGACACTCAAGAATCACACCTTCTGAACCAGGGAGACTTAAATGATCTTGTAAGAGATCTCTCGCTGTCAAAGGCGAAGGCAGAGCTGCTTGGAACAAGGCTGCAGCAGTGGAACCTACTTGAACCTAACACCAAGATATCCTTGTTCAGAGCACGTCACAGAGACATGGCTGAGTTCTTTGAGATGGAAGACACGATGACATTCTGCAGTGACATCAACGGTCTGTTGAAAGAACTTGGGTGTGATCACGATCCTGCAGACTGGTGCCTCTTCATCGACTCGGGGAAGAACAGCTTGAAGGCTGTTTTGCTCCACAATGGCAATGAGAAACCATCAGTCCCACTGGCTCACGCGTTCGGCATGACAGAGACCTATGAGACTATGCGGCAGCTGCTTGATTCCATCAAGTACAATGACTTCAACTGGCACATCTGCGGAGACTTGAAAGTGGTGGCACTGTTGTTAGGGCTGCAGTCAGGCTACACGAAATACATGTGCTTCCTTTGTCTCTGGGATAGCAGAGACGACAAGAATCACTGGACGAAGAAAGATTGGGAAGAGCGAAAAGAGCATGTACCTGGTCGACACAACGTGAAGCATGTCGCCCTTGTCGACCCAGCCAAGGTTTTCCTTCCACCACTCCACATAAAGCTCGGCTTGATGAAAAGTTTTGTACGGGCAATGGATCTGAATGGGCGTGGGTTTTTATACCTCAAGGAAAAGTTTGGCAACACCTTGTCGGAGGCCAAGATAAAGGCTGGTGTCTTTGTTGGATCGCAAATCCGACAGATTATGAAGGACGAAACTTTTCCGACAACTCTAAACCCCAAAGAGCTGGCAGTGTGGAGGAGCTTCAAAGCTGTGACGGACAACTTCTTGGGGAATGAGCACGCGGACAACTATGAAGAAATAGTGCAGCAGCTGCTGGAGTCCTTCAGGAAACTTGGCTCCAGGATGTCCCTGAAAATCCATTTCCTACACCAGCACCTGAACTTCTTCCCTGACAACTTGGGAGCAGTCTCGGACGAGCACGGCGAGCGATTCCACCAAGAGATTTCACTCATGGAGACGCGTTACCAAGGGCGGCACAACCTGAACATGATGGGCGATTTCTGCTGGTTCCTGCATCGTGAAACTGACACAGAGCAGCACAAACGCAAAGCCAAATGCCTAAAGCATTTTTAATTACATTCTAGTGGAGTTTTTCTGTAATTTCTATAATTTTGAAGCATTCATGATGAAATAAATGAATAAATGAATTTTTGTAAATTTCATTGAAATCCTGACTTCTAGGCAATGGGAATATTTCTGTTACTGAAAATCCTGACGTGATACAGCAAAACGGTTATGATTTTTGAAATCAGCGTACCCAAATTAGTCTAAATCACTTTACACATCTCCAGTAAAAAATTTTTGTTGTTCAGTGTAATTAATTAGGCACTGATAGAAAAAGAGACAAAGAGCAGATGCTTATCACTATGCCTTACTTAACAATAAAACATGAGACAAGGGTACCCAGTAGATCATTCAGGGGGGAAGAGAAATCCAGTCTCCCTCACCAAATAGAAGTCGTCGTATGGCAAATAAAACGTCCTGAAATGTGTGAACGTGTCTTATCCGTTGCCAGTGCCCAGCCTTGCCATGCACCCACTCGCAAACAGACTCTAACACCAATCGACGTCACGCTCAAGAATCAGGTACACCAAGAGCAGGTCTCGAGGAGAACCAGCATCAACAGTCCGAGTGTCACCCACCATCAGGAGCCACCAGGAGCCACAACCTACAGACAGCTGTTAGGAGCTGTGAGAAGCTGAGGCACTGTAAGAAACTACAAGACTGCAAGGCTGTCACCAACTGTCACCAGCTCAGCAACTTTCTGACTGGAAATCGATGAAGCAACCGTCTGACTGGAAATCGACAAAGCGACCGTCTGACTGGAAATCGACGAAGCGACCGTCTGACTGGAAATCGACGAAGCGACCATCTGACTGGAAATCGATGAAGCGACCGTCTGACTGGAAATCGACGAAGCGACCTTCTGACTGGAAATCGACGAAGCAACCGTCTGACATAAAATCGACAAAGCGACCATCTGACTGGAAATCGACAAAGCGACCGTCTGACTGGAAATCGACAAAGCGACCGTCTGACTGGAAATCGACAAAGCGACCGTCTGACTGGAAATCGACAAAGCGACCGTCTGACTGGAAATCGACAAAGCGACCGTCTGACTGGAAATCGACAAAGCGACCGTCTGACTGGAAATCGATGAAAATAGCAGTCCAACTGGAAATCAATGAAAATAGCAGTCTGACTGGAAATTGACGAAGCACCGTTCTGATTGGAAATTGATGAAAATAGCAGTCTGACTGGAAATCGACAAAGATAGCCGTCTGACTGGAAATTGACGAAGCAACGTTCTAACTGGAAATCGATGAAAATAGCAGTCTGACTGGAAATTGACGAAGCAACGTTCTGAGTGGAAATTGACGAAGCAACGTTCTGACTGGAAATCGATGAAAATAGCCGTCTAACTGGAAATCGACAAAGATAGCCGTCTGACTGGAAATTGATGAAGCAACGTTCTAACTGGAAATCGATGAAAATAGCAGTCTGACTGGAAATCGACAAAGTAACCGTCTGACTGGAAAACGACGAAAATAGCCGTCTGACTGGAAATCGACGAAGATAGCCGTCTGACTGGAAATCGACGAAGCAACGTTCTGATTGGAAATCGATGAAAATAGCAGTCTGACTGGAAATCGACAAAGTAACCGTCTGACTGGAAATCGACGAAAATAGCCGTCCGACTGGAAATCGACGAAGCAACGTTCTAACTGGAAATTGATGAAAATAGCAGTCTGACTGGAAATCGACAAAGTAACCGTCTGACTGGAAATCGACGAAAATAGCCGTCTGACTGGAAATCGACGAAGATAGCCGTCTGACTGGAAATCGACGAAGCAACGTTCTGACTGAAAATTGATGAAAATAGCAGTCTGACTGGAAATCGACAAAGTAACCGTCTGACTGGAAATCGACGAAAATAGCCGTCTGACTGGAAATCGACGAAGCAACGTTCTGACTGAAAATT